>NC_089422.1:9240812-9606624 GCF_013426205.1 Metarhizium brunneum | reverse complement strand
TAACCCTAACCCTAACCCTAACCCTAACCCTAACCCTAACCCTAACCCTAACCCTAACCCTAACCCTAACCCTAACCCTAACCCTAACCCTAACCCTAACCCTAACCCTAACCCTAACCCTTAGACTTTAAGGTTTTTAGTAGCTTAAAGTTTATTTATATTAGGTTTAGGCCGGCTTTGCTTAGAATTTTACTTAGACCTAAGCCTCTAGCTTAAGTTTATAATAATAATATTAGCTTAAACCTAATATAAATAAATTTTAAGCTATTAAAAATCTTAAAGTTTAAGTAAAACTTTAAATAAAGCTAAATTAAACTTAATATAAATAAATTTTAAGTTAAAATAAAATGTATTAAGTAAAAAAAAAAAAATAAAACCTTTTTTTTTTTTTATTTTTTAAGTTTATTTTTATTATTTAATAATATATATATATAGCTATAAGTATAGCTAGTTTATTATATTTATTTATATTAGGCTTTTTAGTACTTTTACTTATATTATTATTATTTATAAATAGTTATAATAAATATTAATAAGTACTTATAAGAGATATATATATATAAAAATAATAACTTATAATTAGTTATAATTTTAATAGTAAAAAAAGTAAATAACTTAAATAAAAAAAAATAAAATTAACTTAAAATATAAATAAAAGTAAATTATATAAATATATTATATATATAGGTATTTTAGGTTTTTAGTATAATTTAATATAAGTTATAAGTGTAAAGTTAATTTACTTTTATAATAATAATAGCTAAGATTATTATAAAATAATTTTAGCTAATAATTATAATATAATATTAATTATATTAAGATAATTTACTTTTTTAGTTTTTTATTATTTTTAGCCTAATATAACCTAATATTATTTTAGATTTTATACTTATATAATACTTATATTATATATATAATTTTATTTAATTATAAAGTAAATTAACTAAAAAAAAAAAAAATTAATATAGTAAATTATATATAATATAGTAAATTATATATAATATAATAAATTATAATATAAGCTATATTATATTATAACTATACTATAAATTATACTAAAAATTATATATAGTATAGTTTTTTCGTTACAGCTGTGTTTATAAAGTATATTTATTATAAAAAAAGTTTAATATTTTTATTATTTCTTACTTAACAAATTATAAACCTTTAAGTATTAATATATTCTACTTTCGTGTAGGCTATAGCAAAATCTTATATATTAAATAGCACTTTTTAACAGCCTATAAGTTGTAGAATCGTACAGGTATATATGCCAACTCTAACAAGCGCATTTAATAATCGGGGGGTCGTCGCAAGTACGCTTATCAGGGTCACATTCGAAGTTTGCGGAACAACTACCGCCTTTACAGTTGCTGTTGCATTCCTCGTCTGTTTTATAAACGCCCGCTGAGCATTTTGTTGCATTTTTGCAGCTGCTGCATTGCCATCGGCCATTATCCTTCTTGGCGCATTTACCGTTACCGCCATTATTACAAAAGGCCTTGCACTGATCTTCATGCTGGTATTCACCTTCCACGCAGTCGCTGTTGAGAATACAACATGGTTAATACATGGTTATAACTCATCTGGTCACATCAACCCTCTCAACCCCTGGCGGGATTGCCATAAAATATGTCTTGCGGACGTAATAATAGGCGGTTTTCGAGATTCAGGAAGCATTCACTTACAATCCAAGCTCTCTGTCAGTTGATGTGAGCCTGCTGAGCCATGTAAACTTGCTGGGATCCACGCGTGACGCATCAAACGAATCTGTAGTACGGAGTAGAGTCGTCAGCGGATATTTCTTTCAACATGATTCCTGTCGCTTCACTGCCTCTCTTTCGCACCCAACCACAGTGTCGTGTCGAGTGTGATAGCCGCGAATAATAAAGAAACTGGGGAAAAAAGATCTGTTGAGCATTACTTACTATCCGGATCAACGTGATCGGCAAATGCTCTATTATCGTCGTCGTCGTCGCCTTCGCTCTGTGGCTTCATATTCCTGGGTAGTGGCACATCAATGTTCGGCCAACGCTTCATCATCCACATAGAGACAGCCGCTAGAGCCTATCAACATAAAAGAGCTCAATTAGCAAACAGACAACAAACAGACAGGCATAAATAAGTCAAATAGACTTGGTTGATGAAAGAATACGTATTGTACTAACCCAGGAGTGCGCATTTCGTAAGAGTTCTTCGTATTCTATTCTTGACCCGCTCCGGGCCTTGACCACAATTTCTCGCGGGTTATAAAATTCGATTTTGCCACACTCGGGATCCGAAACGTCCTGAAAATGAGCTACTTCATGGTACATAGTTACGGCGCGGACACCGGAACTCCATCTATTGATCTGTTGTTGAAGTAAAGGGAAGCTGTCCGCTTCGTAGGCAAGGTCTTTGAGGCTCGTAAATTTGGGCTGGTTTGGTAGCTCATCCAAAAAGCCGGGGCACAGGAGAATATAATACTCTGACCAGAACCATGTGCCTGGATACCTGTACGTTACTGCAGCCACGTGTTTGTTTCCTTTTTTCGCATTCACGCATACAACGTTATAATCTTCGTGAACCTTTTTAGGCAGGTCTGCTTCGTCGCAGAAAATGTAAGTGTACATGTTCATTATTTTGAAACCGTATAGGGAGCGGCCAAAGTGAAGACTAGAGTGCCTTTTAAAGTTTTCTGTTGGAGAGAAACGGTGAATAATAGTGTCAGTTTTTCTATGCCATGTCATCGATCCATGCACATTGGGTAAGAATAAGATGAACACTTACCCCAGAGTTTATCAGTTCCAATAATAGGCACCTGGCCCGACCTCATTCCAAAATAGTTGTCCATTGCCTTTTGATACCTGTTCCAGCGCGACCACTCATAGGGAGCTTTGCTGATATCTCCTGCCTCGAACCAAGCCTCCTGAACCTTTTCCAGACGGCCCTTGATCTTGCAGCTGTTATGGATGAGAAGGTCCATTACTCCAGGGCGGGCAAGAGAAGGGCCGACGGGGCTCATAGTTGACGGCTCTGGCTTAACTAGGTCAGTTCCATCCAGGCTGATTGCCCAGTCACTTGTGCCCAGGAAATTCAGAGCTCTGTATAGGTGTCTTCGCTTCTTCTTGTTGTCAGCGCTCATGTATGCCACCCACTCTGTCTCGTCATATATTAGAATATCACTTAGACTGGCATCGTCGTATAACTTAGTGGCAGAAGGGTTGTTCTTGATGATATAATCGATCTCGTTCTGGGATATATAGCCCGCCGTATTGGTACAGCGGCCTTTTGCGGCCTGAGACTTTGGCCCTGTGTAAATACACATTGGCCCAGTGCATCCTGGTGTAGCCATTTTGAACGAACGGCCGTAGCTGGTAACCCCGACAGCAATTTTGTTAGACGGTACGCCGGCTTTAGTAATCATGGAGAGTGCGTTAAGAGTCTCTGTCATATTGACGTGAGACCGAAGGCAGTTGCCAGCAGGGCAACCAGGAGTACTCCATTTGTTGCCATAGTCCCACTGCATTAAATTAGACTGAAAGAAAGTCCAAATCCGTTAAGTACCGTGAAACAAGCTTACCTGCCCGTGAAGATCATATGTCATGTAGACAACATAATCGACAACTTTCATGATCTGAGCAATAGGAAACCCTTTTAAGTACCAAAACGACGCTGGCGCCGCAAACGATATCGTCTTGTCCGCGGGCAAAAGTTGTTTGAGAGTGATAAGGAATTTCAGATAGTTAATACCCTCCGCAACGTCACCGGCGGGAATATCAGGGAGATCGGGAGCGGCAGGATACTCCCAGTCAATATCGACGCCATCCAACTCGTTGTCAATGATGAACTTTGCCATGTTCTGTGCCATCTGTAGCCGATGAGCCGGGCTAACACCTGTACGGAAGATGCCATAAGTGGCCGGGCTGATTGATATGGAGAGATCAGTAACATGTTAAGTTTTCTTTCCATTTCACGCCATAAATAAAGGCATGGTAACTGATACGTACTCTGTAGAAAACGTCCACCCGCCAAATGCTAAAATCTTCTTGACTCCGGTCAGTTGCTTGAAATAATAGAATTGATTTAGTGTTGGCCCCATGTTGACGTCGAATGTGTTCGCAGTCACAGTTGCAAACGCAAAGTGAATGTGAGTGTACTTTTTCAGGTCAATGGTCCGAATGTCGACCCTGTCACACATCTTGGTGAGACCGTAGCCTTCAAAATAGCCTATAGAGAGGAACGAAGCCGCAGGTTCAGGGCTTCTGATAATATTCATGTTGCAGTTGGAGATGCAGCCATTGGTGCCGGGCTTGTGTGTACCAGGGGCACCAGTATCAGCAAGTGATTCCGTGCAAAACTCAGCAGTGGTGCCGCAGTATCCCCAGCCCGAGCAACAGGCGTTCAAGGGACACGGGTTTAGTTTGGCGAGGTCTTTCCCAGTAAAGGAACCAGACGGCTTGCGCGTGCCTGGCTTCTGGGGGCCACACGCTACGCCATCTACTGGTGCCGGCATAGGAGAGTTGCCGTTCGAGAGGCAGATGATTTGGTCTTTTTGCAGACCAGCGCAACCCTGCCATCCCCAAGTTTCCTTATTCCATTTGTTCAATTCGTCCATTGTGATGCTGTAGCTAGTCGTGATTCCCCAACAGGAGTCGCCAGAGTCAACTTTCAAGGTGTAGCATGTTCCGTCTGCTTGTGTCTTGGGTCGCTTGTCCGGCAAGTCACCACCGGAGCAACAAACCCAGCGTCCCTTCATCAGAGTTGAACATATATGTAGCTTAGAATCCGAGTTGTACTTAGTGAACTGTGCTCCACTAATGCCACATTTTGAAGCGAGGGAGGCACAGCTATCGCCGTCGTCAACTTGTATAGTTCTACACTCCCCTCTCGCAGTCAGTAAATTGGCGAGGCTTCTGCGCGACTTTTTGCCCTCAACTTGAGTAGAATTAGAGGCGTTTCTCTGAGCAGTTGACAGCAGAATTCCAAGTTCCACACTCTTCTCAACAACCCGCATTCCTTGGCTCGGTAGGCATTCACCAAGGGCCCATGTTCTGAGAGCTTCTTGTACCCGACCAATATCGTTTCCTTCCGATGCAAAAATTCCAATTGTAGTAGAAGTTTTGGCGGCATTGTCACATATTTCCAGAGCCAGACTCCCGCTTTTGATGGCAGGTACTGTACAACGGACTCAGCATACGTCAACAAGATACGATGAAGCAATGAGGTTGGCAGTAAAAATACAATAGTTTCCAATGAGAAAACACATTGCATAGGAAAAGAAAAAAAAGTTTTTAAAAAAACACATACTATTGTGCTTTGATTAGCTACCAGAAGAACAGGGGTGATGTGATCGGATGTCCTCACCAATATTTGTGCAGAAGCTCAGCAGCTCGATCCTTCTTCAAATCGGCTCCCGCATAGAGGCCGACGAGCGCAACGCCAAACTTTGCAAATAGAATTACATTTCCGCATGCCGTATTCGAGCTGAGATGCGAAATCAAAAAGTTGGCGGCAGACATAGCGTCAGGCCGGGTATTCTCAGATACAACATCGAAACCGGCCTTGACAGTTGCCTCGGTAGTCGACTCTCCCGCACCACACTCTGAGAACGAGGCAGTTGGCAGTCCAGTAGCTGGCGGCGCAGCATCACCATCTTTCTCCGGGACAACTACTGCACTGGTTGAACGCTTGCCGTCGCCGCCATTCAAGGCGCATACCCGAATTGTCGAGTATCTGCTGGGGCCATTGTGGACATTGAATGCGAAAAGAAGAGGATACTTGCACAAGCTTAGATGGTTTTGGTCATATAATTGCGTCCAGTTGGCTGAATCGGGGCCTGCTTCGACGCAGTTCCGTGGGCAACCGTTTATCAGAGGCAACGCCCATGGATCATTCTGAGGTACTCCAGTAGGTATCGGAGTCAAGTCCCTGAGAAGCTCTTCTTCCGTCCAACCTATTTTGTTTTTCAAGGTATCTGCTTCCTGGGCGAAAGCGTGGCCCAAAGCCAAGAGAAGAGCAGCCAGTTGCGGCCACAGCGTACACTGCCGCATTGTTTGGTGGATGGATTAAGCCTTTCCTGCCCGAACTCGCAGGTGTTGCCAGATTCCCGGTTTTTACATGCTTTTAGCGTATGACTCTGGACCCGGTGCTCTTATATGTTTACTCGGTCTCCTCAGTTCCCTTGCTTTTTTAAACGTTTACATCAGGTCAACCTCGGGTGGCACATGCTGACACGCCAAGGAATTTCGGAATACAAAAGTGACGGCAATTATGGAATTCGTCTAGTATACCTCTCAGGTCATTTTCTTGGCATTAATAAAGATTTCGAATACAATAAGTGGGTTGGAAGGCTGAGTGGACTAACATGGAGATGAATTGTAAGGGGCCCGATGTAATATCGGCCTGTTGACACATCCCACATGCTCTGAAGACTTTTCCGTCGACATTTTTGCCCGAGGAGATTTCCAACACTGGAGGAGTGTGGAGTAATACAGGACTAGAAAGATTGGCCACCAGGAGCCGTAGCAAATATTGTGACGTTGCTGCATGAAGTTATCGTTCGAGGCCCACAAATAGGGGGCCTACAGACGGCACGGGCTGTTGTTCTCCTGGCACAATAGTTTCTTGCACCCTGACAGGGCTCCAGTTCAGTGCAAAATTTTCTTCTCTTGCTCATTTCGGTATCTCATGATCCAGTTCGCATCCGGTGAGCCTCAGAACTTACCTGAAGTATACATCTCCTCTTGACTGGAAGAGGAAGTCGCCGAGGAGAGAGTTATTGGATAGCCGACTGTGAATTGCTTATCTTGCGTCGTTGACCACATAAAAATGCTAAAAGATGCAGAAAGCTGTGGAGCCTTCGCCACATGTAAGCGCCTTGTGTCCTGTCCTTGTATATACATGTGGCATTGCTATCTTTCTTTGACCTGACAAATACCAGCAAGGCTTATCTGCTGAGCTAGACGAACCAGACTTTTTCCACTTTAGCTTACAGCGTCTTGTTAATGATGGTATCAGCGTTTGCTTTGATTCTTTTGGCTTGTCTTACACAACAAGTGTTGTCTGGCGGTACTAATCAGCCAAAATACGCCTACGATCCCTCTACAACCAAATATTGTACTTTCTGGTATGACAACGATGACGGAAGCGTTGCATGCCAGGACATTCCCAATCAATGGTTTATTACTGATGAACAATGGATACGCTGGGTATGTGTATAATAACGAGGAACAAAGGCCGGCAAGCAGGTTAACAAGACAATTTTTAGAATCCAGTGATTGCAGCATCGTGCGGCAACTTTGTCATTGGCAAATCGTACTGCATTGAGGCTAGTCAGGAGCCAATCTCTGCACCACCTGCTACTCTCAAATCTACAACTTCTGGTAGTAGCAGCAGCACCAGTCTCAGTAGTTCTACTGCGACGAAACCAAACAAGTGGGTTGTTATTCTTCGGCCTTTGCGTTATCGAGTCGTGCTAACCGGAAACTCTCAACATTTAGTGGCATCTCTACTCCAACACCAACTCAACCAGGAATAGTTGAGAATTGCAACAAGTTCTACTGGGTGTCCCTAGGTGAAAGGTGTCAAGATATTGCCTCCAAAAACGGAATCCCTCTTACAGACTTCCTTAACTGGAACCCCAACGCTGGCCAGAAGTGCGGGAGTCTCTGGGCAGACACCTATGCATGTGTCTCGGTGATGGGCTATAAGCCACAGCCGACACCTTCGAAGCCCGATACTAGCGTGAAAACACCGTCTCCTACACAGCCAGGAATAGTGGATAATTGCGACCGGTTCTACCTTGTACAGGCAGGTGATTCATGCGTTACTATCGCAGCTAATGTTGGCATCTCTGTTGCTGATCTGCTTAAATGGAACCCCCAGGCAGGCAGCCAATGTACCGGCTTATGGGCGAATGCCTACGCTTGTACTGGTATTATTCCCGCCTTTCGCTTAAGGACACAGTACCATAATGACTGTACTGGCGCCGTCTACAACGACTTGTCTGTTAATGACGGTACCTGTATTCGCACTGGCTGCTCCGTTGCATCTCTTGATATCTCCCCTGAGGGGTATTGTCCAGATGGACAGATTCAGATCAGCTACTGGGAGAAGCCTGACTGCACAGGTAAATGGTTCGGCTATGGTTATGCTAATAAAGGCCAATGCCGGCGTCTATGGACCGAGGGATGGAAATTCAAGGCGCTGCACTTGCGTTGTGCGAAGAAGGAGGACGATTGTGTGAGCAGAAGGACATGTACTTATGACGCGGCGCCAGCGACAAATTTGTGCTAAGCTGATAAGCTTTCAATTTGTCATTTTTCGCGTATAATAATTCCCAAATTGCTTGCTTGGTTCGTTCTTACTCCTGAAAACATGAAAAATAAGCTATAAATACATTGTATCGCAAGCATGGCCGTCTTCGGCTAGACGCTTATATAGTATAGTTTTTATGGCATCGCTCTTCAGTAACTCGCTTCCTTATAAGGATTTTAAGAAGTCTGGTTCCCTAAAATGATTTTTTTAGATAATTGGAGCTGTTGTAGTTGGCTTAGTAATTTAAATTTATAGGAATGTAAATTTTATTTTGGTGTACCTACTTATATAGTCTCCTTGGTTTTTCTTGTTTACTTGTCTTATTTATCTCTCCTTTTATTTCTATCACTTTCTTCCCCCTTTTTTATCATTCTTTTTTTTTGGGTCTTGTTGGAATGTAGCCTGAGGCAGAAGTCATCGATCTGGCCACCTCACCAGTACATCGCCAAGGGTAAATTTTACCAGACTTTTCACCATTGTCGCCCAACAACACACTCGACAAACCACGTCATTCAGACAACCGCAGCGAGACGGCTGCTTCAGTACTAGGGATGGCCGATCTCGTATCACGTAGCTTAGTCACTAGAAGCGCTGCATTCACAACATTTTTCTTTTTGTTAGCCTCCCTGCCTTTCACCGCCTCGAGCGTAGTTGACCTTCGACCAGCCATTGGCTTTGACCTCGGACAGTCCTACGGGTAAGATGACTTGTTTGCTCAATAGCCACATGCTAATTTGTCACGCGTTCAGAACCGCGGTTGCACACTTTTCCAATGGAACTGTTCTTCAGCTCGCCAAGGTAGAAGGGAGTCAGCGCTACCAGGCCTTTTTACAAAGCGAGCTACAAAAGCAACAAGAGGCCTGGTGGTATCCTCCCCATGCTGAGATACAGCGCGAAGACCTGTCAAGGCTCTTAAAGCAATACATGGGAATCGGTGGGCCAGATGGCGCAGTAATCCTTGCCGAGATGCTTATTGCACTGCGAACCTCATCAGAAGCTGTTCTAGGTGCTCCTTTACCGGCTACAGTGGTTATTACCGCGCCGTATATAATCGCCTGGAGCTATGAAGAAACCCTACAAATAAGTTATATTAAAAGGGCACAAAAACTTGCGGGCTTACGAACTGTAAAGATGGAGAGTATGACGCCTGTTTATCTTGGCGAGGCTAATACTATTCTTGCGGCCAATAGGCGTATGCTATGTCCAGATCTTTTTTGTAACGGCCCGGAATGGACCAACGAGAACTTTCACAAATATGATGTGGTGTATCTTGTCAGGTGAGTGTTGTCATTATTAGATGGAAAATGGGAAACCTACCATTAACGTCGACACGCGTCTTTAGCTTAACAAATCACTCTTTATACACGTCATTTCAGATATCAACATGCTTCTTCTGGCCTGCTCGTAGTGCCCAGCTTGGAACTATTAACCCCAGGTTCGGGTTAAACCAACTGGAGCAGGCAAGTGACCAAGAGATATTTTGGCGTGAGCTTCAGGACCACCTCAAGTCCCGAGTGAGAGAGTATGTCAAGCAACCTGACAATTACCGAGAAAGCTTCCTCGTCGTCGTGTCAGGCGAGGCTGCGGATAACCCAAAAGTTGTAGAGGCCATCAGGGGAATAATTACAGACATGGAAAAAGACCCAGCTTTTAGGGTTGTGGAGACTGGAAAGGCTCCAAGGATTGAGCTGCTAATATCTGAAGATCCAACGTACGCGGCTGCCAAAGGTGTCGCATTCGGACAACGAATAAACATGGATTCGAGATACTGCGATGATTGGTTTGAAAGGGAAAAGGCAATGGGAGGGGGAAGAGATGAAGACAGTCGCGATGAGCTGTAGAATCATTGGTTGAATATCAGGGTTGTCTTGTAAAATACTTGCAACCCCTGTTACGTTGCCGAGGCGAGGAACTTGACGGCTGAACATGCAGCCCGAAGGGCGATACTGTGTACTTGGATTCGAATCGCAAATTACTCCGCTGGCATGCTGAAAGCTGCCCTCAAGACGTCATGCCCAGAAGCTATTCCTGAAATTTGCACTGTTCGTGTTACACGGAAAAGGCCCAACAGATCGTGAAGCGCAACAAAAGGGCTTCACCGATAATAAACCTGTTAGTTACACAGCTAGAACACGTGCCTTGGTAAGAGCTCTAGGCCTAGGCGTTCCTTTTATGTATATAAAGTAGTTACTTTTCCTTTTTTTCCTCTTAGTAACTCAGGATCTTTGATATCCTACGAGATTATTATTAAATTGAGCCCTTTTGCTCTAAGCCTTCTACGTTGAACCCTTGTCACAGTTCGGCTTTTCTTGCCATGTGAAGCGCGTAAGACATGTCCTTGCTTTGCTCAACTTGTACACCGAGAATCGAATGTGCAAGACATGGTAGATGTACGGAATGCCTTTTAGAAGAGGAAGAACCAAAAGGGTAGTCGGCCAATTTTCCCTGTGTCTTATCTCTGTTCAGACAAGATAGTAAATGTAAAAAAGCCTAATTGTAATGCGCCGATTATTTTAACTTAATATAGTTAAAACTCTTACTTTAAAAATTAACTTATAAAAAACAACTTAAATTAATATAATTTAAAAAAATATATAAAAAACTAAAAAAATATAATTTAAAAAATAAAAAATATTTATATAATAAACTAGTTATACTTATAGCTATATATATATATTACTAAATAATAAAAATAAACTTAAATTTTTTTTTATTTTTTTTTCCTTTTTAATATATTTTATTTTAATTTAAAGTTTATTTATATTAGGTTTAATTTAGTTTTATTTAAGTTTTTTTAGTTTAAAATTTATTTATATTAAGTTTAATCTAGCTTTACTTATATTTTTATTTAGATTTAAGCTTTTAATTTAAGTTTATAATAATTTATTATATTTAAAGTATATAATAAAAAGTTTTTTAAAGTTTTTAAATAAGTATTTAAAAGTAATAAAAATAATTAAAATTTATTATTAAAAGCTTAAATAAATAAATAATAAATTAAAATTAAAAATAACTTAAAAATACTAAAAATAATTAATATTTACTGTTCTAGTCTTCTACTATTCTTGGCCTAAGATTCTATGTGGGTGTAACGGCTAAGGTTCCCAAGGGATAAACTAGTCGTAGTTTATGTTGGCAGAGCCACTAGGGCAGTCAATCTGAGCAGTTGGGTGTTACGTTGGTAATAGGTCGTAGACCGTAACCAAGTGATCAGAGTCAAAGAGTTGTAAGCGAGGCTTATTCAATGTAATGATCTGTGTTGAAAGCTAAGGAGCTAGAGGCTATCTATGAAGCGAATTTGGGGGTCCCTATATACTACGGTTGCTAGTTATCGCGGAGGTGAGCATCCTCGATGCTCACTTCCAAACACTGGTGAGCGTTGTGCATGCTCACTTATAATAACTGAGCGTCCTTCCCATTGGTCCTGTCGTGCCGACCAATGTTCCGTGGCCCGTCATGCCTGTGCCGCCCGGCGGCTCCATGCAGCCGGCCCAACCTGCAGCCTACGTGCTGGGTCGTAACACGATGTCCCCTCTCCCATGGTCTTGTCCTCAAGACCTAGGCCTTGTTTCATAAGTAGTTCCTCTGCCCTTTTCTTTTCGTTGGTAAGTTCCTCTTTCTTTTCATCCTTTGTGATGTCCTTCTGACGCCATGTCCAGTCGTACCGTCGTTCCTCGTACCCGAAAGCGAAAAGATCCCTCGTTGAAGGCTCCTTCTACCTTACGGAACGATCGCTTGGCTGATTCCATTGAATCGTTTGGTTACGACGTCATGCCGTGTTCCTTTTGTTCCGCCCGTGGTCTTCGTTGCAAGATGATTGAGCGTTCCTCCAAGTGCGGGGAATGCGTGCGGCGGGGGCGTTCCTGTGATGCTTCTGGTGTCGCGATTAGCTCGCGTAGGTGTCCTTTTTGTGTGTCACTGTTTTTTGCTAATGAGTGTCCTTGTAGTTGGTCGCATTATTTCCGAATCGAAACGTTTGGATCAGGAGGAAGAGAGAGCGGAAGAGCAAATGCTCAAGGCTCAGGCTGAGTTGAATGAAGCGCTGGCCCGTCTAGCGCGACTGCGCCGCCAAAAGCGGCAGTTGGTTACCAAGGGTCAACAAATGACTCGCTTGGGTCTGCAATCGCTGGATGAGTTGGAGGAGGAGGAGCGTCGCGAATCCGAGGCTGTTATCGATGCGCAATCTCTAGGCGCTATTGACGTGTTGGATTGGAACGCTGTGTTTGGGGATGCCTTGTTGAATGCTGCTGGTGATACTGCCGTAATAGGTGCTGGCAATTCTTCAGGTGCTCCGTAGGTTCCCATGTGTTTTCCTCGTCTCCATAGCTTTTCCATTTAATGAGATATTGGCGTGTTTTGTTTCTTGTCCTCATGTCTAAGATCCGTTCTACTTCATATTCCGTTTCGTTCATGACTTCGATGTCTTCTTCTGCTGGTGCATTGTTTGGTGCTTTCTCAAGAAGTGAAATGTGTACTATAGGATGATTCCTCATAGTCTTTGGTAATGAAAGTTCGTAGTTGTTTGTCGATATTCTTTTCTTGATAGCGAATGGTCCTAATTTTTTGTAGTCCAATTTGTCGCTTGGTCGCGTTGTTTTGATGTTTCGTCGGAGTAGGTAGACCATGTCTCCCTCCCCAAAGATTGGTCCCTTCGATCTTTTACGATTATGGTATTGTGCCATTCTGTTTCGTACGAATTCCAATTCGTGTCGCATTTCTTCGTGCAATCTCTTCAGTTCATCTGCTTGCAGCATCGCTCGTTCTGCTTGCGGTCCTTCGCGCTGTGTTCGAAATACTTCGGGATTAAATCCGTAATTGGCGTAGGCTGGTGTTTGCTTTGTCGATTCTGATATCGAGCTATTGTAAGCCAATTGCGCTGTAGGTAACCATTTAACCCAATCGTCCTGTTGATGATTGATGTAACATCGTAGATACTGTTCAAGCGTCTGGTTCAATCTTTCCGTCTGTCCATCTGTCTGTGGATGGTATGCGGTGCTTAACTTGTGATTCGTTCCAAGTTGTGCCATAAGTGCTTGCCAAAACTTAGAAGTAAATGTACTTCCTCTGTCCGATATGATTTCTTCTGGCAGTCCATGGTTACTTGCTATTGTTCGTAAGAACACATATGCAAGTTCTTCTGCATTGCTTGCTTCTCTGTACGGTAAAAAGTATCCGTATTTTGTGAGTCTATCCGTGACCACGAATATGCTGTCATATTCCACGTTGGTCATTGGTTCTTTTGACATTGGTAGCTTCGTAATATGATCGAAAGCTATCGATTCCCATGGTCGTGTTGGTACTGGTAATGGTTGCAGTTCTCCGTATGGCTTATGTCGTGAAGCCTTACTTTTTCCGCATTGTATGCATTCGTTGACAACCTTTTCGACCATTTTCTTGATTCCTGAGAAATCGTATTGTCGTCGTATCTTATCCAGTGTCTTGCGGATTCCTTGATGTCCGTAGACTGGATGTTCATGCATTTCTTTGATGCATTCTTCTTGTAATTCTGGTGGTATCCAGATTTTCTCTCCATACATTGGTACTCCTCCTGGGTGGCATGTGCATCCCGTCGGTACGTCCCCAATGTGTTGTATATTGTCTGTTGCCCATTGGTGTATTTTGCCGTATACTGGGTCTTCTTTCTGTACTTTCAATATGGCATTCAGTTGTTTCTGCTGGAAATTGCCATTTTTATTGATCTCAAGGAGTGGTCCTGTTGCTGTAGGTACTCCTGTATCGTAGTCGCTTCTTCGACTTAGAGCGTCTGCTCGTCCGTTCTCGGATCCTTTTCGATGGATGATTTCGTAGTCGAATTCTGAAAGATATTCGGCCCATCGAATTTGTCGTCCATTCAATTGTTGCGTCGTCGCAAAATGAGAGATGTTCTTATGATCGGTATACACCTTAACTTTGTGTTTGCTTCCCATGAGATAGTGTCTAAATTCCTTGAAAGCATTGATGATTGCTAGGAATTCTTTGTCGTAGATGGGGTAGTTGAGTTCTGCTCCATGAAGTTTCTTCGAGTAGAACGCAATAGGGTGTAGTTTTCCGTCATCGTCTCTTTGTCCAACTTGTGCTCCTAGAGCAAAGTCTGATGAGTCGGTTTCTAGTTCCGTTTCTTTTTCTGGGTCGAAGGTTCTCAAAACAGGTTCGGATGTGATGAGTTCTTTGATCTTGTCAAAGGCACATTGCGCCTCATCGTTCCAATTCCACTGCTTATCCTTCTTGGTGAGTTCATCCAAGGGTGCTGCGATTTCGCCGTAGCTCTTGATGAATCTCCTGTAATAGTTCGCAAAGCCTCTAAAGCTTTGTATGTCCTTGACATTCTTCGGTGTTGGCCAGTTCCTTACTGCCTCAATCTTTGTCTTTTCCATTCGTATCTCGTTTGGTCGTATCGTGTGTCCTAGGAAGTCTACTTCCTGGGTATGGAATTTGCTTTTTGCTGGTTCCACTAGTAACTTCGCGTCTTGTAGCGCTTGTAGTACCTTGTGTACATGTCTTTTGTGGTCTTCCAGGGTTTTTGAGAAGATCAGTATATCGTCCAGATACACTACCACAAAATTGTCCAAATATTTTCGTAGTACGCTGTTGATCATTCGTTGGAATGTCGCTGGTGCGTTGGTAAGCCCGAATGGCATTACCAGGTATTCGAATAGTCCGAACTTCGTTCTAAAGGCTGTCTTCCATTCATGGCCTTTCTTTATTCGAATCAAATTGTATGCTCCCTTCAGGTCCAAAGCGGTGAACCAATTCATTCCGTGCAATCGGTCCCGTAGTTCCGATATTAGTGGCAACGGTGTTCGATCCTTCATGGTAATCGCGTTCAATCGCCGATAGTCCACTACTAACCGCAGTTTCCCGTTTTTCTTTGGAACAAACATAACTGGGTATCCAGCTTCTGATGTGGATGCTCTGATGTAGCCTTTCGCTAACATCTCGTCGATGTACTCCCGTAGTGTTTCGAGTTCTCTTGCGTTTAAGTTGTAAATCTTATGGAATGTTGTCGACTTTCCGTCTATCAATTCAATCTGATGATCCCATTGGCTGTGTTCTGGTAATCCGGTTTCTAATTCTTCTGCGAATAATTTTTCGTATTTCCGGTATTCCTTAGGGATATTCTTGAGTCTTTCTTCTTTCGTTATTGGGCTTTTGTCGTCTTTATCGTTCTCGTTCCTCTTTTCTCCTTCGAGTTTCTTGTTTGTGTTCGCGAGGTCTTTCCTTAAGGTGGCAATAACCTTTCGGATCTTGGCTTTTGTCTTCTTGTTGCTTATTGTTGTTCGTATCCCGGTTTGTAGCGCCGTCGAGGTCGTTACGGTGGATCCAATTGTTTTGACTGCTTTTCTGCCGCTTGTTTGTTGTCGTTGGTCCTTGGATAACTTGCTTGAAGGTTCTTTTTCTTCAGAACTCTGTTCATGAGCTAAGTTATGACGAAATTTCGTTCTTTCTTCCGAATTCTGCTGATTCTGTTGGCCTGAAGTCTCGTTCCACTTCAGTTGGCCTGTCCTCCAGTTGATCAGTGGGTTACTCTCCCATAACCATGGGTACCCTAACACTAGGTCGTGTTCCGATACGTCCATAACATCGAGTTGAATCACTTCTGAATGACTTTGAATCTGTACTTCGAGATGATCAGTCTCTTGGTTAATGATTCCGTCATTATAGGCAAAAAGTTTTCCTTCGATATCAGTTAACTCGTATGGTGCCTCTTTGTGTTTCCACGGTAGTTGGTAACGATTCACAACTCTGGGTGAGATATAGTTGCCCATCGCGCCACTGTCCACAAGTATGCGAACGCGATGTCCCATGACTTCGGCGTCTAATACCATTTTGTCGCTTCGTCCGTTCTGGGTTGCGTTGAGGGTCATTAGCGTCTTTCTTTTCATGCCAGCCTGTAGCCCTTTTACAGATGGCGTGCCTCGTTTTTTGAGTTTTCCGGAATAGATTCTTCTGCGATTTGTCGTTTCATTTCTTGGTACCATTCTGTAGGTCCAGTTCCGTTTTGCGGGTGCTTGAAGCAAAACCCATCGTCAAACATTTGACATAGGCGATTGTAAATTTGGTTTTTCATTTCTCCGTGTTTTTCGCATCTTGGGTTGTCGCAGTTTACCGCATATTTCCTGTTGCATCTGGGGTTGAACTTCTGTTCGTTGTACCACTTATCCAACTGTTGTTCACTGTGGTATGTTGATTCTGTGGTTCCCCTGGGGTCTTTCTGTTCGAGTATGTCTAATGCTCGCTGTGTCCGTTTGTATGCTGCTGGTGTTCCACATTGCCACTTGTGCCATTCCCTGGCCTTATCTACCATATGTTCTGAACAATTAGGTAGTGGGCATACCATGTGGTCTTTTGTTTCACATCGAGGTGACTTGAGTAGTAACTCCCTTCTGTGTGTTGGGATTTTTCCCTCATACACATACTGATGCCACTGCCTGTTCTTCGTATGTACATGTAACTGGCATGTGTCTGATTCACATACGTCCGTAGGATCTGTATGAGCTCGGCATTTGATGGGTGTGTTTGAATCGGGTTCCAAGATCATCGTTTGATCGTTATTGATTATCTTCACTCTCCATTCTAGGAGTTCCCATCTGAAGTATGGTGCTTTGATCGGATATCCTTTCATCCTGATCGGAAACGCATCCAATCGTGCCTTGGTTTGAAAGTGTGCCTGGCACATTGCAAACGCGCATGATGCCCATGCTAAACGTGTATGTTCCGCGTGTCTTGGTGAGAGTCTAGGATCGTCTTCCTTCTCTCCTTCCGGAAACCATAGTGTCTGGTTTTCCATTGCCGTGGTGGTGTCCACTGCTAGAATAGGAATTGCGAAATGTTTTCCTGTTGGTGCGGGGAAATATCGCTGTACAGCTTGTTCTTGTGTGGCTGTCAGCCTTGCAGGCGTTTCTTCCTCGCTTCGTTCGTCTTCGGACGCTTCTGGAGTATCTAGGATTGCGTTGTCGTCATCGACGCTCATTTCCCTTACTCTATCTTCCGGTTCGTCGAAGGTGGTGAGGATTTGTGCGTCTTGCTCCTCCCTATATTGTTGTTCCCTTCGATTCTTCCTTGCTTCTGCTTGTTGTCGCACCCAATCGAGAATTTCTTGGTGCGAGTCTTCGTCCAAATATTCTGGCGATTTTGGTTCATGGAGTTCCTTTCGTCCCGTCATTGCAAGCGTTCTCTTTTCCATTGATTGTTCGTCCAGGTCTTCTTGTACCAGTTGTTTGGCTACTTGCAGTCCGTTTCCTATGAAGTTCATAATTTTCTTCTTTGGTTTTCTTGGTTCTTTTGGAAACCATCCTCTTTCTTGTTTGCTGCTCATGTGAACGTAGCAGTTGTCGTCATAGCAGAAGGTCCAGTTGAGGTTCTTATGTTCCACCTCTGATTCGGTAACTTCGATTTTCTGTTGGTTAGTAGAATTGAGTTGTTTCTTACCTCCTTCTGGTACTGGCTTCCATTCTTTCCTGGGTTTCTTGCATTTATTGGCGAAATGTCCTGGTTTTCCGCAGTTGTAGCATTTCTTTTCCTTTTTGTCGTCTTTCTTGGTAGCGTCAAGCTCCATTCGTCCAGGGTTAAGAGTGTGACCATAGGCAATAGGTTCGTCACGCTTTCTGCGTTGATTGGCTTGGTAACTCTTCCCTTTGGCAGGGCTCCAGGTTCCTTTACCCTGTTTCTTCTGTATGCGTCGCTGATACTGTCTGTCGTCGATTCGTACCGCCATAGCGATGTAGTCCGATAAGTTGTCTGGTCTGTTCTCCCTGTAGAGTTCATCTTTGACTTCTTCCTTAAGTCCTTTATAGAAAGCTGACATAAGAGGTTCGTCCTCCCAGTCAAGCTGAGATGCAAGTTGTCTGAAGCGAGCGGCATAATCGGATGCCGATCCCTTCTGCTTGAGCCCGTCGATGTAGTACTCAGCAGCCCTAGCTTCGTCAACTGTTCCAAAGGCCTTTTTGATAGCTTTTTCGAATTCATCGTAACTTTCGAAAATGGTGTTGGTTTCTTCTTCGCGGTCGTCTTTTTCTTTGTTAAGGTAGTCCCTCATAATGGGTTCAAACCATGCGAGTGCCACTCCCGTCATACACCCTCCTGCGTGCAGTACCTTGGCAGAGGATTCTTCCATTTTGGTCGGGAATTGTCGGTGGTAAGCCCTGAGTTGAGTGAGGAATCCTTGAAGCGCACCCGGGGATCCGTCGTACGGTCCTGGTGCCCTGGGTCTAAGGATTTCTCCCAAGTCCTTTTTAATTGTGGCCGCAGTCGTGGCTTGTTCCTGCCGTTCTTCTTCCATCTGTTGGACCCGTTCCCGAAGGCGTATGATCTCAGCAAGCATGTCGTGAGCAGAGATGGTGGTTGGTCCCTCTCGGGTTTCATTGGATCCAGATGCGGTGGTAGTCTCGCGTGGTGCCATGTTGACAGTTATCAGGTATTGCTCAGAGTGACGCGGTAGTAGTCTGAACAAGAGCTTTCAACGTGTAACGGCTAAGGTTCCCAAGGGATAAACTAGTCGTAGTTTATGTTGGCAGAGCCACTAGGGCAGTCAATCTGAGCAGTTGGGTGTTACGTTGGTAATAGGTCGTAGACCGTAACCAAGTGATCAGAGTCAAAGAGTTGTAAGCGAGGCTTATTCAATGTAATGATCTGTGTTGAAAGCTAAGGAGCTAGAGGCTATCTATGAAGCGAATTTGGGGGTCCCTATATACTACGGTTGCTAGTTATCGCGGAGGTGAGCATCCTCGATGCTCACTTCCAAACACTGGTGAGCGTTGTGCATGCTCACTTATAATAACTGAGCGTCCTTCCCATTGGTCCTGTCGTGCCGACCAATGTTCCGTGGCCCGTCATGCCTGTGCCGCCCGGCGGCTCCATGCAGCCGGCCCAACCTGCAGCCTACGTGCTGGGTCGTAACAGTGGGCTGCCAAGGGCCTTCCGATCGCGGCAATGTTAGCTCCCACAGCCCTGGCAAATAAGACACCCTGCTTCACAGCAACTCCACGGTCCGCCCACCACCAATGGTTGGGACCGATTCGGAAGGCAAGATGGCTCTTGCGTGACATGACTCAGACCGCAACATTTGTCCGGATGCCCATGTATCTGTCGCCTGAGACTATCCCTGTATTAGTCATATGCAACACATACTCCGTACATACAATTATAGCCCTAGGCCAGGTTTGCCAATCCCTCCGGCTGACCCTGAGTCTCTGGGGCGTACTTGTCAGTGGAATCACCATGCGCCACCAACAAAGCAGCGCGAATAGCTTCAATTAAAAAGACCTTCAAAAACAATCAATACCTTTGCCGTTGTATTCAATTCCCTGACTAGAGGCACAGCCACAGCCAAGTTGGCTGGTGGAGCTGGGTCTCTTCCAAACTCGGGCTAGTGTACTACTTGCATGCACGCCTGCCGTGTGTTTGATTACTGTCTGGTGCTGTTTTGATGATCGCATCGACACAGACAGATGTCTCCCCCTTCTCACTTTTTCTCTCCCGTCTCACATCTTTTCTCCTTATCATGACAGAAGAATCCGCGCCATGCCATTCAACATTTTTCCCTTGGTCCAGGAAGAGCCCGGCCCCCCTCCTGATGGCGGCGTTCAGGCCTGGCTCCAGATCCTCGCAAGTCATCTCATCAATGCTTTGTCATGGGGATATTCCGCTTCATTTGGCGTTTATCAACTTCATTATACGACCACATTGTCATTGCCCGAGTCGCAAGTTGCCTGGATTGGATCCCTACAAGTTTTTCTCACCTTCTTTTTAGGAACATTCGCCGGCCGCGCTGCCGATGCAGGCTACGCTCAGCACGCAGCCGTGGCGGGCTGTTCGTTAATCGTGCTCGGAACCTTCATGACAAGCTTGGCGACCGAGTACTGGCAGATATTCCTCGCACAAGGCCTCTGTACCGGCCTCGGTATGGGTGCCTGCTATGTGCCATCAATGGCTGTAGTCGGCTCGTACTGGAACAAAAGGAAAGCATTTGCCATAGGATTGGCCGCGTCTGGGAGCGGCACAGGCAGCATACTGTTCTCTTTGGTCATTCAACATCTCCAGGCGACTATTGGGTTTCCTAGCGCAGTCCGCGTCCAAGGCTATATTGCTCTAGCGTTCGCAGTCGTCGTCATCCTTGTCTTTCGGCCACGTCTTCCACCGCGCAAGGCGGGGCCACTCGTCGAATGGAAGGCATTCACGGAGCCTACATACGTCCTCTTCACGATCGGCGTAGTCCTGATATTTACAGCCGTGTATTTTTGCTTCTTCTTCATAAACACATACGCGACCCTGCGCGTAGGCCTCTCTGCGGTGGAAGCTGCGAACCTGCTCGTCATCATCAGTGCTATCGGCATCCCAGTACGACCGATACTTGGATTCCTTGCCGATAGATACTTTGGCTCACTGCTCACCTTGATCGTGTCGACGATATTCCTCGCTATAATGCTGTTTGTCTGGATTGCCGTGCGCAGCGTCAGCAGTCTTTACGTGTATTCTGTTTTTTACGGAGTTGCCACCGGCGCAGTTCAAGGAAGTCAGTATACATCCCTTCTATTTACCTTTACCTTTGGCGTGTCCTATTGTCAGATTACATCTCATAGCCAAGCCCTGCCGATCGTACCTTGAAGATTGACTAACGATGTATACCTCCAACAGTGTTCGTCAGCGGGCTCGCATCATTGACCGCGGACTTGAGCAAGCTAGGTGTTCGTTTCGGCATGGTGGATAGCCTTATAGCATTCGCGTCACTAGCAGGACCGCCGTTAGCGGGTGCTTTGATCCAAAGCGACGATGGAGGCTTTCTCAAGGCTCAGATATGGGCGGGTGTGGTGACGATGTGCGCTAGTCTCTTCATCTGCGCGGCTAAATGGACTGAAGTCAAGTTCGACGGCCCTCGCTCAAAATCCGGAGAGGGAGAAACAACACCTAACAATTTGGAGGCTGTCCAGGTGGAAGATGACGGGCGCGCGAAGGCATGAGCTCATTGTGTGTGCTTGAACCCCAGAGACCAAATAGAACTTGTCAAATCTAAAGCTATGCAAAACTGCTGCGTCCATTTTGGAAGGTGCACTGAGCCAGCTGAATGTTTCGTCTGCGGAGGTGATGACAAAGGTGTCAAACACCTGTGTGCCACGGCCGGGTGTGAAAAGAAGTCAGACCCATGCGACGATGGAGCTGCGAAACACACAGACTACCGAGGTTCATATATGGTTGGACAGCATGTAATGGAAACAAATCAAATTGGCCACGCTGGGTAAATACCTCATAAATATGGATGTTGACGTACCGTTGCAAAGTAATATAGCCACTTGAGACTGTTATTGATCAGACTCAAGAGTCATAAATAGTACGCAAGTGAGATTAATATCGTACGGATCAAGGTTGAGGACGCTGCGGCACGGCAGACCTCCACGAGGCTCATGCATCATACATTGGAAGGGTCAAAATACCTTGGAGACTGATACAAGCATCATTCCTTATTATAGCCCAGCAGCCATCAACGGTGAACTCAAATTCTCAATGGCCAATCGCCAAGTTACTCCGGCGCAACACCACCATATGAGCCAACGTGTTGGACCCAACACGATAAGGCTCTTTCGCCGTCGCTACGATTGTTATCAATCCATCACTAGCTAGTCTCTCAATCTCGGCACGGTATCCTCCGGTATCGAAAATGACGTCTGTGATGGTTGCAACTATCACGCCACCCTTCTTCGCGAGACGCACAAGTTCTTTGATTCCTGGATCAGGGCCGACGTGTCCTGGAGTAAAAGTGCCACAGCATGTGATTACGTCATAGGACTCATCTGCTTTGTCGATTTGTTTGCTCATATCAACAATGGACAGGTCGCGATAGACGCCGGTCTTGCGGGCCTCGTTTAGCATTCCCGAAGATAAGTCAATGCCGTCGATATTCTTGGCCCCGTACTGTGCCAAGGCGACTCCGACGAGTCCTGTACCACAGCCAGCGTCCAGTATGCTTCCAGTCATGTTGCCACCTTCAGTCTTGGCGCGAAGTGCGGTCGCCCTTGGCGCGACATATTCCACGTTCCCTTGAACGACATCAACGTCATATGATTCGGACCAGCTGTCGTAAATACTGGCACATTCTGTCGGTGTAGATACAGAGTAGATTGAGGTCAGATATTTGGCCGTGTTGCTTTGCTTGAACTTTGTCATTTTCGTATCTAGTCGAGCACGTTGACTTGATTCTGCACAGCTTTTATGGTGCGGCTTTGATGCGCGAAGAAATCAGTGCTTCGCAAAGGTTAATGACTTCCAAGATGTCAATTTGTTACTTTTGAAGTCATATGTGCTCAGATGCTTAGTAATAGACTCCTTCTATCCTTGCATCGGATACAGTCAGATCTCCATGTACAACTGAAAAGCTGACTAAATGTAGTCATCACAGCCCGGATTACTTGTGGCGTCGTTTTATCATGGCGCTGCGTCATCACTTACTGACCTTGTACGGAATAGCTCTGACTGATTTACATCTCATAGTCTTACACTGTATGTAGTAATGTAGGCAGTGGAAATATCTCTTGGCAAATTTCAATTGTGCAAGGTGTCCGCGCGAGGAACAAGACTCTGCACGCGGCAACAGCTGTGTCTGGCAAGAACTTGTCGTCTTTTGCCATTGTAGCCTCAATGTCTAGTGGTAAATACGCACTCAGCTCGCACTACGATGCATATATAATTGCTACTAGAGATGCTCCCAGCTATTGGCAAAATCGGCATCCACTTCGTCAATGATGCCCGCTTGGGGTTTGCCATATTTTCCTTTGCTCTTGGGATCCAGACGATCGATCTTGAACTCGTCCAACGCATACTCAGAGTGTCCATTCAGCACCATGTCCTTCAGGGCTCGCCCGATCAGCGGCACGAACTTCATAGCCCAGCCGGCGGTGAACACTGCCACACTATCTCTTGCACCGCCTTGGAGATACTGTTCCGGAATATAGTCTAGTACGAACATGTTGTCTGACTCGAGTTGTCAGCTTTCGACTGCCCTGGAGAGAGAAATGTACGGACCGAACGTATTCGTCTGCAGACACGATAAGGTGTACGCAGGTGTCATGTGATCTACGCCCACCAGGTGCTCTTTGATGAATTGCTGTGTATCGTGTATATCCTCGGGGTTCACGACGCTACCGCACCGTAGACTGGGGTCTGTAATCTGTCTTGTTGCCGCATCTACCGCGATTCGACACACGTTGGGAGGACCCCATTCGACTGTTGGAAACCCGTAGAACAGCCGTGACCTGCCATGCTTGTCGTTCGCGAACTGGAACCACATACCTGGTAACGATTAGCAGCTTCGCAATCAATGTTTACCATGACGTACTTGGAAAAAGCGTTCCACTAGGACCAGCATTGACCGAAAAATACGATGCCACCATCTCCCAGATATTGAGCTTCAGCTTGAAATTGAAGCTAGGCTGCACGACGTGATTTGTATATGCACCCGCCGCTATAATAATCTTTCGAGCCCTGAATAACACAGCCTCGTCGCCGTTGACACGGGTTTCGACCCTCCACGTATCTTCGCCGTTGTCCTTAACAGGGACGAGCTTTTTGACTTCGGTATATTGCTTAGTGTGAGCGCCATAGTCTTTGGCCAGCCGTGCCAGAGTTCGAACCAGGAGTGGGACATTGATCACGCCATTATCTGGAGCGAAGATGCCTTCCCACGCTTCTGGGAGTTTCTTGAATGGGTACTCGTTTTCCATTTCTTTTTTCGTCACTAATGTCTTGTAAGCTCAGAAGAATTGTATATACAAGTAAGACACGTACTCCTGCGGAACGGCATACCCAGCTTCTCCAGATTAGCTATAGGCCCCATGAGTGTTCCTAAGACATATTTAGTATCTTTTATAAACATGCAGAAAATCTTGAATGAGAACCTTCTGGGGTGTCTGCTCCCATTGTAGCGTCTCCGAAATTCAGGAGCCCTGACATTACGCGCAGAGATGTACCAGCGTCCATTTCTAGCTCGTTCCAAATGCCCATGGACTTGTAAGCAAGCTCCGCCATGAACGGTTCAGTATACCTGTATGTCCTGTTTGAGCGAAAGCCTGTAGAGCGTTTCCTTTGACTTACATTGTGCGATACATTCTGGCTAGGTCATTGGAGCTTCCACTCGCGTTGAAGAGACAGCTCTGCTCGAGTACCAGAATAGATTTGCCTGCTTTGGCTACCTCATATGCAGCTCCAAGCCCGATCGCGCCGCCGCCTACTACAATGACGTCGTAAACATGAGAAGGCATGATTCTTCCATGCAGCCAGCTCTATCGCTAATTTCTAGCTCGGTTGTATCCTGGATTGCTGGGAAAGCTGTGATGGGGACATCGAATATATAGACATGTACATATATCAAGTGTACGTATCGGGTAGATATCAATTGGTCCCCCCGAGCCGAGATGGATGGCTTCTTGTGTCAATGACATAGCTGACGTGAGCTTGCTAAGTGTCAAGTCTGACTAAGAGACCGGTGCTTGCGGTCTGCTGCATACGAGGTGGCCTGTACTGAGAAAAACTCAGCTTCCCCTTTATGTCGCACTGACTGTAGTACCAGACATTGCAAATTGGGTGATTCTGGTAATTTAATTCAATAAGGAATAACCCATGCCACCTAATCGAGATCTTCCTTCCTTTTGCACCCTTCCGTGCAAGTGAATCCTCCTGGAGAAAATGACGGTTCTTCCATAGGATTTTTGGCGGGTCGTCGATAGTCGGGTTCGCAGGCAACACAAACACATTTAGGCATGCCTCTTGTAGCTGTTTTGGTACTACCCTAGGCTGAATGAGTCGTGTGAAGGCAGAGGG
Organism: Metarhizium brunneum; assembly: GCF_013426205.1. Classification (NCBI taxonomy): domain Eukaryota; kingdom Fungi; phylum Ascomycota; class Sordariomycetes; order Hypocreales; family Clavicipitaceae; genus Metarhizium; species Metarhizium brunneum. The sequence goes on along the minus strand of NC_089422.1, from coordinate 9,581,520 downwards.
TGATGGTGGTTTAGACACGTTAAGCCTCTTAAGCCGTAAAAGTCTAGAGCGACTAACGCGTGTAGAAAGCCTATTCTAGGTACCACCTAACTTTATAACTTCGTCAAGCCCAAGACCTTAGTGCTCCACTATTTTAGCTCTCCGGTTCAATTGTTTGTCTCCTACAGTCTACTTGGACTTCCATATCCAGTCGTGTTTACTACTCAACGAGTATATTAGAAGGTAACGCAAAGGTTGAGCTGGATAGTATACGAGGACAAGTTAGACAGAAACTTTTAATATATGCTCAATATCATAATCCCTAGGGCTGCCGGGAGTAATAGCGGAGAGTCGTTCGTGCAGTTAGTAGTTACAATAGTTCTTCCAAACCAGAGTACAAGGTCCGGCTGGAAATTTGTTAGCCCTTGGGTAGTGACGTGATCCCTACATACAATATCAATCCAACGGGGTCGCAAGTCTAGCTGTTCTGTTCTGGAACAAAAGCCTTCAACACGTTTTCCATGAAACCCGTTAAAGTGTCCTGTAGATTCAAGCCGCAAATTCTGTTTGTCACGCCATGGGATTGGAGTGACAGCTGCGGGTACTGGAAATACGCAACCTCGGCGCCACTAGCAGCCGAAATGCAGAGCAAATCTGCTTTGTCAATGGCTGAGCTCCAGAATCTAGCCAAATACTCTGTTAGCATAGAATACCGGAGGCTCGACTCTAATCGTCTGGCTTCCAGTGAATATTGCCAAGCTTCTCCTGGTAGGAGCGCGACTTTACATACAACATATTATATGATTGTGGTATTTCCTGTCGAAATGGGTCAAGCATTGTCTCACATACTGCTAGGATAATAATTTCGTCGTAAAAGCCTTTTTGCCGTTGAAGCGAGAGAGCATTTTTTGAGGCTGAAGTTTGCGACTTTGGTCATTTATCAGTGTTGGGAGACAGGAAGAACACGGCAAAACGGAAATAAAAAACGTCGACAGTGCCGAAATGAATATTCGAATATTGTCTTCGCAATGCTCAGTCCATATGGTTGGACCACTTCATTAGTGGAGTGATTAAGCGCGGCAGAGGGGAGAAAGCAGAGTAAAAAGTCGTGTCGTTCGGTGACTTGAGAGCTCCGAGCGTCTTGGCTCCAATCCATATACTGTCGACATCCCACCGGTGCGAGATTTCCAGGAGGGTGTGAAGTAGCTCAACTTGCGTCTTGCGGAAGGATAGTGGCTTATTTGACCAGTCGCCCAGAAAATCGCTGCATTGATGAAATGACTTGCTAGGATCGTAAGAGCTAGTGTCTCTAAATACCGTATTGAGTCCCGGCAAGAGTGACTGCAGAAACCGCACTCTCTGCTAGAGTGTATGAACCTCCTCCGGCTCGTCGACATCCGATATGGCACAGCCTGAGACGCAACGCCTATTAGTTCGAACAGTTAAAACGGTGTCGCACTGAACACACCGCTTACAATTGCAATTCAGCCTGAAGAACTCCTTACAAATTTTATGACATGCGGCATTATAAGAATCGATGAAGTTGGGTGTAAGGCGAGCAGCTGCAGGAAGACCTTCTTGCTTGTAAATACCAAGCACCGGGTCTGATAAATACTGTTATCGGGCGGCGAAGAACCGTCGAGCGTAGGCTGTTGTGTGTTGCCGTCATCTGGAAGGGGCAAGAGTGAATCGTCGTCGGAAGTCGAGCGGGAGCTAGGCGGAAGGCTACCCAGGTCGGGAGTAGGCCAACATGACTTATCTGGCCCCGGAGCACAGGCGCTGTACAAGGAGCTGTGCGCCGCATGATCTTCTAGAGCGAGCTGCGACAGATCAGGGATATCTCGCGTCCCATCCTCTCGATTTTCGTCAGCATCCACAGTAGTGTTGGAAAAATAATTCGTCTATTCGTTGGGTTGAAAGTACGATTCATGTCGTCTGGCTCGGTAGCTCTGTACTAGGAGGTGTGTTTGCTCTCGTCGCAAGACCGCAGGGTCTTCTTCTATTGTCATAGAGTCCAATTTCGTTTGCTTTTACGATCTGGTCGTGATATGTGACAAGGGTTCAATATAAAGGCTTGGAGCAAAAGGGCTCAATTCAATAATAATCTCGTAGGATGTCAAAGGTCCTGAGTTGCTACAAGAAAGGAAGAGAAGGGTGACCGCCTTATATACATAAAAGGAACGCCCGGGCCTAGGGTCCTTGCCCGGGCACGTGTTCTAGCTGTGTAACCAACAGGTCCTGTATCGGCGAAGCCCCTTTGTTGGGCTTCACGACCTGTTGGGCCTTTTCCGTGTAACATGATATCATATGCGACATGTGTCTCCGTAGACGCCGTTGGCGCCAATTCTGCGGCAGTCGCTGGCGAAGATTCGATTTCCAAGGTAGCGGAGACTGGATTCCTTAAGGGGATACTGCTGAGACAAACGGGCTGTTGCGTAGATAACCATGGTTTGCCGATATCTAACTTGATGTCAGGCCACTAGCTGGCATTGACGAGTCAGTGACTCTGACGAAGTTGTTCCCCGCATACTGTTCCCGAAGTTGTTGCAGTTTGCGCAAACGAAGTCGTTCTCGATGGGCTCTTACCCAGAGCCTCTTCCTTTCTCGCGGCCGCTCTGCAGAGACTAGTCGTGGAGCTACATATTAACCATTACATCTCAGACCGAAGTTGTGTCAACACGGACAGGATGATTGCTCTGGATGCTTGTAGGACCAAAACCCCAAAATTCATGTTAGTTAGGAGTGAATGTTGACGGCCTCGAACGCCGGCCTGTTTTCTTCTTCACCTAATTCTAGAGCATGGGTATTCATCAGGATCGTCAGGGGTCTATTGTATTGGCTCGCAAATTCATCGCTGAACTTCGACTCCCGTACAAGGACGCCCGTATAGTACCAGGGGCCTGTCAATGTATTAACTACTAGCAAGGGTGGTGTAGATGTCAAAGACTGTGCCAGTAACCTGTTAATAACCATAGTTGCAACGCTGTCTCATCCAGGTTTTAACGTACACTGATGTGGAGATATTTTGTTATTTATTTTTGGTCAAGGATGGACATTGAAAATTGACGTGCATGGCCTAATTCTCCGAGTTGCTCCACTTGCTACTGTCCTCAATACACGCGACTTCCAGGCTGCTATTAGCTATGTTGCTGTCTCACGGGTTACTTCGGTTAGAGGCTTGCTCCTTAAGGCGCTATTCGATCGTCAGAGTCTCTATAACCACACGCCCACGGAAGGTTCATCATACATATGTAGTTCATGTGCCTGTCAACTGTGTCCTCCGAGCTCCGTTCAGGCTAACTGGAAAGCAGGGATACAAACCCGCCTACCTGTCCAACAACGCCGTCGGGCTTAACAGCTGACCGACCGTGCCCGCTAGTCTACATTGACTAGACGACGTTCTCCTACAAGCTACATAAGTAGAGGAGGGTTAAACCCGTTTAATATATAGTATATACTCATAAAGTTCAATTGCAGGTATATAGTATAACCCTTTAGGCTGGAGATCTAGCCGTTAAGTCCCTTGCCTAAGGCAACTCAACGAGCGTCCAAAGCACTCTAGCCCAGATAAACAGATACAACCCACCCTCACCCCAAGACAACCCTAAGCCATCCGTTGATCCGACGGATGAAAATGCCCAGGATCTTTAGTAGCGCACCTTTCTTCACCATTACGGTCTTAGCATTGCTACATCAACAGCACTGGAAACTTTTCCCCGCACTAATTCGCCGGGAATTATGTCATTCATCGCCGGCTAAAGCCCGCACCATAAAAGTGGAGTTACCGTCACACAGCAGATCTCTGCCTTCCGCAGTAGGAAATCCGGAGAGCAGCTGATAGTATTGATATCTTTTGCCCCACACGGGGAACGCCCCGGGAGAGTCTGGTTGCACTAGCACTAGTTCGGAATGCTCCGAGGGGAAGGGGGTGGTGTGGATATCAATTAGCTTGTGTGCCTATCGAGGTGCCATTGAATTCGGACACCTTCGGCTGGGGCTGCGTCTTAGGTCAGCTGAGCCGCTGGCACTTCTTTGGATTGAGACCCAGAGAACCATGGTAGAGTTGAATCATGTTGCTTCTGTCGCACCGCATATTGTTCAAGACTAGTGATTACAATGACGCTAAGGCATGTAAGACCAATCAAGAGTGAATTTTTGGCAGCGGTTAGTCGATGATTGTCGTCATGAGTGTTGCACGGGCTACCGGAACTTGCACGAGGGTCCATGTATTGAATTGGCCCCTCACTATATGTAGGGGCCTAGCTAGCTAGCCGAAATATGACGCCAACCAGACGGTATTTACACTGCTCGGGCGTTGCCGTACGCGGAAAAATAGGTGTGGCTTTGACCTCGGGGAATAAGCGCCCTAGGGAAGATTGAGGTCTTGGCGTAAGATCCAGACGTCGGGGCTGTACATCGCGAGACTAGGCGTCAAAGGTTGAGGCCCTGCTGCACACAAGAATGAGCCTGTGGGCGGCTGCAACCAATAAGGTCTAGCTATAGCGCCGATATGCGGCAATACGCTCTTTCGGCTAGTTCCCGCTCGCAGATGCTAATATAAAAGCGCTCTAGCCTCCCCGGCGCCGACATTACAAAGGTGGAGATTGCTGTAGACATAAGCTCAAGACAGTTTTGCGCTTCGTTACAAATAGAGCTTCTTAGTGTCAATTCTTTTCCAAGCCAGTCTTCCCTGCGTGACTAGATAAAATGCCCAAGAGAAACGACGCTAGCCACAGAGTGCCTCCAAAGGCGTTGAACCGTTCGAGCGGCTATGTTGACGCCAATCCTGAGGAAGACTGGAGCACAGTAAGTGACCCCGCGGAGAAAAAGCGTATACAAAACCGAGTCGCGCAAAGAAATCACCGTAAGGAACTACAGCCGCGGGCTATATTGTACTAGTCGCTGATTCTGTAGGTCTTCGTATGAAGGCACGCATAGAGGAGCTCCAAAAACAGCTTCGTGAACATGAAGCCGGGGCATCTGAGCGGAATGAACAAACTGGGCAACTTCAAAACAATGCAAAATCATCATCAAACCGCGAAAACTTCTCTACGGCTCAACAAGATTCATGCACTCCACATTCAGTCGATCAAGACATATTTGACTGTGTTCGACTTGAGGACCAGCCGCCAAGCGAACCTGGCGACGCACATAATGGTTTAAGCGAGACAGTGTTTGTTTCGTCTAGGGATACATCATCCGGTTGTACTTTCCCAAGTCAAAACATGAATGTCGGCATTTAGCTAACAACTTAGTGGCTCCAAGAGCAGATAAACAAGTCGAGCCATTCTTTGCGACAGAAGAAACTGGCGGAATGGGTTTTCATGGCTCAAACAACCTCTGGGGACTTGAAGTCGGAGATACCACGGCGACTACAGCATCAGAAACATCGTCAGGCAACTACATCAACGGAGCGCTTTTCGCGCTTCAGAACTGCCGGCCAGAGCAGACTGTCAGTCTTCCCACGCCATCACCAGAAGAAATGGTGCTAGATGAACGTGTCCAGAGTATCATGAAGCAGATTGAGTCTGCTGGGTTCAGTGATTTTGATGCATTAGTAATGACCTATTATTGCGAGGCATTCCGCGAGTCTTCGCCGCTTGCTTATGAGCAGCAACTCAGTCGTACAAGGCGACTGCCAGGAATCCTCGCGGAACTCTCCAAGACAGCAAAACAGTGGCCTTATAGAGAACAGCGCGGGTTTTATGAGGAAGCAATGAGAACAGCAGAGAGTATGCTGATTTTAGAGAGCAAGACCGCGCGTAGCGCCCTCGAGGCTCATCTCGCTTCCCTTGCAAGCGCAACACTCACCTCACCGAGAAAACTTTGCCTAACGGCACCTGATCTACACAGAATAAAGAACTTGATTCGAAAAGAGGTAACTTTGCCGCGCAAGCGATTCCAGTTAAGTTGCTGACATCGCCTACAGCAACCGCACTTGTGGGGGCTCATAATGGCGCTTATAGCCAATTTCCAGGGTGTCTGGCGGCATGACCGCTCAAATACCGCTCTTGCTACTATTATGCTTATGCAGTTATCCGGCCGCCTGGACTCTAGCACGCTCATTCAATTGGTCCAAGCTTGTTGATGGCGTTGGAAATTCACAGTTCCCGCAACGCCTGACGAAACTGGGCCTGATCATCGCTGGCTTGGCGCTTTACCGTGGCCAGGAAGATGGTGCGGTCAAGTACATACCAGTAAGCCAAGGGAGACAGTTCGGTACTAGTCGAATACAGCGGCTTTTGTCCGACTGGCATCGTGACGTGGCTGATAGCAAAGCAGGTAGCCACAGTACTGTGACCAAGTGTACATATCATCTCTGCAATGGCTCATCTCGTGGCTTGCCACTATCTTCTTCTTTCTCGAAGCACTCTAAATAATGGCTATTAGTCCAGCTGTTCAAGCCGAGATGTCGCATCGCATGGACCCTCTCTCGCCGGACATCTTATGACATCCACGACTTAATACAAAGTTACATTTTTCGATCTAGTCCAGCTCAGGGTTTGTAATGAGATCTGGTCATATCGTGTTTACTCGGGCTTTATGCGGAGTATTAGCTTCTTCAACAAGTTGGTTTCGTCTAATGTCTTCACCCTGTCTTGAGACAAAACACACATTGTCTTTCAGCAATTCTCCGATCCATCTATGCATAGCCCATGTCCTACGAGTGTCTCGCTGTGTAGCCCTAGACTAGACGATGGTCAGATTTCGAGGCCGTTGCAGAGATACAAGTCGTGATTCCAATCAACTTGAAGCCAGGTCTGTTGGGACGGAGGGTGCTGCATGCCACTATCACGCGGCTGAACGAAGAGTGCGCAGTTGTATTGTGACATAGGCAACGGGACGTGTGACCTTGCTATATTTCTCGTAACCTATAAGCCATCATGAATTCATCATCAGAACGAACACGCATGGACCTACTATGAAGACAAGTAGGTACAGATGGAATGTATTCTGGTCGGCGAAGCTCTACACCGCTGCATGTTCCTTGTCGTTGCATTTTGTTCATCAAATAAAAACTCAACCAATTGACGAATGCTAACCCTGCCTTGCTGCCCGCTTATTATTGTTCCAAGACATCTATGCGCTAACTGTGTCTAGCTCACGTCTTCAAAGCGAAAGAGGGCTGCATCATGAGAGGTCGAATCCGTTGTATCCATTTGTGGCTTTCCGTCGAATGGTCTCAAGGTATCGCGGCAACCCACCGTCGTAGCTCAGCACCTGACGTGGTTTTCCGGGAATATTCGCGCCTGCTCGTAAAATAAGTTGACTTGAACGGTGCTCGTTTTCGGCCGGGTATGGAGGAGCACTCACCAGTATACCAACTATCGACTTTGTGCCTCAACGAGACCGAATGTAGCTCATTCGTGAGCTTCTTCCAATCCTCTTGCGCCTGAAGCTGCGCGTTGATCTTGGTTTGGCCATTTGCTCGCATGGATGTCATCATGTCAACAATCCATTCACCTTGAGGCTGCACGAGCGATGGCCCGTTGTTATAGAACGTAGGTGAGTGTGGTCCCTGTGCATACAACACGTCAGTCAAGTGTAGCGCCCACGCACTCGCACATACCACTTGCATTGGTGAAGAAGAAATTTGGAAAGCCGTGCACCGCCATGCCCAGATACGTCAGCGCTCCTCGCTGCGTGTTCCAGGTCTCGGACAGGCTCTGGTTGTCGATGCCGCGGATGTCAATCTGAGTGAAGCTGCCAGTCAGACTGTCGAACCCCGTGGCTATGGCAATCATGTCCAGCTCATGCGTCACACCGTCGGATGTGACAATGCCTTGCGGCACGACTCGGGTGATGTCGACCTGTTTCAAATCCACGAGTTTCACATTGGGCTTGTCCATCTGTTCATAGTAATCCTGCTCCAGACTCACCCGCTTTCCGGCGAATGGATGCAGTGGTTCCAGAGGGGCGAGGATATCTCTCTTGACTGGATCGGAGATCCGCTTGCGGGTGTTGCGCGCCCAGAAATCGTATATGACTCGATTCGCCTCCGGGTTGAGGAGCAGGTCCTTGTAGACAAAAAGGACGGCAAAGCCGCCAACTTGCCACGCGTTTTGAAGTGTACGCTCGATCTCCTCCGGGGAATCGTCGACCAAATTCTTCTCAGAGTCGGGATACAAGAATCCGCTAGAATTTCTATAGCGATCCGTTCCCAGTAACTGCTTGAGCCCTGCCCTATCGTTATCGATCGTCTCGCGCGTCAGCGCTTGCTGTCTCATTGGCATGCAGGTGTTGGGCGTGCGGACAAATACGGTAAGTTGCTCAGCATCGCGCGCCGTGGTCTGCGCGATTTGAACCCCAGTCGCTCCGGTTCCGATCACTCCCACCTTCTTCCCACGCACATTGATCCCTTCAGCCGGCCAGAATGAAGAATGGCACATACGTCCGCCGAAAGTGTCGAGCCCGGGCCAGTCGGGGAAATGGCGTTTGCTGGCAAATCCGAGACAGCCATGCAGAAAGCGCGCGGTGATCTCCGTTCCATTATCACAAGAGACCTGCCATTTATGCGTCTCGTCATCCCACCGTGCCGTGTGAACCCGCGTGTTGTATAGTGTGTCTTTGCTAATATCCAGAATCTTGTCGACGTGGTGAAAATATCGCTGCAACTCCGGTGCACTAGGATACTGCTCACTCCACTCCCACGTCTCGTAGATCTCCGGGATATCAAGGGCGTAGACGGGGTATTTACTGTCCTGATGGACACGAGGGCCGTACGTCAGCCTACGAATCGCCACGCTCTCTTTCTCCAGCGCACCGACAAAATCAGGGAAGAACGTCAACTTACGACCCGTGCGCCGGGGTAACTGGAAACACACTGTCAGGCAAATGTGCGCCGATCGAGCCTTTAGCGGCGCGGTTTGGTAAACGTCGAGTAACTTACTTGTTCCAATGCCAGATCCCCCCCAAGCCCGACCCGGCTTCGACAAGCTTCACATTAAACCCTTCCTGTCGCAGTCGATGCATCAAGTACACGCCTGCGAACCCGCCCCCGACTATGGCGGCGTCCAGTTCGAGCGTCACTGCACCGCTGGAGTTGCCGTTGGTCCGAAAATGTCCGTTGGTGCCTTTGGCCTCTGTATCCCCGTTGACACCGTGTGTCTCGGCGTGTCCATTGACGCTCTTTGCCGCTCTCGCAGCAAGGATGCTGCGTTGCATCTCGGGCATTCTTGTCTGAAGTGGTATTGTCTCTTCTCGTCACGCTGTTCTTTATCGTTTTATTTTGTGAAATGCCGTCGATGCGACTCAAAAGGATAGACCAATATCCGACTATGATATGACCGGAGAGTAGGTTCTGATTAGTCTCGGCGACGATGACTACATCTACATAGTCATCTCTGCTGATTCATGTGGGGGTCTGACTTTCTAGTATCTAAATCAAGACTCTTGCGTCAGATCCAATCAGATCTTACGTCGGAGACGTAAAGTCAGATAACTCCGAACCTAAGTCTTACTGATCAGTTATGACGGGGCTTCTGTTTGGCCGCGGTCCGTCGCTTGACTAATCGGCACTTATTTCATATGCGATAATATCTAATGTACTCGAAGGCGAGATGAATAAAATTGTCCAGGGCTTTTATGTATTCATAATTTACGAGATAGAGATATCTTTCCCTTCCCGCTTCTTCTAAGTCACGCCTTTGCACTCCTACAAACATGGAAACGCCAGCTACACGCATGGATGAATATGGCTTTCGCTCAAGATGGGCGTCGAGGCTTATCAGAGAGAATATCTTCCATACGATGACTAACCTGGCGAAAGCGACTGACCACAGTCCGCGGAAACAGAATTACTCACCAACGACTTCACAACCTGAATGTATTTCCTTCTCGGCTCCTCATCTACGCGACCTTGTTCACACAGCCCCTTCAAGCCCATTCGATCTCCCGAAAGATGTTGTGCAGGAGTATGAAAGAGTCTCTGCTAAGAATTCTGATGACTTGACTTTCAAGCACAGAGTGTGTATCGTCGGTGCCGGTATTGCTGGCCTGTTCATTGCTATGATTCTGGACAGCCTGAAAATTTCCGGTCTGGAATATGATATCCTTGAAGCCTCAGACAGAACTGGAGGACGACTATATACTCATTACTTCTCCGATGTCCCACACGACTACTACGATGTCGGCGCCATGCGATTTCCTGATATCGACATCATGAAGTCAAGTTTCAAGCTTCTCAAGCAGCTGAATCTTCCGCTGATCCCTTATTACTTTAACCAAGAGAGCGGTTCCGTCAAATGTCCCACCATGTATAACGATATAACACTTATTGATGGCGAGCCGCGTGGGTCTGATCCGTTTCGTGTTGGTGAGGCAAACGGAGGTTCAGTGCCTGACAAGAATGTCGATGACGTGAACAAACTGCTCGATAGTGCCTATGAGCCTTTTAGAAAGGCGATGGCTGCGGACTTTGAAGAAGGATTCAAGCTTTTGATGCAATATGATAGCTATACCACTCGCGAATTTCTCAAAAATCCGCCCCCCGTCAAGAATGGAGTGATGCCTTTCAAATACCTAGACTTTTTCAGTATCCAGTGGCTGGAGACCAATAACACAGCAAGTGGCCTCTTCGATCAAGCATTCTCAGAGTCAGTCATGGACTCTTTTGACTTTGCGGGACCTAGAGAAGACACCATAAAGTGGTACTGCATCGACGGGGGTTCTTCACTTTTGACCCGGGCCATGGAGAAGACTATTAAGCAACCCGTCCAGCATGGAAAACGGGTGCGAAAATACAATCAGAACCCAAACACCAACGAAATCACTGTTTCGGTCGCCGGGGAACCCGAAGGAAGCCGCCAGGACTATACTACCGTTTTCAACACAACTAGTCTTCCGTGTCTGCAACGAATGGATTTGACTGGTCTCGACTTGCATCCTAGTCAAAAATGCGCAATCAGAAGCTTAGACTACGATGATAGTGCAAAGGTAGCCATGAAGTTCTCTTATCCATGGTGGATAACGAAGTGCGGCATCACAAGCGGCGGCGAGGCATCCACGGATACACCTCTTCGTACTTGCGTGTATCCATCTTATAATATCCGCGATCCGCAAGATCAGTCGGCCACACTGATTTGTAGCTATACATGGGCTCAGGATGCGACACGCATTGGCAATCTGATCGCGTGCCACGATGACGAACTTCGTGACCTGATCTTAGATAATTTGGCACGGGTACACCTGAAGAATTTCCAACAACAGGGTCCCATTTCCTACCATGGTCTGACTACTCTTGATGAGGTTCGCCAGATTATCGGCGACGCTTACATATCACACCACGCTTGGAGTTGGTCGCACGACCCCTTCACTTCGGGTGCCTTTGCACTATTTGGGCCTGGCAAATTCTCCAACTTGTACCCTTATCTCACACGCCCAGCGGCGGACAGTCGTTTCCACATCTGCGGAGAGGCGAGCAGTGCGCACCATGGGTGGATTGGTGGTAGCTTGGACAGTGCACTGGCCAGCGTGCACAAGTTCTTGAAAAGATTCGACATGTGGGAGAAGCAACTAGAGTTGAGGGAGCTATGGGACATGCCTCTGGGGCTAGAGGACGGTGTCGATGGTACGCTGCATCTGCAGGTCGCGTTGGGCATGATCCCAACAAGCGAATTAGTTGGACGAAATACAGTCAGACCTGTACATAACAAAGATGAGGCTACGCGTGGTTGTATCGTTTCGTAGCAGGTATCGCTACAAGGTGCACGGTAAATGTGACGTGGATGATGATTGTACTCATCCTACTACACATGCGTTCATATGTTCCGCCATGGGACTCACTCTTCCATGTGAAAAACCGCTTCGGTGCCCATACCGTTAGCATCCTCGTCAGCTTCTATAGGTATCTGCGTTAACCTGGCCTGGGATGCGAGCGGCGTAGTCACGTCAGCTGCGGGCGGCAAGATGCTTCACAAACTAACAAGGCAAGGTGAAAGGTTCCGCCCCGTTGACAGTCGGGTTAACTCCGAACCATCCCAGCCTCGAGCACCATACTTTGACACAGTCGTAAAGCAAGCACGCCTAGCTCTTCCAAAATGCTTTGTACCTGATGCATCCGGAGAGACCGTCATGGCAAGAGCTTTTGCCGTTATCCTAAGCGACTCCCACAACCTTTGTAAAATGTATTAGTTGGCCACGTCAGTTCGCTACAGTCCGCGCTGGTATCCTGGACGATTCATAAAGTCTGGTACTATTCTCAACCAAGTTCCAAAATGTCCGTTCTTGCCTCCGAGAGGTCTGTCACACACATACACTTGTTTAGTCATATAATACCCTGCCTAGTCATACAAGTCATCAAGTTAGTCAGATGTCTCTCCGAGTCTTATTCACCCCTTACCCGATTCTGCTTCGGCATGCGGCTTACTACTAGGATCAGTGTCTCCTGTCGTCATCCCGTCACTTGGGGCTTGGGGGTAGTCCGTCTCCAGACGGTATTAGCGGTCGGATAATATGTGGCATGAACGGGAACATTCTCTCACAGAATGTCGCCACTTTGGTTTTATTTACTTTGTTGTGTATAGTACACAGACTCTCTTCAACGCGCGCCATGGCTTTCACCGTGCTATCTGATCATAACGTTAAACAATTGCTGAGCGAACTCAGTCTAAATGATACCCGCGAACTTATTACAGCCTTGCAAGGAGGCCTTGTCGCCTACTCGTGCCAGAATGAGCAGCAGTATCAGCCAGAACGTTCTGTTATTTCTCGGCCGGACGGGCAAAGAAGCTTGTTCATGCCCGCCACGACACCACAGTCAATTGGTGTCAAGATTGTGGGCATTGCTCCTTCTTCCGGGCTCCCGAGCGCCTTTTCGGAAGCATCACCACGGCCACCAGGGCTATGTAGCGTCCTTACCCTGTGTAATGCTGTAGGAGAAGCCGTCGGTATACTCAACGCTGCGGAGCTTACGGCTTTCCGCACCGCTTTGGGCTCCATGCTCCTCTACAAGTCTCGCAAGGAGACAGGTAACATCGTGGTCTTCGGCTCAGGGAAGCAGGCACAGTGGCATATTCGCTTGGCTGTGTTGCTACGTGCGCAGGATATTCGCAAGATCGTTATTGTCAATCGAAGCTATAAGCGAGCCCAACAACTAATTGCCAGTCTAGTTAAAGACTCACATGCGTCCTGGCCGTCACACATCACGCTGTACCAGTTTGGGGAAGGCAACGAAAGCCTCGAAGACCTGGTTGCAGATGCGGATGCCATCTTCTGTACCACTCCAGCTACTGAACCTCTTTTCCTTGCGAGATTCCTCACTTCAGCAAGTGCTCGAAGGAAGACACGATACATCGCTGCTATCGGCTCATACCGGCTGAACATGGCAGAGATCGATCCGGAGCTCCTCAAGGCGATAGTAGATGATTCTGGAATATTCTCGCAGCATGTGTGGGAAGGGCATATTACGGTTGACACCCGCGATGGGTGTCTAAAGGAGGCCGGAGAGCTAGTTAGCGCAGGTATAAATCCGAGTAAGATGCTCGAGGTCGGACGAATCTTTGGATCTGAAGACATCCCCTCCGCGCAGACTGAATGGCTCGAAAGAGGCTTTGTCCTGTATAAAAGCGTTGGAGTAGGTGTTATGGACATGGCGGTAGGGCACCAGCTTCTGCAACTTGCCAAAGCCAAGGGTATCGGGACGACCTTGGCAACTTTCTAGAAGATGGACTAGGAAGTATATAATAAAAAATTGGTCTTCAAGTGTGAACCCAATCAGCTATTCAAGTTTATATAATAAGGGCTTACATTATAATCAGCCTCGTATACTAACAATGTACTGACAACTTTCTACCTACAGGGTTATCGCGTGATCCCAGCTCTTGTTGTAACGAGTCGCAAATCAAATATAGTCCGGCCGGAATAGGACAGTCTGCCGACGTGTGTGCTCACTAATAGCGATACTTGGAAAATTTAGCGACTCGTCACGACACTTTCTCGGAAGAATACATACTCTAAATTGGATATTTTCCTTATCAGTCAGGTCGTAGAATTCGTTATTTTCATGATGCCCAATAGCTGCAGCGAGTCTCTGTCTCCGTCGATTCTCATAGAAGTAGTAGCCCATGAGAACAAGAGTAAGAAGACACGCCGCACAGCTCGTTGCTAAAATGGTAATCCTGGCCGGCATGTATCTCGGCGCGTCACTATCCTGGAAGGTCAATGGCCCAACGATGTTTCCAATGCCTGTAGCCACCATGTCAGTTGTTGGGTCCATCATGGCACGCGGGAGTACGGGGCATATGGCTTACCAAACGCCACGAGAAGCATCGCATTCATGGTAACCTTTTTCGTGTTGCCGGCGAAATTGCTCGCCGAGTATGCGTAAAGAAGGGCCATTGACGATCCGATGAAATTCGTAAGGAAATTCCCCGCGAGTTGCAGTCCTTGGTTATCTTTCGGTGAGAATGATACAAGTCCACCACCCAGCACACCTCCACAAGCGATCAGGAATATAATCCCCAGGCCATTGGCATTAAATCGGCCACTAAACCAGGCAACTGCAAGGGTGGAAACAATTGCAACGGCTCCTGAGCCCACAGAGAGCAACGCGGTTTCCTTGGATGAAAATCCAAATCCTTCAATGATGGCGGCCTGGTATGTGGAGACGGAGCCGTTAGGGATATTCGAGAGAATATTAATGAGGCAGATGAGCAGGGCCTGGGGATCCCGGAAACACTCAAATACTTGGTGCAACTTGAAGTGCTTGTTCTGGATACCTGTCCTGTTTTCGCGAAGCCGCTCAATCGCCCAGACCCTTTCCTGGTGCGAGAGGAACGTGGCCGTCATTGGGCTTGAGGGCAGGATCCAGACCGTGACCACGCCAATCATGATGGTAAGGAGGCCAAAGAGGAGAAACATGATCTGCCAGGATTTAAAATCTTGGCCTTGATAGAACTGGAATCCATATGAAGCGAGGGCGCCGACAATCTGCCCTAGGCCAGTGGACAGATACCAAATGCCCATACGGAGCGGCTGCTCTGACCGCTTGTACCACATGCCAGTGATGAGAATCAGTGCTGGAGCGACGACGGCAACGAAGCAACCTAGCAAGACTCTGAGAGCGGCCAGGGTAGCCCAGTTCTGGGCACCTACGGAGATCCAGTCAGGTTAGCTGAACCGGCTTGACAGTTTTCATCACCTACCAGCATTTGCTGAGACCACGATACCCCAAAGTATGATATTGGCTCCTAGATATCTAGCCAAGGGAAAGCGCTGCATCAGATACCCAGTGGGGAATTCACAAACGATGAAACTAATATAGAAGATTGTAGCCAACAGGGAGAACTGGTTGCCCGTGATCCCAGTGTCTTGCTTTATGCCCATGACATTGGCGTAGTTGACTGATACATGCCATGTATAGGTGAGCATTCGACTACAAATGAATCAGGGGTTGGGCACTCACGCAAAGTCTTATCCAGATACTGAAGAAAATAGCAACAGGTCAGAAGAGGCATGATGTGCCAGTCAATCTTGCGCAAGAGCCGCTTCTCATCACTGTCTGACATGGAAGGCACCGTCCCTTGGTTTTCAAGGAATTTGAGAGCCGCATCCACATCTCTGGTCGCAATTTGCTTTGTTGGCTCCCCGTCGTCAACTTGCATGATGCTAGATATTTCTCCATCTCCACGAGGCATTGTGACGGACACGGAAATCTTGGAATGCGAAATACAACCAGACAGGACGCACACAGGCACAGGCCCGGGCTACATCCAGGACCGCGAGAGCCAGTTGCTATTTTATAACGCCTCTGTACGCTGCCAAAACGTGGCCGCCCTTCGCGCCGCATCCTGTGGCTGAAACGGATACAAGCTTCGGGCAACATTCAGCCAGCCACCCCCGCAAACTAGCGGGCTTTGCGAATGAGCCTAATTTTGGAGCTGGGGTAAGAGTTTCCGACTGGTTGCACCAGACCTGTTATCACTTGCTAGGGTAACAAAGTTAAAGCGTCTTCAGGACGTGGCACTCAAAGTATAAACGCGGGGGAAGGCACCTTGAGCTAAATATATTACTTTAAGTAAATTGGCTAAAAAATTGAGTATTCTTGACTGTATATTTTAAAAATATTATCACTTGAGTCTTTTTTCCTATTAAAAAAGTTGTTTTAAAATTTACAACTTCTGAACTGCGTATTAATGAATATAAGATAATAAGAGCAATCTTACTAAGAGCCAAGAGTTACTTAATAAGTAAGTATTAATCTATCGATTTTCGCGTCTATCACTAACTTGTGGTGTCCAGACCCGCTCCGCCGTTAACGCCCTGCATGTAGATTCATCACGCCCGGCAGGCAGGCGTCCCGAGGACCCCGAGGGCGGCTCAACGTCATAGTTGCGCCCTCGGCATTCGGCATTCCAGCATTAGACTGCAGAAGATAACACCAGACCCTTTATCGATTCGTTGAAGTACATGTAGAGAATGAACACCCTCGGAACCCCAACAAGCGGTGCTCAGATACTATCCGAACAGAGTTGTGCTTCAAGGTTTACGGGACACCGCAACCCCTCTCCTCCAACAACGCCGCAATACGACGGCCATGGTTCGACAACTTGATGCGGGCAACAATTTCGCCAGATTTCCCTCGCGAAGAAGTGCCATCTATAGCACAGAGGGAATTGTTGCGTGCACGCAACCCCTCGCTGCGAAATGTGGCATCGAAATTCTCAACTCTGGTGGAAACGCTGCAGTAAGTTGCGACGACACTCTTTCTCACAAATGTATTCTAACGCGAAACCAAAGGATGCAGCCGTCGCTGTCGGTACGTGAAGTGATTGACGCTGCGTGCCATACTGAAACCCAGCAGACTTACTTGCATAAATAATTAGCTGCCGGGATGAACATGACGGAGCCTTGCTCAACGGGCATCGGAGGTGACATGTTCATGCTGTTCTGGGACGCGAAAAACAAGAAAGTCCATGCGCTCAACGGATCTGGTCGGGCTGGTGGAAAGTGCTCCATCGATTCTATCCGAGACGCCCTCGGTTTCCAAAAGAGCTCTCATGACGTCCAGATCCCGTCGGTAAATGTCCACTGTGTGACTGTCCCTGGTGCCGCCGCCGGCTGGGTTGACACTGTCGAGCGCTTCGGTAGCAAGAAGTTGACCTTGTCAGAGATCCTCAATCCTGCAATCCAGCTTGGAGAGAAAGGATTTCCCGTCTCGGAGGTTTCGAGCCATCACGTAGGTTCTGCCATACCAACCGTCTCTGCAACGCCCTTTCTAATGTCGAGAGTCTAATAAAATACAGTGGCAAGATTCTGAGACGCTTCTCAAAAACGCATCGCCCAACTTTGCCGAAGTATTAAAGAGTGACCCGGCCGCAGAAGATGGTTGTAGGGCGCCCAGGCCAGGAGAAATAATGGCGAATCCAACTCTTGCCAGGACTTTTCGTGCGCTGGGGGAGCAGGGTAAGCCGGGCTTCTACTCGGGTAGAATAGCTGATGAGATCATCAAGGTCACTAGGAAGCTGGGGGGGTTCCTAGAAGCAGAGGACCTCCAGCACCACATGGACACTGGAAGTGAGGCGACAAAGCCAATCTCACTCAAGTTTAAGGGCCTGGGCCTGGGCGATGATGGTGTAGAGTTGTGGGAGCACCCGCCAAACGGCCAAGGTATTGTAGCGTTGATGGCCCTAGGTATTTTCCAGGAGATGGAGAAGCAGGGCAAGATTTCAGCCTTTGGACCACAGGATTTCAACTCAGCGCCCTATCTCCACGCCATCATCGAGTCACTTCGCCTAGCTTTTGCAGATGGCAGTTGGTATATTACAGATCCAAGTACTACCAAGGTCCCTATTAAGGGCTTATTGTCGCCAGAATACCTCGCTGAGCGAGCCAAACTGTTTAATCCAGCAAGAGCCACCCATAATAAGGAGCATGGCAACCCCTTTGTGTCCCCAGCTCTCCAGAGCAGTGATACCGTCTACTTCACGGTTTCCGATTCCGAGGGGAATGTGGCCTCGTTTATCAACTCAAACTATGACGGCTTCGGAACCGGTATTGTCCCAAGGGGATGTGGATTCACCTTACAGAATAGGGGACATAACTTTTCCCTTGATCCAGATCACCCTAATAAGCTGGAGCCACGCAAACGGCCCTATCATACGATTATTCCAGGCATGATTACAAACTTGGCGGATGGGTCCTTGCACTCATCTTTTGGCGTCATGGGCGGATTTATGCAGCCACAAGGTCATATGCAGGTCCTTCTCGGACTTGTCATTGCCGGGCTAAATCCCCAAGAGGCTCTAGACGCGCCGCGCATATGTGTCGCTGCCCGAATGTTGGAGGAGCGAGTTGAAGATTGGACCGTGAGCGTAGAGGAATCCATGCCGGAGGAGACGATCCAGGGACTCAGGGACCTGGGCCACCAAATCGAAATTGTCACTGGTTGGGACAGGTCACTATTCGGGCGCGGGCAAATCATTAGTCGTAGTCTAGATCCCGTCACCCAAACCCCGGTTTGGTCGGGTGGAAGCGACCCGAGAGGCGATGGTGCCGCATACCCGGCAATTTGACCAGGTGGACTGGACTATAAGGGTTAGGATCAAGCCCTCTTTCTCTCGGACTTTCCATCTTTCCAACTAGAGTCGTCCTAGCAGTAGTTTTGTAACTTCAACATTGTGAAAATGTCCTTAAGGAGAAAGGTCGTCTTGCAAGGCCCTGATAGCCATACAGTACGCCGAGCATGTGGAAAGGCCGTAGTTGGGAATCATCCCCCTTCCGCAACCATGGCTCACTAATCTCAGGAGAGCATATATCTTGTCTCGAGGATCTGTAGCCAAGCCGCCCTTGTGAGGAGAATCGGCCTGCCAAAAAAACTACACTGCACTATAAATTACACTCAAAAACTACATGTAGTGTAGTTTTTCTGTCAATACTCTGCAGTTGACGACGCTATACATAACGGGTTCTCTGATCAGTCTTGAACCACTCAGGGCTTGGGGATAGGCCTATAGTTGACCAGGCTTAACATCTCCCGAGTGATTTTCTAGTAATGCTCACACAGCAACGCAAAGACTTTGATAATTTGGAACGTCTAGCTTCGATAGATACAGGTTGGTGTAATAGGAAGATTTAAGCAGCTTAAAGCTATAACTCTGTAATATCGTTTGGTATTGTGTGTTCACTCTTCCCGTATAGCTACAATCCACTCATCCACCCACTTCCTCATCCATTCTGAACTGACGGGCCCCAGCTTACGCAGAGCCGGGCTTGCCTCGAGGGCCTGCGCGATCGCCATGGGCTGCACAGCAGACGAAGCCGGAGCACTGTTGGTGTCTAGGTCGCCCAGCTCAGCTGCCCACAGGGTGCTAAAAAAGTCTAGCAACTTGACGGCTGGATTTCTGGAGGTTGCTTTATTATCGACTTGATCCGAGTCGCCGCTCGCTCGGAGGGCAGCAATCCAGGTCGCGGGAGGAACCACGTTCATAGTCAAGTGGTGAGCTGCCGCAGCGCTGGTAATAGCGGGAAGTAGTGTGCGCCAGGGAGTTGGGTGCGCATTACGCACGTTGAACACTCTTGCACTGCTGGTAGCCTCTTGTTGCGCTTCTGTTGCTATAGCAAGATCGACAAAAACGTCGGCAAGCAAATCCACGGGCACAAAATCCACTTCGTCAAAGTGCGAACCTAGGCTGTTGGGGACTTGACCAAGGTATAACGAACTAATGACCATGCTCGGCAGCCATTCCCGAGGGTTCCATTGGCCGGGACGTTGTACCGCGCCGGCAACCTGACCTATGCGAATTACAGTTGCGGATATGTGGTTTCCGAAGTGCCGGGCTCCAGCATCCATAAGCAGCTCACCGAGAAATTTCGCTCGCCCGTAGCCGAAAGCTGCGGGCGTGTCGAGGCCATTGAGTACTCTCTCAGGCGCCGGGCCGGTTGTGTGCCCTTCCACCGCGGCGACTGAAGAGACAAAGACAAATCGTGCCGCTGTAGTAGCGGCGGCGAAGGTAAATAGATTCACTATCCCAGCGAGCTGCGGGCGGAAGGCAAGAAGAGGTAGGTTGAAGTTAACAGGCCAAGCAGCGTGAATAATAAGCCCAACTTGGGCACGGAGGTGCTCATAGGTGGCCTCGTCAAGGCCGAGCTGCGGCTGCTGTAGATTAGCCTTGATGAAGGTGACGCGGCCGTTATCCAGCCTCGTCTCCATGAATCCCGCGGCAGCAAAACTCTTGCTCTGCGCAGCCTGCCCACCATCCTCTGCGCGGTTTAGGCAGAAGATGTGATTAATTTCATGGCGAGTTAACAGATTGTGCAGTAAATAAGTGCCTACTGTGCCGGTAGATCCCGTAAAAAGCACATCAACTCCGGCCTTTTCCTTCTGGCGCTGGCGGGAGTTTGCTAATGCTGGTGACACTGAGACCTGTTGTATGAGTCCGCGGTAGGTAGCTAGCAACATTTCCATGACCTTGCCCTCATTCTGGTCCCCGTTTCCCTTTGCAAGAATGCTCTCTGCGAGCCGGGAGATGGACGGGTTCTGGTAGACGGTAGAAAGGGCGAGATCAGGGCGGTAGAGGCTACGTCCCAGGGCACGTGTCAGTCGGAGCCCCTGAAGCGAATCCATACCGCGGTCAAAAAAGTCATCTGCATCGCCAAGATTTGTCCAGCCTGTCACAGCCTGGGCATGTTGTCTAACCAGGCGAACAATACCATCCAAGCCCAAGGCATGCGGCACTGGCCCGTCAGACCCGTTGATATCATCGCCTAGAACGGCATCGTCTGCAGCAGCGTACAGACTCTCAATTTCCTCGGAATACTGGGCTATACTGGGACCTCTCATATAGGTACCTTTTCCTGACTGAATCAGTCGACGATCTGCCGGAATAACAAGAATAAACGACTTCTCCACGCGAGCATGGGCAGGGGCGCTTTGGTTGGCTTCATCAACGCTGGGCCAGATATGCTCGATCAAAGCCGCCTGCTCTGCTATAGTCAGAGGCTTCTCTGAAGCTGGCTCAACCAGAAGTGCAGCCTGGAACCTGTTGGAGCCGATGACGAGAGCGCCGCTAACTTGTGGGTTCTTGGCCAAAATATGCTGTTCCATTGAAATGGGATTCGTTTTCTCGCCGTTGAGGAAAACAATAATATCATCAGCTCGAGCACGCCAACGCCATATACCAGAAATGTGTGGATGCTTTTCGAATAGATCCCTGGTGCGGTATTCCTTGTCGAGCAAATCTATCCCGGGCACAGTAAAACACGGTTGCGTGTCAGCAAGAGCGATATCACGCCTGACTACCAGCTCAAATATACCGTCAGCCACTTCATCAAAGGCAGCACCAACGCAAGGATGAAACTTGACATAGCTCCATAGCTCCCGTCCCGTCGAGGCGGATGGAAGCAGCTCTGGCGGAAGCAGTTGCGGGACGATACCCGTCTCAGTCGCTCCCCATTGACAGCGCAGGTACATTTTAGAGGCCACAATGTCGCCGAGGTCCTGTGGCAGGTCGCCGCCAATGTACAAAATTGCCTGTAGATGAGTAGAGCAGTATTCAAGCAATTCCGGATTCTGTTTTGGCTTGTTATCATGGCAAGGCACCAGGCAGAAAAGACCAAACATGCTAGACATACTTGGGCCAACTCGGCCACCACTGAGGGGACCAATATTGCTACATCAGCTGGGGTCTGCTTGAGAGCATCCACGACATTTTGAGCCGTCGGGATGGCTGTCACTACTGGAGCAATAACAACGTTACCGTAGGGTATCGCGCCGACAACGAGTTGAGCGAGAAGCGCCCCCTAGAAGAAAGCATTAGCTCGTCTTATTTGGGGAGCCCAAACAGACACGCACGTGAAATGGAGGCAGGGTCACTATTATACGCTTGCCGTTGAGTAGTAGACGTTCGACAGAGGAGTTTCCTTTGGGTTCGCGATCGTTCTTTGCGTTGACAACTCGCGCACATGTTTCGTGTGTCCATATAATAGGCTTCGGTAGGCCCGTAGTCCCAGACGTGTGCCTAGGAAATTATAAGCGACACAATAAGCGGGAACACGGGTGTCCAGGGAGCTTACATCACGACAAAAGGGTCATTTTGTACCTCCTCGAAGGTCTTATTCCATACGTATGTTGGATGCGAACTGGAAAGAAGCTCCTCTACAGATGGCACCGTGAGGTGACGCGCTGGCGCAACGGCATCCAAAACAGCTTGGGCGGGTGGCGAAAGAGGGTTCGTCGTGATCAAAGTCTGGCAGCCGAGGTGATTGAACAACGCCCGCTGTGCAGGCTGGCTATTCCTGGGAGACGTTACAAAAATCTGAGAAGCTCCCACCTGGTCAACAAGTCACGCTTGATGGGCAACGCAGAAAGTATCACGAACCACAAAACCAGCTTTCACTGCTGCAAGCACCAGTGCCGAGTAGCGTACATCATTAGGCCCAATGTAAGTCAGCGTTTCTCTCTGGGGTTTGTTGTAGCCCGAGCCATTCAGCTCTTTCACGAGCCACCAAGCTAAGCCATTAACAATATTGGCTAGTTGGGCGTAAGTGATGGATATTACCTTGGATCCTAGTACCCATTCGCCGTACTCTGCATCTGGCATCATGTGCGCCAGTCTATCAACGGCATGCGGCACCAGATGGTTGTGCTGTGCGATGCGTTCATGCTTGGTCGCCATGGCAATGAGAGTATATGGAGATCGTATTGGAGTCGCAGAGAAGTTGAATTGCAGCTGTAGCGGGAAAACGACTGGGTTCCATCTATTAAAGCTATCAACCACGGATATGTCGCGCGGGGTAAACCCGTTGCTTACCGATCAACATGGGCAAAATTTGAAGTCTGTTGGTCTGCCAATCTATCGAGTCACTCATGGGTTCGAGCTCTTGTTGCTATCCGACGGTGATTGGGCCAAACAGACACAAGGCAACAGTGCACTGATAAGATATAGACACTTGTAGAAACAATGACTTGATGTCTCTAAAACGCACCTGGAACAATCTACAGGAATGCAAGACATACGGCTGACCACCACGGACGGAAGATGGCCGATGTCACCTATAAGCTGACAGTTTCATAAGTACTCAAGGACACATGCATATGGTGACGGAGAAGTCGGCATGTAAATCCGACAGATGTCTGGTCTAGGCAGCCAACCTCGCACATGCCACTGCAACTCCCGGTTAGGTGAAGCGCAAATAAATCTGTCGTGCTTCGTGTTGTCATGGCTAGTACATTTCATCTCTTGGCTGCAGTTGGGGGCCGATGGAGTCTCCACTTTCCATGTCCGCCCGTGATATCTGCTCCACAGCTGGTCTGGTCAACATTGCATGTGGTCTTTTGTGTCGTCAATCTGATGATTCCGGACGGAAATAATATCCCAGGCCGCCTCCCATGACATCCTTCTCCACCACGGACATGGACATTCCGCACATCCCGTTTTATGGGCGGCTGCCGTTACACCGCAGACCCCGCTGCCCATGTCACCTCGACGTTGGTCGTCGCAGTGATGCCACCCTGTCTCCTGAGCGGCCTCTGATCATCATCCCCGATATACTCAAATCCGCTCTCGCTAATGGACCCGGAGCCAATAGACTTGATGGCAGCGCCATTGTGTGGACGTGACGGCTTTTGGAACGCCAATTCTGTTGGCCCTTGCCGATTCCCTCCACGGCTGGAAACGCCGCCAACCAGGGGGATCCCTATCTTTTCCAGCAAGGGGCGATAAACCAGCAGGCACGCGGCGATGAGGTAGACCCCCGGCTCGCAAACCGTCCAGATGATCAACTCAACCGCGTGAAAAGTAGGGTCGATGAAGGAGCTCTTGTTGTAAAAGGCGATGAATCGAAGGACCGACGTTATGAGGCCGCTGTCTCCACCGATGAGTTCTCCAAAGCTGGCAAGCCAGGGATATGTGCGGTTCAAGGACTTACATGCTACCAAAGAGAAATGTGAGAACGAGGACAAGCCTCAGTCTGACGGACGCGTGAAGGCCCCAAACTATCGGCATGGGCAGGACAAGCAACACAACGTCCGTGACGATGTTGGGGAAACTGCCCCAGACAAACAAGGCTTCGGTATCGACGCAATGGGCCGCCTGCTCCTCCGCCGTACCCCAATGCGCCGAGAAGGGCGTACAGCCAAACAAGTCGGCGAGACCTCCGCCCACGGATGCGCCGACTAACACGAGCATTGTTGTGTTGATGACCATGTGAATTCCTCGCTGTGGGAACAGGCGCTTGTACAAGATGCACACGGCAAGTTTTGCGAGGCCTTCCGTAGTGGCATACCACGTGGACATGGCGACCAGGTATTTGAAGAAGGCGACGAGAGTTTCGGGGTTCGTTTCGGCAAGATACGCTGCATGATGTCCAACTCCGGCCTGTTTCACTGCACCTGGGCATCTGTTAGTAAAGCCGTGCCCGTCATCCGGTTGACCCTCCCCAGAACATACCAATAGCGATGCCGCCAGCGACAATCTGTCCTACCAGAGCCGCGATGATGAGCCAGTCGCCAGAATCAA
The DNA here is from genome assembly GCF_013426205.1 of Metarhizium brunneum. Classification (NCBI taxonomy): domain Eukaryota; kingdom Fungi; phylum Ascomycota; class Sordariomycetes; order Hypocreales; family Clavicipitaceae; genus Metarhizium; species Metarhizium brunneum. The sequence continues at coordinate 9,557,086 of NC_089422.1, read as the reverse complement.
TCTTCTTGGAAGTCAGGCTACGGGCATAGAATCGCAAAGCCACTGCAATAATAGTCAGAGGCGTGAACACGGCTATGAAAACCTCTAGCCGGTAGCCCGTATACTCTGGCGACGTGTTCATCTCGCTTGCCATGACTTTGTACAAATTCGTGAGGCCAGAGGCAGAGGCGGAATGACCGATGAGTTGGGACGGTTAGGAACGGCGACGGTTCCGAGAAACTAGTCAAGAATATGACAACGGCGGTGAAGGCTGATACTCAATCCAGATTCTCCCGTGTTAAAATCGGCGCATCGTTTCAAAGAACCCAGTTTGGTTTGTCTCTAGGGTGCGTCAGAATTAATATGAATAGGATAGAGGACATTGAAAACAGACTCGAGAAGGGATCGCAAGTCAATCAAGGTACGTGGGAAACCATTATGTGTCAACTCGTCAGAGGTACGGTGTGAACACCACAAGGAAAAGGTATCACTGTATCATTGCATGGGTGTGTACGTATTAGTCCGATGCATTCATTCTTGGACGCACTTGACAGGTAGAGTGCAACACGACCACGGGGTATGTTCAAGGCTGTTCCATGGTCAGCGGCTACCCGTCGCAAGTGCACCCCGGTTCTTCGGAAAAGCGATACGTAACATCAAACTTGTTTGGGTACTCGGTGCCGACCGTCTTATTTCCCACCATTGCTGGTTAGCTGGTTGACCCATCACCATAGCCTTTAGATGCTGCAGAAGTCTTACCACGGAGTCGTACCGCAGGCTAGCTACGACAACACATGTGGCAGGGGCTCGCAAATGCGACGCGATCGCGGCCGGGCGGGAGTACGATGTAATACGGAGTACAACCCGGTACTATTGACGGTAAGCAAGCAAGTAGCCCAGGACGGCGAGGAATATCAATGCCGAGCCAACCTCATCAACAAGATTCCCACGAAGCAGCAACTTACATTCATCTCAGAATTGCAGCCAACACAATCAACATCGTAGGCCTTGTCAGCAGCAGATGGAAGAAAGATGCCGATCGAACCAATAGCCATCGTAGGTGCCTCGTGCCGGTTGCCAGGCAGTTCCAATAGCCTCGACTCACTATGGGAGTTGCTGGCTGATGGAGGCGAGGCTTGGTCATCCGTGCCAGCAGACCGCTTCAACGAGGCGGCTTTCCATCATCCCAATGCCAGTGACCCCAACGGCACAAACAACCACCAGGGCGGTCACTTCATCGACGGCGATATTCGCGACTTTGACCATGCGTTTTTCCACCTCTCGCCGCAACATGCGGCCGCCATGGACCCCCAGCAGCGCATTCTGCTCGAGCTGGTCTATGAGGCGTTTGAGAGTGCCGGTTGGGCTCGCGAGGCCTGTGCTGGCTCTCGAACGGCCGTCTTCGCCGCCATCTTTGGTACTGATTACGACAGGAATCTCTGCAAGGATGTTCTCGACCTGCCCGTATATCATAGTGTCGGCACAGGCATTGCCATCCTCGCCAACCGCATTTCGCATGCCTTTGACCTCCGTGGCCCGTCCCTGACTCTCGATACGGGCTGCTCGGGCGGGCTCGTTGCGCTACACGAGGCGTGCCAAAGTTTGCGAAATGGCGAGTCTGACGCGGCTCTGGTCGCTGCTGCCAACTTGCAACTCATGCCTGATCATTATATTGGCATGAGCAGTCAGCACATGGTTAGCAGCACGGGGAGATGCTACCCTTTCGACCTTCGCGGCGACGGTTATGGCCGCGGTGAAGGGTTCGTTGTCGTGGCCTTGAAGCGCTTAAGTGATGCCCTCAGAGACCAAGATCCGATCCGATCCGTCATCCTCAACAGCGGCATAAACCAGGACGGCTACACAGCCTCGGGAATTACGCATCCTAACCGTGTCGCTCAAGCTGACCTCATCCGCGACACCTACGACCGTCTCCATCTCCACCCTCAAGACACCGCATATGTGGAAGCCCACGGCACCGGTACTGTCGCTGGGGACAGTGAGGAGCTGGCAGCCATTGCGGAAGTCTTTGCGGGCCGGAATCGATCTCTTCCCCTGCATGTCGGCTCTAACAAGGGAAGCATCGGGCATACCGAAAGCACCAGCGGTCTCGCTAGCCTCCTGAAGGCCATTTTGATGCTTGACCGCCAGGTAATCCCCCCTGTGGCTGGCTTCACTACCCCTAAACCTGGGTTGCCGCTTGATCGAATCACAATTCCGACACAGCGGCTTCCGTGGCCGCTCACAGAGGGCATGGTCCCGCGCATCTCGATCAATAGCTTTGGCTATGGAGGAACCAATGCCCATGCCATTGTCGAAAGGGGGCCGCGAACATATGATGCATCTTGTAGCACTACGTCGACAAACTCTCCCCGTCTCTTCGTCCTGTCGGCAAATAACCAGGGCTCACTGAAGTCCTTGCTCGAGAGTTATGTCAATTGGATCCAGCAACACCCAAAAATACCCCTGGCTGATATATCCTATACCCTCTGCCACCGCCGTTCCGCACTTCCTTGGCGCTTCAGTTGCGTAGCAGACAACGAATCCTCGCTCCTAGACACCTTGGAGCGAGGCGTCAACTTGACATCGACCAGACCGCCTCCGTCCAAGAGACAAGTAATATACGTCTTCACCGGCCAAGGTGCGCAGTGGGCCGGAATGGGCCATGAGTTGCTGCTCGAAACAACGCCCTCTTCGGTATTCCGTGACTCTATCCGCATCTCGCGGGATATACTCTACGAGCTCGGCGCAACCTGGGACCTTGAGGCTGAACTTCTTGCTCAAGACGGCGGCGGCCGCATCAACAAGGCTGAACTAGCACAACCGGCCACTACCGCGGTACAGATTGGTATCGTGATGCTGCTCCGTTCCCAAGGCGTGCGGCCCTGGGCCGTAGTAGGCCACTCCAGTGGCGAAATTGCAGCTGCGTATGCCGCTGGCCGGCTCTCACATCACATGGCACTCCGCGTTGCATTCCATCGTGGCCTCATGCCCGGCGTGTCCAAAGATCGCGGCCTCCCCCCTGGTGCAATGCTCTCCATCGGACTAGGCCAGGGCGATGCCGCTCCATATCTCCATGACTTGACCCACGGCGAGGCAGCCATCTCATGCATCAACAGCCCCAATAGCGTTACTGTGTCTGGTGACGCTGCCGCCGTTGATGAGGTAATGGCACGAATCATAGCCCGCGGTGATGGCACCTTCTGCCGCAAACTACGTGTCGACACAGCCTACCATAGCCATCATATGCGCGCTATAGCTGATGAATACCGAACAAGACTAGGTGATCTGGATCTTGGCATTGATGAGCCTATCTCGCCACCAGGTGGCCTACGTGGCAACGAAGAAGTGAAATACTTCTCCTCAATTAGCGGACTGTCTTGGGTGTCGGATTTTGCCGCATCCTACTGGGTTGACAACCTCATATCCCCCGTGCGTTTCTCTGATGCCATACAGACTCTCGCACGAGAGCATCACAAACACAATGGAGGCCTCGCTCTTTTTGTCGAGATTGGTCCGCACGCCGCTCTGGCCGGCCCTATCCGCCAATGCCTTGCAGCCTCCAATGTGCCCAAGCTTGAGTATAATTACTTGTCAGCACTGAAGCGAGGGACTGGGGCCGTTGAAACTATGCTGCAGGTTGTTGGCCACCTCTTTGAGCGTGGTGTCAGAGTCAACTTTGATGAGATCACTGCATTAACGCCTGGATTCCACACCGCTGCCGTCCGGCCGGACCTACCATCGTACTGCTGGGATTACTCGAGCAAACACTGGCACGAGTCGCGACTAAGCCGTGAGTACCGCATGCGCCGCGAGCCGTATCATCATCTGTTGGGAGTGCGTATGACCGAGTTGGCGTCCATGGAGCCGCGATGGCGACACATGGTAGGCTTGGCTACCCTACCGTGGCTGGCTCATCATATCATCGACGGCTTAATCATCTTCCCAGGAGCGTGCTACGTTTGCATGGTTGTTGAGGCTGTGAGGCAACTTGCAAAAGAGCAATATTCTGAACAGGCGCTCGAGGCTGTCTCTCTACGCGACGTCTCGTTCCTCCGAGCCCTGGTAGTTCCGGACGCTCCGTCACGCGTGGAAATGCAACTAAGTCTCAAGCATCGAGCAGACGCATCTCCTCTTAGCTTTACTTTCTCCGTCACGGCTCTGTCCGACGGCAAATGGCATGTGTTTTGTACGGGAGTTGTGGAAGGTGTCATGGCTCTTGACAAGCCAGAGACAGAATCTGTGATGCTTGACCCCCACCCCAAGCAGGACTGGTTAAACGGAATTGTGGTGATCCCTGAGGAGCTTTACAATGAGATGGCCGCGGATGGTAACACGTATGGGCCATCATTCAGGGGCCTACGCTCCCTAACAACGTCGACGGATGGCTTAAGGGCGACCGCAGTAATCGAGGTCCCTGACATTGCCGCCAGTATGCCAGCACAATACCAGGCGTCCCATATTCTACACCCAACAACTCTAGACAGCATGTTTCATGTGGGTATCCCAATGATGAAACGGTGGCATGGTTCCGGATCTGTTATGCCTGTCCACATCGGGGAGCTCTTGATTTCAACCCAGACACCTGCACTAAACAGCCAGGGCTCCAAACTCGAGGTCTCAGCAAAGCTCACATCCAGCCACTTCCGGGCAAGCAATATAGATATGACCGTAGTCTCAGGTGGCTTTCCGGTTATTTATGCTTCAGCAATCGAGTCCCGGAGCTTGGCATACCATGCGGATAGGGCCCATGGCACACAAGACGAGCACGGCATTTGTTACGAGCTGGCATGGAGATGTGATTTGAACTTCCTACGCACCAGCGATCTCACTAGAAATTCAACTTTGGCTGATCTAGTGTCTTTTATATGCTTCAAGACTGCAAATCTGTCCATTGCCGAGCTTGGGGAGAGCCCGGGGGTTCTGGCGCCGGCGTTCCTGGCCGCTGTTGGCGTACACAGAGGTACGGTGACCTCATACGATGTTGTAGAGAGGGGAAACAAGCCCATTGATGAGGGTTGCAAACGTTTGATAGGGTACCCAATTCGACGGAGAGCATTGGATCCAGACAACAGTCTTGAATCTCAGGGCTTCGCACACAATACGTATGACGTGGTTCTGGTGTCCGATCTTGGGTCTCTCTGTTACGTATCGACTCTTGTAAAGAACGATGGCGTAGTAGTTATCGTGCTGAAACCGGGCTCGGATGACAATTGGCAGTCTACCCTTCGAAAAACTTGGCCTAGCCATGATGTCCAGCTAACTGTCGTGAATTCTGTCAATGGTAATCGAATTATCCTTGCGCGAAATGACAAGACAAAACATTCGCATTCGTCCTCGCGTGTCCATATTATTACACACTCAGCCCTGAAGACGACACCATCATGGGCCACCGCACTGATAGGCAAGCTGCATGAGACGGGATATGAAATTAGTTCTGGAAGTTGGAGCCAGGATGTCATACAGAGGAGTAGCGATGCGAGAAACACATGCATCATGGTAATCGACGACCTGGCTCAGCCAATTCTCTCCGACCGAGCCTGCTTCAACTCAGCCATTACACTGCTCCGACAGGATCACCGAATTATCTGGCTTAGCTTGGTCAGCCCATCCTCAATGCACCAGATCACTGGCGTCGCGCGAACTGCGCATGCTGAGAATGATAATCTCCGTCTCACTGTAGTCCATGCCGCCCTCGAAGCAATTGGAAGTCCTGTATTGGTCGATTTACTCTGCCATTGTCTGACTTATGCTCCTACTCGAGACTCTCTTGCGCATTGTGAACGGGAATATCGTGTCAGTCGGGATGCTGCAGTGCTTGTCCCACGCCTACGACGCAGCGACTGCTTAAACCGCGCCATCCGAGCTTCAGAGAAAGCCTCCGGGCCTAGCAGCAACATTGAAACGGAACCATATCACTATATAAACTCTACGAGGCGCTTAGCTCTGGGCCCAGTCCAAAGCTCAAAAGGCGACGGCGACATTGTTTTCATCGACAGTCACACGGTGGAGTTGGCGGAAGGTCAAGTCGAGGTCGAGACGGAGGCGTTTGTGTTGTCCAAGTCTCAGAATCTGACGAGTTATCAACTAGGGGAGTACTCAGGTATAGTGAGACGTGTAGGCAAAGGCGTACGAGATTTCAGTCCAGGAGATGCCGTGGTCGCGCTCACGCTCGATGGAGTTGTCGGAGCCAACCATGCCCGTGTTCCCTCCTCGCATGTGAGTCGACGACCGGACAGTTTGTCACCCGCTGTTGCTGCCGCTCTCTTTCTTCCTACCATAGCTGCCAGTTATGCCATTCATCATCTTGCCCAGATTTCGAAAGGAAAATCTAAAGTGCTCATCCACGGCGTCCTGACCGATATTGGACGGGCGAGTGTAGCAGTTGCTCGAGTCCTTGGCGCAACCATCACTGCAACAGCCATCAGCCAACAAGAGGCCCTAGAAATTACTCGACAGCTTAACATTCAACTCGAAAACATCATCGTCAGCCGTCCTTCACTGCTGCGACCACGGTTGGACGAGCTTTTGCAGCTCGACGCCATAATTCGCATCAGCGAGGATTCTGTCCCTGCTGCCGCATGGAGCTGCCTAAAACCCTTTGGACAGGTCGTTGTTTTCAACTCGTCTTCCTCCATCGCGTTCCCTTCACCACCCCCTGAGAATGCCACCATACATTATTGCCACATCACCAATCTTGTTCAAGCGCAGCCTGACCGCTTGGCGGATCTGGTATCCCTAGCCACCCCAGCCCTACAACGAATCCCGTTTAAAGGCATAGACCTGTATATCCAAGATGTCGCCCAGGTTCGTGAGGCCATCCACCTGGTCAGACAGGGTGGAAAGGTCATCCTGCAGGCGTCTCCAAGCTCTCTTGTGCGCACAGTCATCTCCTCGAGCGTCAGCATGGACTGGGAAGCAGCGGATGCTTCTTATGTTGTTGCAGGAGGTATGGGAGATCTCGGCAGGCGTCTTTTGTTGCTCATGGCACGTCGTGGCGCTATGCATCTTGTCACACTTTCCCGACGATCCATTGAACCGGAAGACCACCGCTCGTTTCAGGAGCAGCTCAAGCTCGTCCAACCAGGCTGTCGTCTATACTGTTTAGTGTGTGACATCACTTCTGAATCCAGCGTGCAAAATGCAGCAGACACCCTTATCCGAACTGGTGTCCCCCCTGTGCGAGGTGTCATTCAGTCTGCAGTCACTCTTCACGTAAATACATCCCCTTCAACTATCAAGTCCTCGAAACGCAAAGCTAACACATACAGGATCGCACCCTGGAGACCATGACCTTCGATGACTTCTTCGCGGTAGCCCACGCTAAGGTGGACGGCACCTTGGTGCTCGAGCGGGTTTTTGCGTCTCCTCACCTGCACTTCTTTCTCATGCTCTCATCTGCAGTCAACATAACTGGTGCCAGTGGACAGGCCAATTACAATGCCGGCAATGCCGTCCAGGATGCCATTGCGCATGATCGCGGACCTGGTTTCCTGTCGATGAATATTGGTTGGATCGAGGACGCCATCAATACATCCAATAATAAAACCATACTCCAAGGGCTATGGCGTACCGGCTTAAGGCCCATACTTGGACAAGAGCTGTCTCGCTATTTTGACCATTTGCTTGGAGCCGCATCCAGTCACTCGCGTATGCGTCAAGCCATTATTGGCTTCAACGCGGCGTCACTTTCGCATACATCAGCTAGCAACAGCAATGTCCATTCGGCCATGTTTTGCCATATACGTGGCTCTTTAGCCGCAGAGGAATCTTCATCGTCCACGAATAGTGTACGATCCTTTGACGAGGTCGTGGAAGGTGGTGACCTTGATACCATTATCGACTTCATTGGTAGTGCCATTACTCGTCGGCTCATGACACTCATTTCAATGGATGATGACCAGATCAAGGATAGGAATGGCTCCATTCTAGATCTCGGTTTAGATTCACTTGTTGCTATCGAATTGCGCAATTGGATCACTCGCGAGTTCAAATCACCCTTACAATCGTCTGAGATCCTGACAGACCAGCCCATACGTGATCTTGCCGAAAAAGTCGCTTCTCGGTCGTCTTTGCTAGCATCTGGATTGGACAAGGAAGCCACTGCAGACAGCTTAGAAAACGGCGATGCCGAAGATCATCATTCAGCAGGGGCTGTAAGGCCTTCAACATCAGCACACTCAACTGGTAAATATGTTTCAGAAAAGCTGCCGCCTTTGCCTCTACCTCCGCTCTCAGATACCCTCCGCCTCTTTGAAGACTCTCGACGCGCTATCGATACAGCCAACCATCGCCGCAATACTAGCGATGCTGTGCATAATTTTCTCAGGGGCCCTGGGCCTAGACTATATAAAAGCCTCCAAAAGACAGACTCGGATGTCATTGCGGAAACCTACGATCGCCAAGTGTATCTAGACCGTCGTGAACCGCTTCCAGAGCAGGGTCCGTTTATCTTTATCCATTCAATACAAGCCCCCGTACACTCGCAAGCAAGGCGTGCTGCCATCCTGACTATAGCCGCCTTCGACTTTATCCGTCTCTTGGCTCGCGGCGACATAGCTCCTGATACGCTCCACGGTGAGCCGATTACAACGGAAGGACGTAATTGGCTTTTCTATGCCACACGTCGACCTGGCCTCGGCGTAGACCATATGGAGCGCCATGCCCCTAACCATACCGTAGCCGTACTCCGTCGTGGGCATGTTTTCCAATTAAGACTTCCAGATGTCGAGCAAACGCTGGACATGTTGGCAGTCACGAGAGTCTATGATGATATTCTTACGGCATCATGCGACACCATTCCGCCCGTTTGCACCCTCACTGCCGACGAACGAGACTCATGGGCATTGGTATAGTTGTTCCCTCCCTGGCTTGCCCCTAGTTTCTTTCAGTTGGTTGTACTAACTACCTTGACCAAAGTTCCGCCTAGACCTTGAACGCCGCCCTCAAAATGCCGCGGTTCTGGCATGTATTGATACGGCCGCATTTGTCATGTGTCTTGATGATGAGTCACCTACTAATTCTGGAGAAAGATACACGCAATTTATGATTAATGGGGCGCACCGTCCCTTTGCAAATCGTTGGCTGGATAAAACTCTCCAGTTTGCTGTCACTGCCAACGGCATATCAGCTGAAATATATGAACATAGTAAGCTCGACGGTATAGACACAAATCGTCTGCATGCTCATATCGCTCGTGCTATTCTGGCTCACCCACCGAGTGAAACGGCAGACATTTCGTCTGTTTCCCCACCCTATGCAGTCCAACAACTCATGTGGGAACCAAGCTCTGCCACGTTGCAACGTATTGAACATGTACGGGCCCAATGCCAGGTATATGGACCTCTCGATCACCAGGTATTGGATGTTGCCAGCCTCGGTTTTCGTTCCCTGCGTGGCTTTCGCTTGCAGCCAAACGCCACTGCACATCTCACTGTTCTTCTTGCCCTGTATCTTGTTGACGGAGAAATTAGGCCGGCCTGGGAAAAGGTGTCTCTCGGGACTTTTGCTCGCGGCCGAGTAGAGTGGGTGCAGACCGTCTCTCCAGCTACGCGCGCCTTTGTAGAGGCGGCGGCAGCTAGCTATACAGATTCAAACAACAGGACTCGAGTCCGTGCTTTATTACACCAGGCCACGTCGACACATTCGCGTGCCGTGGTCGCAGCAGGTCGCGGCCTCGGTGCTGTGCGAGCTTTATACGCCCTTCGAGGGGCTGCCCAAGAACAGGACAAAGAACTTCCAGAGCTTTTCAGGACACATTCCTGGGATGCCACGCGCCGCGGCGGTCCAGGTCAAGATGTCAAGCTTGGCTTCATGCGGCTGGCGCCTAATGACGATGCTAACGGCAATATCGGGGCCACACCTGGAGATGATGATATCAACGGCCACTGGGACGAGGCTGGCTTCCTAGTATGTGGAGAGCGTGGTGTCTATGTTCATTGTAATGTGTGGGAGAAACATGCCCGATTTGCGGTCTCGGGCCGGCCGGCATATGTAACAAAGTTATGTAAGGCAATGGAACGTGCAAGCTATATAATTACCAGCCTGCTAGACGATCCCTCGAAGCGTCCTACATAGTGTAGTAATAAAAGAAGCTTCATTTGCATCAAATTGACCGCAAACATCTTGTGTAGGGAGTGTAGGTGGCATGAGATGTGCAGAATTCATTCATTCTCGTGGACTCGCAAGGAGTCCAGCATTACATAGCAAGCACGCCAGCCTGCCGATATCGATCTAGGCTGCGTATTGTGCTCACGGCGAATACGGAGTTCTACAGGCGAGATCAAATACGGCACAACCTCCGATCCTTGGTAGCCTTCCAATACTCGTCGCTCCCAACGGCGGCATTGGCCCAAAACACGTGCCTTGGATCATACTTGGTCTTGACTGCCAACAACTCGTTGTAATTCGAGCCGAAATAATCCTCCTTCCAATGCGGGTTATCCCACGTCGCCTCATTCATATACGTCCCTGCTCCAGGCGTGATAACGCGGAGGTCCTCCTGCCACGCGTTGAGCTGCCTGTAGTCTGCGAGGATAGCATCCCATGTGGACTCCTGGGGCAGCGATCTCGCAAATGTTGTGGTGAAGAGCGAGTCACGCCAGGAGGGCAAAACAGCGTTGTGGATATGGTTCACATTGGTGACGTTGGCAGCGACAGACAAGATAACCGCGCCTCTGTGGGCGATGTCGCGGAAAGTATTAACAAGCGCGGGGAGCCCCGAAACCTCATCCTGCACTACAGAACGCGGGATGAGGCGGCCGCCGAGTGTGATATTGCTGGCGTAGGTCTGCGTGGCCCAGTGGCTGTAATGCTCGGCAAAGTCTTTATGGACATTGCTCTGGTAGCTGCCCGCCAACGAGATATTGAGGTCGGAGAGCTGGGTGACGAATGGTGCCATGGCAGCGTTAATAGTGTCTGTTGTGTTTGTGTCAGGTAGTGTGGCAAACTCAAGCGCAAACGACTTGGCCGTGATTGCAAAGACGGTGGTGATGCCCCTATGAAAAGTATGCAAGACGAGCAAGTGCCGTAGCCACGCCGTGATGCCGCCCCAGAACACCGTGTCGTTACCGGGGTTGGTAAAGGAGAAGCCGGCGCCGGCTACAGGACCGTCGGCGTGTGCCCGGACCGTCATGGAGAGAACCACGGCAAAGTTGCCGCCTCCACCGCCACTCAACGCCCAGAAAAGGTCCGCGTGCTCACCATGGCCAGCGAGCGCCAGATGCTCGCCCGAGGCCGTCACGACCTCCCATTCCAGGACCTGGTCAGCAGCGAGGCCGTATGCCGCACCAAGGGGCCCATGGCCACCGCCCTGGCTAAAACCACCAGCCAGTCCAACGGTGGGACAAGAGCCACCGACGACTCGATATCCGCGAGCGCTGGCTGCCATGTACACTTCCGAGTACTCGACGCCGGCGCCCACGCGGACAGCCGGCCCGGTGTAGAGCGGACTGGCGTAGTCGAAAAATTCCACTTGCTTTAGATTGTGCATCCACAGTGCCAGCGATCCCCCACCGGAGGAGCGTCCTAGAAAGTCGTGTCCCGTATTCTTGATGCTGAGACGTATATTATTGTCCTCTGCGAACCGGATGCCTGTAATGGCATCCTCAGCGCACCTAATATCGATAGCGTAGGACGCGAGATTGCCCAAGGTGCAGGGCATTTCCGGACCTAGGAACGGGCTGCAGGAGTTATTGTTCCAGTAAGGAGACATGATATTGACGGGGTCATTTACACTGGATAGGTATTAGTGGTCGTATATAGAGAGAAAAACACATATATATACTATAAGAGTAGTTCCACGAATTATATTTCGGCATGACTTACAACGGCTCTAGCAGCGTCCACTCGCTCCGAATTTTGGAGCATTCTCTGCTATTTATCTTGGGTTCGTGGCAGTTTTGGCCTAAAGGAACTCCGCGAATAAGCCTACCTCCTAGTGTTTGGTTCAGTTTGTGCCAAGCCGTGTGGCTAGGCCACTGTGCGTCACCTGGGAGGTAGTGGCACTTTGAACCATGATGTGAGGCGGTATTGTTATAAGTTGAGCCGACTGGCGACGCGCCCACTACGGACAGTACAGCTATGAAAGCGGCCACTGCTGCGAGATAGAGCATGGTATGTAGTGGTATGTAGTACTGAGCTCAAGGTGGCCTTTTCAGTGCTGATGGCAGAGCTGGAGGGCCTGTCACTACTTTTTGTATCTATTACCGACTCAGACTGCCAGCGTATAATAAGGCACAATACGAGTCCTTCAAACCTCTAACCCCGCTGGGCTGCTGTGAACTATTGCCACAGGGGCATGTAATAGAACATCAGGTTGCAACCTTAAGGTGGAGATGGAACTTTTGCCTTTTGGGCCCACACCTTTAGCTGTAATACCTCTTGACTCCGCCTACCTTGCGAAGCAGTGCGATTGGAAACTTTGTTGACGCCAAGACTTACCAAGGGTGTAATTCCCGGAATTAAGGTTACTTTTTTAACCTTGATTATAATATATTTATTTATTTAAATACCCTAGTTAGCCCAATAAGGCCTTTATATTTTTATAACCCTATAAATTAAACCTATATTATCTTCTAAGAAGTTAAATTATAAGGCCACAGACTTTACCTTTTAGGCTTACTATTTAGTTGCTAAGTCCCTTGCCTTGGCAACTTAATAGGTATTTGCGGTTTTTCATTTTATAACCTTTACGTAAAAACTAAAAGCTATATCAAGGGAAAATAATAGAACTAGTAAGCCTGAATAATAGGGTAAAAGACAGCTAGGTAGTATTGAAAATAGGGATAATATTATTTAAGCAAGATTTGCCTCACCCTTTTACAAGTGCGAGATATAAGCTAAATAAATACTAGTACTTCCCTAGTAATACATAATAGTTCGCGTGGAGCTAACTGCACCTTAGACCAGGATATAGTGCGTAGTCGGCGCACATACTTGCAATTACTTTGCACTTTAGCTAGCTTAAGCCAAGTCACAATACAAATCTTCCTATTATCCCCTAATTTTAGACAAATACTAATTTACTTGTTAGTAGGAAGAGCTTACCTTTTCTTCGAGAAATCTTTTTATATTTCTGTTCGTTTCAGATAATTTACAAGTTCCACACTTAAAGTATATATATATATTAGTATATTACTCTAGCCAACTAAATATATAAAGGTAGATATAACTTACACCGTTATATATCTCGCAAGTAGGGATAAGTACATCCTCGGGAGCTTCCTTAGACTATAAATATTAGTAAGAATAAATTATAAAACTTATTAAACGAAAAGCTACTTACTGGCTTTCCCTGAGAACAATAAATACCAGTTGGCTATTTTTTTAAACGTTATATTATTAGTATAATATTTCCTATTTTAATTTCTAAGATTAATAGTACGTTAACCTACATAATAAAATGTCTTATCAGACCAATAGGTTAGTATAACTTAGCGTCTAGTTATTTTTGTTTAGTAATAGTACGAAGGTTAGCGACTTACCTCGTCATTCGCCTATATTAGGCAGATAATTAGTACCTTGCAGATATTTGCTAAGCTTATTTTATAGCTGTCCAGGTTACTTACCCCGTGAAACTATAATCCAGTATATTAGCTTAGTTAAGTTATAATTATATATAAAAACCAGGAAATATACTTACTGTTTCGTTCCACTTATAAGCAAATAGTGTAAGCAATTTCTGATATATAGTAAAGTTTATAAAATAGACTTACTGCGTTCTATATTCTAGTTAGTATATTTATTTCTCTAATTATATAATATACTACTTTACCTTATATTTGCAAGACTTGTATATTTGCTTCATATCAGCAGCAACCGTTATAGCTTGTTGTACGGTTGTAACGGCTAAGGTTCCCAAGGGATAAACTAGTCGTAGTTTATGTTGGCAGAGCCACTAGGGCAGTCAATCTGAGCAGTTGGGTGTTACGTTGGTAATAGGTCGTAGACCGTAACCAGGTGATCAGAGTCAAAGAGTTGTAAGCGAAGCTTATTCAATGTAATGATCGGTGTTGAAAGCTAAGGAGCTAGAGTCTATCTATGAAGCGAATTTGGGGGTCCCTATATACTACGGCGTTCACCCGTTGTTCACTAAAGTCCTGGTAAACTATAGTTACATGCGTGCTACTAGTTCGTCTGGAGTTCACTGAACAGTCAGTGAACTCTCCCCTATTGGCGGCCCGTTCCGACTATTAATCCGTCACCTGCTGTGCCTGCGCTGTCCCGTGGCTTATACAGCCGGCCTAACCTGCGACCTACGCTGCAGCTTGTGACTGGGTCGTAACACGATGTCCCCTCTCCCATGGTCTTGCCCTCAAGACCTAAGCCTTGTTTCATAAATAGTCCTGTTCGCCCTTTCTTCTATTGGTCGTAAGTGTTCTGCTTCCTCGCAATGTCCTTCCTTCACCATGTCTAACCGTGTGGATAAACCTAAGAGATCCCGTTCTACCACCAATCGCGTTGCGACCGCCGCCTTCATTTGTGAACAGGGTTTCGAGGTATCGCCCTGTAGTCGTTGTTTCGAAAAGAAGAGTTCTTGTTGGGTTGTTGAGAGCATCGGTCGTTGCGCTCTTTGTTATTCTCTGGGTCGTTCTTGTGATAGTTCTCGCACTCCCATGGCGAACCGTACGTGCGGGGTCTTCCTGCCGTAGTGTGTACTGCTGACGTGTTCTAGTAAACCGTATCACCGAGGAACTTTGTCGGCTCGAGAAGGAGGAGGAATTAACGGAGGAACTGTTAATCGAGAGGCGTTGTAAGGCTTAGCTGGAAATAGATAAGGCCTTAAATCATTTGATGCGTCTTTGGCGCATGCGTCGTCATTTGCGTGAGAAGGGTCTGGAAATGGCTCGTCGTGACTTCGCTTCTCTGGAGGAGATAGAGGATGCGGATCGAAAGAAGGAGGAGGAGGAGGCTCGGAAGCGTGAATTAGAGCAGGTTCAACGGCAAGAGTCTGAGGCTGTTCAAGATGCTTAAGACTGGGGTGCCTTTGATGTTTTGGACTGGGGCGCTTTGCTTAGCGCTGAGTCGCAAGCTGCTGGTGATACTGCCGTAGCAGGTGCTGGCAATTCTTTAGGTGTTCTGTAGGTTCCCATATGTTTTCCTCGTCTCCATAGTTTTTCTATTTAATAAGATATTAGCGTGTTTTGTTCTTTGTTCTCATGTCTAGGATCCGTTCCACTTCGTATTTTGTTTTGTTTATGACTTCGATGTCTTTTTCTGCTGGTGCGTTGCTTGGTGCCTTTTCAAGGAGTGAAATGTGTACTATAGGATGATTTCTCATAGTCTTTGGTAACGAAAGTTCATAGTTGTTTGTTGATATTCGTTTTTTAATGGCGAATAGTCCTAATTTTTTGTAATCTAATTTGTCGCTTGGTCGCGTTGTTTTGATGTTTCGTTGGAGTAGGTAGACCATGTCTCCCTCCCCAAAGATTAGTCCCTTTAATCTTTTCTGATTATAGTATTGTGCCATTCTTTTTCGTACGAATTCTAGTTCGTGTCGTATTTCTTCGTGTAATTTTTTTAGTTCATCTGCTTGTAGCATCGCTTGTTTTGCTTGCGGTCCTTCACGTTGTATTTGAAATACTTCGGGATTAAATCTGTAATTGGCGTAGGCTGGTGTTTGCTTTGTCGATTCCGATATTAAGCTATTGTAAGCTAATTGCGCTGTAGGTAACTATTTAACCCAATCGTCCTGTTGATGGTTGATGTAGTATCGCAGATACTGTTTAAGCGTCTGGTTCAATCTTTCCGTCTGTCCATCTGTCTGTGGATGATATATAGTGCTTAACTTGTGATTTGTTCTAAGTTGTGCCATAAGTGCTTGCTAAAACTTAGAAGTAAATGTACTTCCTTTGTCCGATATGATTTCTTCTGGCAGTCCATGGTTGCTTGCTATTGTTCGTAAGAACACATATGTAAGTTCTTCTGCATTGCTTGCTTCTTTGTACGGTAGAAAGTATCCATACTTTGTGAGTCTATCCGTGACCACGAATATGCTGTTATATTCCACATTGGTTATTGGTTCTTTCGACATTGGTAGCTTCGTAATATGATCGAAAGCTATTGATTCCCATGGTCGTGTTAGTATTGGTAATGGTTGCAATTCTCCGTATGGCTTATGTTGTGAAGCCTTACTTTTTCCGCATTGTATACATTTGTTGATAACCTTTTTGACCACTTTCTTGATTCCTGAGAAATCGTATTGTCGTCGTATCTTATCCAGTGTTTTGCGGATTCCTTGATGTCCGTAAACTGGGTGTTCATGCATTTCTTTGATGTATTCTTCTTGTAAGTCTGGTGGTATCCAGATTTTTTCTCCATACATTAGTACTCCTCCTGGGTAGCATGTGCATCCCATCGGTACGTCTCTAATGTGTTGGATATTGTCTATTACCTATTGGTGTATTTTGCCGTATACTAGGTCTTCTTTTTGTACTTTTAATATGGCATTTAGTTGTCTCTGCTGGAAATTGCTATTTTTATTGATCTTAAGGAGTTGTCCTGTTGCTGTAGGTACTCTTGTATTGTAGTCGCTTCTTTGACTTAGAGCGTCTGCTCGTCCGTTCTCGGATCCTTTTTGATGGATGATTTCGTAGTCGAATTCTGAAAGATATTCGGCCCATCGAATTTGTCGTCTATTCAATTATTGCGTCGTCGTAAAATGAGAGATGTTCTTATGATCGGTATACACCTTAACTTTGTGTTTGCTTCCTATAAGATAATGTCTAAATTCCTTAAAAGCATTAATAATTACTAGGAATTCTTTGTTGTAAATGGGGTAGTTGAGTTCTGCTCCATAAAGTTTCTTTAAGTAAAACGTAATAAGGTGTAGTTTTCTGTTATTATCTCTTTGTCTAACTTGTGCTCCTAGAGCAAAGTCTGATAAGTCGGTTTCTAATTCCGTTTTCTTTTCTAGGTTAAAGGTTCTCAAAACAAGTTCGGATGTGATGAGTTCTTTGATCTTATTAAAGGCATATTACGCCTTATTATTCTAGTCCCACTGCTTATCCTTTTTGGTGAGTTCATCTAAGGGTACTGCGATTTCGCTGTAGCTCTTGATGAATCTCCTGTAATAGTTCGTAAAGCCTTTAAAGCTTTATATATCCTTAATATTCTTTGGTGTTGGCCAGTTCCTTACTGCCTTAATCTTTGTTTTTTCTATTTGTATCTTGTTTGGTTGTATTGTGTGTCCTAGGAAGTCTACTTCCTGTGTATAGAACTTACATTTTGCTGGTTTAAGCAATAGTTTAGCGTCTTGTAGTGTTCTTAGTACCGTGTGTACGTGTTCCTTGTGGTCTTCTAGGGTTTTCGAGAAGATTAGTATATTATCGAGATATACTACCACGAAGTTATCCAAATATTCTCGTAGTACACTGTTAATTATTCTCTGGAATGTTGCTGGTGTATTGGTGAGCCCCATTGGTATTACCAAATATTCGAATAGTCTGAACTTCGTTCTGAAGGCTGTCATCCATTCGTGACCCTTCTTTATTCGAATCAAGTTGTATGCTCCTTTTAGGTCTACCGCGGTAAACCAATTCATACCATGCAATCGGTCCCGTAGTTCCGATATTAGTGGCAACGGTGTTCTGTCTTTCATGGTAATCGCGTTTAATCGCCGATAATCCACTACTAACCGCAATTTTCCGTTTTTCTTTGGAACAAACATAACTGGGTATCCAGCTTCTGATGTCGATGCTCTGATATAGCCTTTTACTAGCATCTCATCGATGTATTCTCGTAACGTTTCGAGTTCTTTTGCGTTTAAGTTGTAGATCTTGTGGAATATTGTTGACTTTCCATCTGCTAATTCGATTTTATGATCCTATTAACTGTGTTCGGGTAATCCGGTTTCTAATTCTTCTGCGAATAATTTTTCGTATTTCCGGTATTCCTTAGGGATATTCTTGAGTTTTTCTTCTTTTATTATTGGGCTTTTGTCGTCTTTATTGTTCTCGTTCCTCTTTTCTCCTTCGAGTTTCTTGTTTGTGTTCGCGAGGTCTTTCCTTAAGGTGGCAATAACCTTTCGGATCTTGGCTTTTGTCTTCTTGTTGCTTATTGTTGTTCGTATCCCGGTTTGTAGCGCTGTCGAGGTTATTACGGTGGATCTAATTATTTTGACTGCTTTTCTGCCGCTTGTTTGTTGTTGTTGGTCCTTGGATAACTTGCTTGAAGGTTTTTTTTCTTCAGAACTCTGTTCATGAGCTAAGTTATGACGAAATTTCGTTCTTTCTTCCGAATTCTGCTGATTCTGTTGGCCTGAAGTCTTGTTCCACTTTAGTTGGCCTGTCCTCTAGTTGATCAGTGGGTTACTCTCCCATAACCATGGGTACCCTAACACTAGGTCGTGTTCCGATACGTCCATAACATTGAGTTGAATCACTTCTAAATGACCTTGAATCTGTACTTCGAGATGATTAGTCTCTTGGTTAATAATTCCGTCATTATAGGCAAAAAGTTTTCCTTTAATATCAGTTAACTTGTATGGTGCCTTTTTGTGTTTCCACGGTAGTTGGTAACAATTCATAACTCTGGGTGAGATATAATTACCCATCGCGCCACTGTCCATAAGTATGCGAACGCGATGTCCTATGACTTCGGCGTTTAATACCATCTTATCGCTTTGTCCGCTTTTGGTTGCGTTGAGGGTTATTAGCGTCTTTCTCTTCATGCCAGCTTGTAGCCCTTTTATAGATAGCGTGCCTTGTTTTTTGAGTTTTCTGGAATAGATTCTTCTGCGATTTGTTGTTTCATTTCTTGGTACCATTCTGTAGGTCTAGTTCTATTTTGTGGGTGCTTAAAGCAAAACCTATCGTTAAACATTTGACATAGGCGATTGTAAATTTGGTTTTTCATTTCTCCGTGTTTTTCGCATCTTGGGTTGTCGCAGTTTACCGCATATTTCCTGTTGTATCTGGGGTTGAACTTCCGTTCGTTGTACCACTTATCCAGATTTTGTTTATTGTAGTATATTGATTCTGTGGTTCCCCTGGGGTCTTTCTGTTCAAGTATGTCTAATGCTTGCTATGTCTGTTTGTATGCTGCTGGTGTTCCACATTGCCACTTGTGCCATTCTCTGGCCTTATCTACTATATATTCTGAGCAATTTGGTAGTGGGCATTCCATGTGGTCTTTTGTTTCACATCGAGGTGATTTGAGTAGTAGCTCTCTTCGGTGTGTTGGGATCTTTCCCTTATACACATACTGATGCCACTGCCTGTTCTTTGTATATATATGTAACTGGCATGTGTCTGATTCATATACGTCCGTAGGATTTGTATAAGCTCGGCATTTAATGGGTGTGTTTAAATCGGGTTCTAAGATCATCGTTTAATCGTTATTAATTATCTTCACTCTCCATTCTAGGAGTTCCTATCTGAAGTATAGTGCTTTGATCGGATATCCTTTCATCCTGATTGGAAATACATCTAGTTGTGCCTTGGTTTAAAAGTGTGCCTGGCATATTGCAAACGCGTATGATGCCCATGCTAAACGTGTGTGTTCCGCGTGTCTTGGTGAGAGTCTAGGATCGTCTTCCTTTTCTCCTTCTGGAAACCATAGTATCTGGTTTTTTATTGCCGTGGTGGTGTCCACTGCTAGAATAGGAATTGCGAAATATTTTCCTGTTGGTGCGGGGAAATATCGCTGTACAGCTTGTTCTTGTGTGGTTGTCAGCCTTGTAGGCGTTTCTTCCTCGTTTTGTTCATCTTTGGACGCTTCTAGAGTATCTAGGATTACGTTGTTATTATCGACGCTTATTTCCCTTACTCTATCTTTCGGTTCGTTGAAGGTGGTGAGGATTTGTGCGTCTTGCTCCTCCCTATATTGTTATTCCCTTCGAATCTTCCTTGCTTTTGCTTATTGTCGCACCTAATCGAGAATTTCTTGGTGCGAGTCTTCGTCCAAATATTTTGGCGATTTTGGTTCATGGAGTTCCTTTCGTCCCGTTATTGTAAGCGTTCTCTTTTCCATTGATTGTTCGTCTAGGTCTTCTTGTACCAGTTGTTAGGCTACTTGTAGTCCGTTTCCCATGAAGTTCATAATTTTCTTCTTTGGTTTTCTTGGTTCTTTTGGAAACCATCCTCTTTCTTGTTTACTGCTTATATGAACGTAGCAGTTATCGTCATAGCAGAAGGTCTAGTTGAGGTTCTTATATTCCACCTCTGATTCGGTAACTTTGATTTTCTGTTGGTTAGTAGAATTGAGTTGTTTCTTACCTCCTTCTAGTACTGGCTTCTATTCTTTCCTGGGTTTCTTGCATTTATTGGCGAAATGTCCTGGTTTTCCGTAGTTGTAGCATTTCTTTTCCTTTTTGTTGTCTTTCTTGGTAGCGTCAAGCTCTATTCGTCTAGGGTTAAGAGTGTGACCATAGGCAATAGGTTCGTCACGCTTTCTGCGTTGATTGGCTTGGTAACTCTTTCCTTTGGTAGGGTTCTAGGTTCCTTTACCCTGTTTCTTCTATATACGTCGCTGATACTATCTGTCATTGATTCGTACCGCCATAGCGATGTAATCCGATAAGTTGTCTGGTCTGTTCTCTCTGTAGAGTTCATCTTTGACTTCTTCCTTAAGTCCTTTATAGAAAGCTGACATAAGAGGTTCGTCCTCCCAGTCAAGCTGAGATGCGAGTTATCGGAAGCGAGCGGCATAATCGGATACTGATCCCTTCTGCTTAAGCCCGTCGATGTAGTACTCAGCAGCTCTAGCTTTATCAACTGTTCTAAAGGCTTTCTTGATGGCTTTTTTAAACTCATCGTAACTTTTGAAAATGGTGTTGGTTTCTTTTTCGCGGTTGTCTTTTTCTTTATTAAGGTAGTCCCTCATAATGGGTTTAAACCATGTGAGTGCCACTCCCGTCATATATCCTCCTGCGTGTAGTACCTTGACAGAGGATTTTTCTATTTTGTTCGGGAATTGTTGGTGGTAAGCCCTGAGTTGAGTGAGGAATCCTTGAAGCGCACCTGGGGATCTGTTATACGGTCCTGGTGCCCTGGGTCTAAGGATTTCTCCCAAGTCCTTTTTAATTGTGGCAGTAGTTGTGGCTTGTTCCTGCCGTTCTTCTTCTATCTGTTGGACCCGTTCCCGAAGGCGTATGATCTTAGCAAGCATCTTGTGAGCAGAGATGGTTGTTGGTCCTTCTTGGGTTTCATTTGATCCAGATGCGGTGGTAGTCTCGCGTGGTGCCATATTGACAGTTATCAGGTATTGCTCAGAGTGACGCGGTAGTAGTCTGAACAAGAGCTTTCAACGTGTAACGGCTAAGGTTCCTAAGGGATAAACTAGTCGTAGTTTATGTTGGCAGAGCCACTAGGGCAGTCAATCTGAGCAGTTGGGTGTTACGTTGGTAATAGGTTGTAGACCGTAACCAGGTGATCAGAGTTAAAGAGTTGTAAGCGAAGCTTATTCAATGTAATGATCGGTGTTGAAAGCTAAGGAGCTAGAGTCTATCTATGAAGCGAATTTAGGGGTCCCTATATACTACGGCGTTCACCTGTTGTTCACTGAAGTCCTGGTGAACTATGGTTACATGCGTGCTACTGGTTCGTCTGGAGTTCACTGAACAGTCAGTGAACTCTCCCCTATTGGCGGCCCGTTCCGACCATTAATCCGTCACCCGCTGTGCCTGCGCCGTCCCGTGGCTCATGCAGCCGGCCCAACCTGCGACCTACGCTGCAGCTTGTGACTGGGTCGTAACAACGGTCTTAGTTATAAATATAGTTAGTATTTTACTGTAAATAGTAATTTTACAGAAAGACGAGGTATTACCATATTGAGGAGATTAATTTCTTCTGGTTCTGTTTGACCCCAAATCCAAGGGCTATCGTCCTCTCTCTTCTTAGCTAGTCCCGCAAGAGCTAGTCCGGTAAAAGCGGTAAGAGTAAGAAACTTCATATTGGGTTTGTCTTATTTAATGTAAATTTAATCAACGATTAAAAACGCAGGTTTTTTCTTATTTTTAAAAAAGCGAGATAGCTGTAAGAATTAGGATTTGTAATTGCGGACTATAAGACCTTTAAATATACTAGTAAAATAACCTTCGCATAAACGCCAAGGTTTTTTTAAAATTACAAAACTTAAAATTTAATATTATTGCTTTTACTGATATCTTGGCCGGCGGACCTAGCAGCCTGGGAGTAGCCTCAAACTCTAATTAAAAATATACGAGTCAGTCTATAAGATAGGAATTTGAGTCATTTACTAGCAATTGATTGGAACCAGCAGCTTGCGAGTAGCCACAAATAATATAATTAATAATATACGAGTCAGTTTATCAAATAGGAATCTGAGTCAGTTACTAGTACTTGATTGGAGCTAGCAGCTTACAAGTAGCCACAAATAATCTAATTCAAAACATACAAGTCAGTCTATAAGATATAAATCTGAGTCAGTTACTAGCAGTTGATTGGAACTAGCAACTTACAAGTAGCCACAAATAATCTAATCCAAAATATACACTATAACCCCTGTTTGATTAACCACCCGTGACCAAACAAGGTTAATAGAGCAGGGTCCCCTAGCTATATCAGCAATCCAGCTGCTAGATGGTGACTGCCTGTTAAGTAACTTAGCAGGGATTAGTAAGAGTACACCAGTAATCTTACTTTTTCTTCAAGAAATCAGGTATTAATTTTACCCACCTTTTTTCTCTTAATTGGCTGTATACCCCCCTGTGAGGTCACGGGTGGTTAATCAAACAGGGGTTATAGTGTACAAGTCAGTCTATAAGATAGAAATCCGAGTCAGTTACTAATAATTGATTGGCAGATAATGCAAGTATTGCCGCTATACCCACTTCCTCACGAGTCAATCGAAGAATAGCATGAGATCCCCGTTATGCGATAACTTGATAAGACGCTATCTTAGGTAATGAGAACACTGATTCTCGCGCAATCTTGCAGGAAGCGAACATTTAAGACTGAGACAGTCTACCTCCGTTATCACTCACATGGGATAATGTTTTGTGACTATTATCAAACAGGCTACGTGCGTACGAGTTGTTTCTGTAATATAGCTTCTAATTCGCGGAACGGCTTCATCCGTATCTATCTACTCAGCTCTTATCAACACTACATTTGCTTCAATCTATTCCTAATCCTTTGTGGGTGCCTTGACGCCTAGGAGCTTTTCGCAGTTCTTGTACGCGATCAAGGCCAAGTCCTCCTCCGACAACAACCCACTCTTTTCCAACTCTTGGAACCACTCCAAGCCTCTTTCATTCATAGTAAATGGGTAGTCCACGCTGTATAGGATATGGTCAATCTTGGTATTTGCTAGAATGCAACGCATGGGATCCAGGCTCCACACGCCAGAGGTCGTGATCCAGATGTTCTCATCATATACCTCTGAGAAGGTTCGGCCCGTTTTACCTAGACGATGGTCCTGCTCGAGAATCCTGTCCAGCATGTAGGGAATCATTTCTCCAAAGTGGCCGATAATAATCTTGAGTTTGGGAAACTTGTCAAACACGCCTGCAGCGTACAATCGAAGGACATGGTGACCAACTTCGCTATGCCAGTTGAACATGGCACCACCGATAGTTCCTGCGGCGGTCGGCGAGTAGTTGCCTGCATAGGCTTGCTGAAATTGTTTCTCCGTGGGCCAGGAGGGGTGGAGATAGATGGGCACTGCGAGCTGCTCGGCTTTGCGCCAAAGAACATCGTACTCGTTGCCTTCACAGAATCCGTTGCCATGGCCCGTCTTGTGATCGACCAACGCACCAACGAAACCAAGCTTTTTGACAGCTCGCTCAAGCTCTTTGGCGGCGGCTTCAGGGTCACGCATGGGCAGAACAGCAAAGCCTGCAAAACGAGTCGATCTTTCATGAGATTTTGCAATCTCTTGTGCCAGCTGGTCATTACCAGCTCGGCACACTTCGGGTGAGGGATCTTCAGCGGCGCAGTGCGAGATGATTTGCAGAGACACCTTGCCAAGGTCCATTTCCTTTAGGCGTAGATCACCAGCGTCCAGTAGTCTCTCTACTGCTCCTGGCCATTTTTCGATGCCCTTCTTCAAGGCATTGTCGAAGGAGTCGAACACAGCCTTAGAGTACCAGTGCTCCTCGAGAGTAATCAGAGGCGGCGTCATCGTGATTTTGTCTTGGGAACTATAGTATAATAGTAATAAAACGTTGAATAATGCTCAATTATAATTTCTTTCCAATGTGAATCTGGGCAAGACTTTATACTTATGCCTCTATGCGCGCGCTTCAGCGTATACAGTCGGTGCGGAGTTGAGTCGGAACTACGATGCACAGATTTTGCCGGTTCTTTTTGGCAAACCCTCGCCCTCGGCGAAAAAGTAATGGCCGAATTGCCAAACCTCCCCAATGAAATTAGTATACCGGATGCCGAGGGTACTAAATTTAGTTTGTTGTTTTATAGGTAAGCCGCTTAGTCACAGAGAGACAGCTACTATTTGTACCAACCATGACCTGGATAATATACTGAGGAAGAAATATTGAAGCCATAGTTTCTCCTCTTGTGTCTTCACACGCTGAGCAGTATATGCCGGAAGAGCCGAGCAGCCGGTGTAACCGTAATGTGTACATGTAAGCGGGTTATTGGCTAAAGCCAAGCGCCTTGAGGAGCTGCGTGTTAATCGGGGCTGGGATCAATGCCGTGCCAACCGACTACTGCTAACCTAACGCAAAACACTTATGAAAAATATGACAATGAATTATTTTTTATTACGAAAATATTCTTGGACCAGTTGCAACTACGTTGGCACGTCCTGACTTGCCTAAGACGATTTCGACGGCCCGCAAAAGTTCAAAGTCCCGCTTTGGCGCGCCAACAAGATTCGCAAACACGGGAGGAAACTCGGTCTGGTGACTTATCTTTGAGTGGTAAGGTATTTCTCCATTGGGGATAACAATATCGGAGGCGCCCAGGATTGGTGGAATAAAGAGTTGATCCAAGGCGGATTGCTTCTCGGGGGAGGGCAACACCTCATCACGATAGACAGGCTTGGTGTTGGCGACAGGAAGTAGCATGAACGTCTCAACGTTTTTGTCTCCAAATAGCTGCTCATGCAACCATGTCTGGTACACAAGTAGCCGTCGTGTACCCTCCTCGTGTTGGCCAGTGGACATCGTAGCGCCTTGAGCCCACCTGCGTTGAACGAAAGGAATCACGTATGGCGGCCGACCTTGGTGTTTGCCGGAGTACAACTTTCTAAAGTCGTCCGTGGAGTGATAGAATTCGTTATAGTATGTTTTACGTGTAACATCATCCAGATACTCTTCAATATCGTCACAAGTATCGGGAGGATGTGACTGCTTCCAAGAATCTCGGATAGAGAATTGGGTAACAGTGGCTGGAAGCATATCCTCTGCGTCCTTGATAAAAGCGTCAATTAATTTCATCTGGTCTGTGTTTGCCTCTGACATGTAGTCCTCCGAATAGATGAGACGATATGATCTGCTTTGTGACTTAGATAGCGCTATGGGAGGAGGTGGTATCCAAGTTGTAATGACGCGTTCCAGGATGTCGAGGCTTCTAGCAAAAACAGAGTGTGTGTCGAATTTGGCATACGTCTTGCAAAGACCACTCAATGAAATGGAATCGTGAAAGGGCCGGAATTGCCAAACACCATTCGCCATTGCTGGTCGACGGCCGCTTCCGCTGGTGTCAGTACCAAGAGCGCAGTCAAGCCAGTCGTAGGCCGCCAGGGCAGCAGCACTTCCGCTGCTACTACCCGCAGGAGACTGATACCCGTCTCCGTGAGGGTTGAAGGCTGTTGGGCAGTCGACAGCGTCCATGGGTTCCTCTCGAGCCACCATCGAGCTTAGCTTGGTCAAACCCAAGACATGAGCCCCGTCCTTTACGAGCGCCTGAACTACTTGGGCTGTAAAAGGCGCCGGATAGCTCATCTCGTAGTAGGCACGGTTGCAAATGGATGTCTTCATGCCTTTACAATCCTTGACAGCAACGCGGAGTTGTGGTGGCGAGTCGGTTGCGGACGTCGGTGCTTGAGGTGGAACAGCAATGGCAAGGCAGCCATATGAGACACCGGCAACTCGCAGCTGCTGAAACTTTGTCAAAGCAGAGCTTTAGGAAGCGTCAGATGAGAAACATGAGAGCATGAAGCCCCGGGAAGATACTTACGGTCCTAAATTTGGTTTCATTGTGGATAGGATTGCTCCCTGCTCATCATCATACAAGCGGCAGACGCTTTGCAGCACTTTATTGGCATACAGTTACGAACCAGGAGCCAGCGCTGGACCACCTACTTTATAACTTTAATATTCGTCCACTGGTTACCAAACTCTTTCAAGTCATCTCGACAATCTGGTGGAATGGTCTGCCCGTGACGGGGGGGGTGATGATGATGCCGGCGAGGAATAGTTTGCGATCAAAGACATCACACTTGTCCAATCCATCGAGATAGACCCTGAGCCAGCCCTTGTTTAGCGGTACGTCCTTCCGGTTGCAGACAACGGTCACCAGTGAAGGCTCCAGAGGAATATCAACGCTGGGCTCGAACTAGATAGACGCAAGTTAGTTCCGGTGCCTAGCAAGCAAAGAATAAAACAACTAGCCTTACGTATATCGAAGGCATCTATGGCGATATATCGCGCGCCTCCAGCCTCAAAGATTGTGGTGGACTTGGAAGCCGCCGTTGAGCTAGCAGCTGTGGTCGTGTTGGTGGCGTCTTTGTCGATGAGACGGGATGATCCTAGCACCCATGGCAGGAACTGAGTAGGTCGGACCAGATGTCGGTCGGGCTGGAAAACGGTCTTGAAATGCGACAATAGTCTCTTGTGGCGGTTGCCGCCTTTATGTAAAGTCTAGTTGCCTAGTCTGCCGACATGGACTCAAGTCTGTTGCCACCCAGACCACGTCACAAGATGGTGCCATTACATTGACCTCGCCAATGCCCGTGCGAACTCGCCTGAACCTCGTCACACCGGGGTTTCCAATTGTCATGGAACGGTGTCCCGGTAGGTAATGACAGCACATGAACATACATGACTACCTTATTTACCCCAGTTGACCTCGTCCGGGCGTTGAAGGGCCGAGAGTGGCTGGTGTGACGAGAGAATTTATACTTTTGCTCGTCCCAGCTTTTGAATACCCTCTGCAAAGACGGTTTATAACCCTGAGCCGCGATACTGAGGGCACAAGGCCGCCAGGCACGGGGTACAACAGAGCAGACGCCCGTGATAAGTGAGGATGTCCATACATGTATCGGACCTCCACACCCCGCACAGTCGTCCGACTTTGAGGAGCTCTCAAGCAATCGTCTTCCTGTTGTGTTAAGTAGTATCTAGGTTCGTTCACCTGCCGAAGCCCATTCTGGCGACTGAATAGGTTACAAGGGATTGACATGGTCCAACTCAAGATCATCGTCGTCCTCACTGCTTTGGGTATGGTTCCTCTATACCGTTGTGAGAGAGGTTCAGTTATGGATTGTCATCTCGTCTATCGATTCGACCATTGTTGCAACCCTTTGCGTCACCATTGCGACCTCCTTCACCTCATTCAACAACCTCTCTTGGTGTGGCACCGCGTACGTCGTTATACTCGGTCGGGCCATCGCCGGCGCCGGTGGAGGAGCGAGGTGTCGTCCAAGACGTCAGCAACATTGCCATGGGCTGCGGAACAGAGCTTGGGGGCGTCGTTGGCGGGCGTCTCAATCAGCTAGCTGACTGGAAGGCCGCCTTCTTCTTCAATGTTGATACAGGTCCCTCTGGTTGCTGTGGGACTCGTCTTTTGTGCAAACCGACATATTGCCTTTAATGTTATCTTCGGGACTCTTGGGGAAGATGAAGCCTCACTTGAAAGAGGTTTTGCAAAAGTTATGGTTAGGTTGGGTATCCACAATCCCAATAACGCGCACAACAAGGCTATCAACAAAAATCTCGCGATGGAGTGGCTATAAGATCCCTGGAAAGTCGACCACAATGTCAATGAACCAAGTCACGGCCCAGCACCTTGGCTTCTCGGTTTCGATAATGCTGGTAATCCCGATGCATTCCGCCCCTATGGCGACATAGCTCGGAGCGGAGCGGTTCGGATCACGAGCCGTAACCCCGTGGCTCAACCAAGCTTGGTACAAGACGCAGTCAACATCGACATATAAAGTCTCAAACCGGCGTACATTAGCTGGAATCGACGGCCTATCATCCGCATTCAGAATGTTAACAACAATGTCACGATTGGCATCTATGGATCGCGTTTAATTTGCAGTTGATTCTTGATTTAATCTATCTATCAATGAATTGAAGCCTCCTTTCTAGTAAGAAATTCGGAAAGCTAACAAAACTTCCCGCCCTACTTCTCCCAGTCTAATAATACCAGATCAGGCATGATACCCCTTGCTGTACCTACCGGTTATCTTTCTTCGGTAACCCATTTGGCAAGCTGTTAGACTGCAAATGACAAGCATGTCAGCCTTGATCGAATGGGTAACCTCTTCTCGACTCACATTGGGAAAGTAGTGATTGACCGTCATTACCTCGGTGCCGTTAAACGTCCCAGGGGCAATGAAATCAACTCGGTTAAGCCAGGTGTACTTTTTAGAATCCGTTTCTACTCGACTGTATCCACATTGTTAAAGGCCAAAGGAAACAAAATCTCATATCAGACTGATCAAGGAACGTAAGACTTACACAATGCCATTCTGGTACTGGCGAACAATAGCGCCGCCGGTATGCTTCACATACGCCCAGTGACCATCATCTAGCTTTACAACATATGAAATGACTAGACAAGAGCAATTGTCAACAGGAGTGTTATTTCTTCACTAGTTTCAGATCAACTTACGGAGCTCAAGATATTTGGTCCCCGGGTCTGTTCCAGACGTTACAACGCCGTCATCGTTTGCACGAAGAATTTCGCCAAACTGCCGGCCCGTCGTATCATACAAGTAGCCCCTAAAAGAGAAGTCAGATATTTGAAAATTCGATTACTGGCCGAAAACATACTCGCGACTCCACCAGCTAGCACGAAGGCCAGATGGCGTCTGAATGGTATGGTTCTGTAAGTATTGTTAGAGGAGAAAGCCCCAACTATATCAAAACAGATTGCTGACATTGTCCAAATCCCAGTCAATCTTGGCTTGGAAGGCAGGCCGCATCTGCGGTATGACAGGAGGAAGAGTCCATTGAAGAAGAGGTCGGGATGGAGTTTTCAGAGGGAATGCGGTGGTTGGTGGGACAGCAGAAGCTCCTAGGCCGCAAACGAGCAGACTCGAGATGATAGCGGAAAGTTTCATGTTGACGAAACGAAGATCCAATGGTGTTGTTGTATTGATACAGCTAGGTAAAGAGCACTATGACTACTTTTTATTTACATCTTCCACTACAATAAATAAGCGTGATGCAACCGAGTCTGCTAAGAGTCAGCAAAAGCCCGTCAATGTTAAATTAAAAAGAGACAATGCCAAGGTTTAGCGTAAACTAACTGTTGCATAGGGAACTTTTTTGCGCCACTTTTACAGCTTCCATGCAGGGATCATGTCGCGCAATCCGACCGCTGAGTGGCAAATCTTAGCCTCTGGATCTAGATCGAGTAAGCAAACATTGCGGCATCTAAGCTTTTGTCCGAGGTGGCGCAGGCGGACAGTAATTATCCCGACCTGACTTATGTGTGTCTCCTCAATGGGTCGACAGTGTACGTAGTAGTTGAGTTTGACAGAGGATTTACGCGTATCCTCCTTGTTTAGTTGTCTCCTGAATCTACTGTAGATATGTGGCTAGTCTCTATTGATCTTGACAACCCATTCCCATGGAGCAGGAACGCGTATTCACTTGTCAAGAGCTTCTTAACAGTTGGTCTGCACAATCCGGCATTTCACAGCTTATAATCTCGAATTGAGTCAACCAATGCGGAGTTTACACCTTTCGCCACTCCCAGAAATGTCTAAGTATGGTACGCCTTCCAGCTGCCCTCGCCAATTCGTTCGTAGACCCCACGGACATGTCCATATGGTGGTGATTCTCAGGGTTTTGGTCCTTTGTTCTCGCAATCTCATTCAATTCGCCAACTTTCCATCCCCGAAGCAACATTACACATAAAGCCCCAGCAAGATACATGAAGCCAACCATTAGCTGTGCGCCGAGGTAATTTCCCGAGTGCTCAACAATCTCGAGAGCAACCGGCTCGCTAAACGTACAAGGCAAAACGATGATTAACCATTCGAGATTTAGAGCTGAAGGAAGGTCTTGAAGTCCTACAACCTCGACAGCAACCGGGCCAACGGTTGCCCAGAATGTGCCCGTCACAGTGCCCCCAACGAGTGCGTAGAAGATCAAGACGCCGTAGCTTTTGGCGAAGATCCAGACGACGAAACACAAGAGAGCGCAAAGAAAGGTGGTTAGCCCAGCCATGTTAATTCGCCCGATGGTGTCCGAGAAGTATCCGATGGGTGGTCTCCCGAGTCCCTGGCCCAAATTTAAAATGGCAGAGAGCACGGATGCTTGCGAGGCGGTCAACCCAACCTTTTTTCCGTAATCGGCTAGGGAGAAGACCAGGGCAATGTACCCGAGCATGGAGAAGAAGCCGTAGCCGTTAAGTAGAAGATATTCCGGTCTCTTGAACAGCTTCATGTCGAACGGGGCATGCCGAGAACCGATGATTTTGTTGCGGTCCCGTATTAACGCGATACAGATGGCGTTTACAGTAAAGGCCAAAAGCCCCAGCACTCTAAAACACCACGCGATTCCAATAGATCGGATCATGGCTCCAGCTGCCAGAGAGTATACCAGACCTCCGAAACCAGACCCTGAGGCACTGATGCCGTTGGCGAGTGATCGCTTTGTAGTAAACCACTGTGGCGGGATGCCAACGGACCCGACAAAGAGAAAACCCATGCCGATGCCAAAAGCCAGCCCCTGGCTGAGGAAGAGGTGCCATATGTTATAGGCGAATGACGCACCGATCAACCCGATGACCTCGAGCGCGGTTCCAAAAGACAATGTCGCGTGGGTTCCAAAATGACGAGTCGACAAGGTGGCCAGTGGCGACACGAGCATAGCGCAGGAGATTGACAGACCACCCACGAAGGCATATTGCAAATATGTTGCCCCTTGATATGCATCGGTGGAAAGGTAGTGCGCGAGAAAAACGCCATAGGACGAGTTGATGCCCCAGGTATGTGCATTTATGAGCGCAACGCACAGCGTGCAAATCCAACCATAGCCGCCATTTGGCGGTTGATCGGGACTCATTCGTGCATCTGGCCGTTTTGCCTGTCCGGCCAAATATAGACTGGTGCTCTGATGGGCATTTGGCGATGGGGGGTTATGGTCTGAATCCGAGTTGTCAGCAGCCTGCTTGGACTCCCACATGGTGGTTCCTGAGGTCCGAGGCGTCGATGACAATGGATAGTCAAATGGACATGGACGTGCAGGCTTTTTGTTGGGCTCGGCCAGTAAGTATCGTACCTATATGCACAAGTACCCAAGCATGTATTATATACATTCGGGGCGTCTCCGTCTGGTGGTCGTGCGCGGCTTACATCTGAGAATGCCACAGGGGGCGTCGATGCGTCGGATAATTGTGTCCTCGCTATTCCTTTGCCAAATCGGCAGCAGGGGAGTCATACGGAATACATGGGCCAGGCTTAAGATGTCTGGTCCGGTCCTCCGTAAGCGTCGATGTGGTGCTTATGCCCGCCAGCATGCAGTCTCCAGGCCGGGGGGATCCATGTGGCGCTTTTGCTCCCCGGATGTTTCGTGGACCATCCGAGCACTGACTGCACGTGTAATAATGACTCGAACCGTGGCCCGCGAGCAAGCCTGACTTGAAGCCCAAATCCGGAACAGCCAGCCCCCACAGGTATAGGTGAGTACTGTTCGGCCAAGTTTGTAAATCCGGCAGATGTCTGGTCGTATAGTTCCCGATACGCCTGTGTTCACTGCTCCTGTAGCTGAACAACCTCGCAAGACGTCCCAGCCGTTTCTTATGAATGTCTCAGAACCTTGGCACCCTACTAATTCAAGGGATACATAATAAACTTTACAATGAAACTTGTTGCACCTTCTAAAGGGCAGATAACTATATGTATTATTAATTGAAAACAGGTTGTAGGTGCTTTAAGTCATGTCTGGTGCCAGGCCTTTTGGTATTTTAGCATTAAATTTGCATTTATCGCTATCTGTCTGCCAGGGGAGGCTGGTTAACCTCATTTGAAGCTGCCTACCATGGCTGCTTCCCGCATTGATAGCCCTTCAAAGTCACCAGTGACTTGACTCATGTCTTTTAGCACCGCGAGGACACGTTAGAGGTAGAGGGAGGTCAACGGTGATTTATGCGCCCTGCCCCCTTTACAGTATCGGTTGGTAGCTCATGTTACTATTGACTAGATTTCATTTTTCAAGGGCAAGTAAAATTCCTGTTCTGCGCCCGATTTTTTCCCCTCCGTCTTCTTCTCCAACTAAACGCTTAGGCCGCGTCATTTTGCACGGCGCCGGCAAAAGCTGGCAGCCAAGACGGCCTATTCACGACGAACAATTCGACAGCCGGGTTGGCATCCTCAAGAGCATTGCCGTCCAAAGTGCCAGCCTTGATGATCTTCAAGCCGGCGTATGTGTCGCTCTCGCGCCAGAGCGTCGAGCCACAGTCACCGCAGAAGAATGAGGTGATGGCCTTGCCGCTATCGGCCGTCTTGGAGAATTGCTTGGGGGTGCCTTTGGTCACTGAGAAGCCATCATCAGCAACCAAAAGATTGGTTGAAAACAACGAGCCAGTAATCTTGTGGCAGTCGAGGCAGTGGCAGAGTGCCTGGTGGCTCGTCTTAGCCGATGTCGGAGGGAATCGCGCCGTTATGCACGTACCTTGGCCTTGATCTCGCCAGTGGACTTGATGCGGATCGAACCGCAGAGGCATCCACCTTCAACCATGATGGGTGTTGCTGAAGAGATTTGCAATGGGATGGAAATGATTGCTATTGGGGGAAGAGTACCCTGAGGGTTACGAATCTAGATGCAAGGCCTGGCTCTTTATACCAACTAACCCCTCTCTGCCCCTCTTCCCCGCCGAGATCCGGGCTGCATCATTGATCAATGTGCTTTCGCCAGTCTCCGTCTTGGGACGTCTTGGGACCCCCTTGTTTTGGTTTCTACCAGACCTTCTTGGCGGCGGTGTGGGACCAGACGGGACCTCGGTACGAAATACACCAGACCAGACATGAATAAGATGCATCATCCCCGAAGACTTGCTGCACATGTGTTGTAAGCCTTGCATAATGTCTACTCCGCACATGTCAAGGGAGCGGAAGCATTTACATTGACCGCTCCCCTGCGCTGCCTCGGACACTCGGCGCGGATTGGCCAACCAGACATTATGCACACTTGTCAGCAAGGACCAATTGATGCAAGAATGCTTCTAGAAAGAGGTCAATGCTTAGCGACATCGGATTACTCCGTACAAAATCCGATAACTAGCTTTCAGCTTTTGTATGCCACCAGATCCATCATACCCGATCCGGCGTTGCTTACAGGACAAAACCGCTTTGGTGGCTTTTTTGGCGGCCACCGCAATCTTGATCCTCTGAGCTCCGATGGCTATTTCGGCTGGCAGGGTTTCCTGAGCCGGCAGGTCATTGTGCATATTTTAAGTTGGAGGAACTTGTCCGAGACATTCAAGCACGCCATTCGGTGCAACTATTGAAATAGCTGCCTTGCCAAATACAACCCCATGTAAAAATCTTGGTCCCTTGCCGTCATCCGTCTCAGCCACATGGCTAATACACGATGCGCAACTGGCGCGAAAACTTTTTGTCCTGCTTGACCCGGCTGAGTGGCCAGAATGGCGCGTCGCAATGCATAAAACTGACCCGAATGGCGTCCGCCCCCGAAAGCCATGGCATGCGCCTTGTTAAGCTGAATGTCGATGCTCCATGTCGATTGCATACTCGAGTCATACTTGTAAGCAATCTTGCCGAGATTGCTATTGTAGTGAGAAAGTACTCGCCGGCTACTCTTGTACCCCCCAGATTTTTACAAGCGTGAATGGGTGCATACTAGTTTTGGCTTACGACTATGTTTACCAAGTCCAAGGTCTCATTAGTTTACTAGCCGCTCTTCCTTCACTACAAGGTCTTTATAATCGTCTAAAGCAAAGAAAGCAAGCTCCTGACTGTACAGTTCCTAACCGCCTACCCCCGAGTGAAATTATTTTCCATTTATCTTGCTTCTATTGACCGGTCCGACATGTTGGATGTAGCCGTGGCATGTACATGCAATCTTACCTAGGTAGTTTGCGGATCTAGTGGCGTAATCGCGTCATCAGTAATACTCCAAGGAAGCAGGCGTCTTGATTGCTTAACTAATAAGCCTCGTGGGAATATTAATTACACCGAGCTTATCTAAAGGCTTTAGGACTATGTCAAATTTTCGCCATACTAAGCTGAGTCAATGTAAGACGGAGCGAATTTCACCTAGAAAGTAGATCTGCAGCCGTTCACTAGACTCCTTATCTCCCTGGTCCAGGAGCACGGGCTGGAATTGGCATCAGGACAAGAGTAAGTGGGGATGAAGCCCAATAAGACGGAAATAGAATTTACATTTTATATTGGCAACGTTTTATACAACTTTATCACAAGTAGTAGTGGTACATGTTGCCACTCCCAGTCTCTGTTAGTATTTAACACCCTGCCATTGGGTTTTATCTAGAGTTACTAGCTGCAATAATAGGTATTCTCCCTAACTCTTATTCGAGTAGAAAGTCTCGTTCCTAGGTTTCTAGTACATTAACTATACATCGGGTCATATTGTAAGCACTATCTTCTGGGTTTTTGTACTAGCCAATTATGCAATCGGCTACTCCTTGTTACCCGTGCCATCTTAATCGAACTTGCTGGCCGCTTGATCACTGAGGTAGATGCCTGAGAGGAGCTGCAACATTTTCAATCACTCTCCATTATCATCAATACTAACGCAGAGCCACCAATGTTACCCAAGATCCGTCGGTTCCAAGTTTCCCTCGCGGGAATTGGCCCCGACATAGCATGCCGGGTTGCCCAAGCCCCCTGCCTTAGCTTACCGTCGTTTAAATTTTTGCGTGTTAGGCAGGGAAATGTAAACTATTGGCCCAGACCGTTTGAAACATCTGGCTAATGGTATAAAAGGTTTCGTATTCCATGAGATTCAGAAACATCACACCACAGCACATCACCCTCATATCATCTTCGCCGAGATGGATCCTCTACTCAACTCGACCGTGGTTAGTCCGAAGACTGAGATAGTCTCCAGCTTGGTTACTGGAGCTCGAGATCTTGGTTTCTTTTATGCATCTACCGCTATTGCTCTTACTGCTGTTCTTCTGGGTGGGTTTGAGTTTGGCCGTAAAATTCTGAGTCGTATATTATGGTTTTTTGATGGCCTACTGGGTGGTGCCCCTCATACAGTCTCGCTTCCAGGTCCACCTGGTCTGCCTATCGTTGGAAATCTTCTTGAGGTTAGTATTCCACGTCGTCTGATGTATTTCATACCTAACACGTATAGTAGCTGAGCAATGGTCATGTCCCAAAGATTGCTGAGTGGACCAAGAAGTATGGTGATGTTATTCGGGTGTCACTTGGTGGGCGTGAGGCGGTATGTTATTACGTTTGAGTTCCTAAAGAAAAGAAGCATATAAACTAACCCATGGCTGAGTAGGTCTTTATTAACAGCCACAAGGCTCTCTCCAAGACCATCGTGAAACAAGGTCCGGCATACCAATCAAGGCCCACGTTCAAGCTCTTTCATCAGGACTTTGCTTCTTCTGGTATTTGGACCGTTGGCACCTCACCCTTTAGCGAGCGTCTTGTCCGTACTCGCAAGGCGCTCGCTTCCCAAATCGCTCCTCGCCTCCTACCAATCTACACACCTGTTATTCACCCCAAGCTTAAGAAGCTTATTGGTGACATTCTCACTCTTAGCCAAGGAAATGCCGTTGACATGGCCGAGAAGCTTCACCGCTTCGGTACTGGCCAAGTATCTGAGCAACTTATGGGTACTCCTCTGGATGATGATATAGTGGGAATGCTCGCGGAAAACGAGACAAACATCTGTAAGTTTTCTTAGGTTCATTCTTATGCTTCTCTTTTCTCTCCTTTTTCTTTTCCACCTTGTTTCCAATATAGCCATCTACTAACAGTTCGACTTAGTTCGCCAGCGTACTGTGGGTTCACCAGCTCGTGATTATATTCCGATTTTGAGCGGTGCTAGTTGGCTTCGCTACCTGGCTGGAAAGACTCTAGGCATCAAAAGCTGGTCTTACGATGAGAAGGAAGAGAAGGCTCGCGAATACCGCAGGACGCAGCAAGTCTACATAAATAAGATGCTTGGTGAGCTAAAGCAGCGTATCGAGGACGGAGACCAGACTCCATCAATTCTAGGCAACATTCTTCGGCAGGGTCTGTTAAAAGAAGAAGAGGTTCTTCTGGCTTCTTATACCGGCAGTAAGCAACCAGCCATTCCTCCCCGCTCACCACTTTGCTTCTCCTCTTACCACTTGAATCATTGATTACAGTATCTAACATCTCTCGACAGTTGCTGCTGGGGTCAATCTTGGCTACTCGCTTACTTGGATTATTGGTTATCTTGCCAACAGGCCAGACCTGCAGGAAAACGGCTACGAAGCCATCCGTGAGATATACAATGGCGAACCACCAAAGCCTCACGAATACGATCGAGTTGAATATGTCAAGGCCCTGCATACTGTTAGTAACTTTTCACTAAACCTCACCCATCTACCTACAAAAACTGACATAAAAGTAGGAGGGCTCTCGTATATACACGCCTGTTCGACTTGGTTTTCCCCGCCAAACACTTGATGGTGCTAGTTATGATGGTCATGAGATACCTCCTGGAATGGTATGTCCGATGCTGTTTGTATTTGCATCTGCGTTCTCGACTAAGCACTAACTTCTGCTTCTCAGCTTGTTATTATGAACTTGATGGCCGCCAACCGAGATCCAATTTCCTTCGATAATCCGAATGAATTTATACCTGAGCGGTGGCTCAACGGCCGCAAAGGTCGCACCGACAGTTTTACTGAGGGTGGCGACAAGCTTGGCGTAACACATTTGACATACGGCTGTGGTCGGCGTGTCTGCCCCGGCATTGATAGTACGTTTGGTCCCTTGTTTATATACCTGCTGTCGTCAGCTAACGATTTTCATAGTGGCCAATCGTGGTCTCTACTCCACACTCGTACTCCTCCTGCACTTCTTTACCTGGGAGCGACAACCTCTTGGGGAGGAGGAGAAGAAACTTGTTTTCCCACCCTTCCGTGCTGAGCGTGAGTGCTCGCTTCAAATGGACGCAATTGCTGATACCGCTACACCCACGGAGGCTCAGGCCATTCCATGGTCGGCCGGTATTAAATTTCACTGCCGTGATCCTGAAGGCCTTCGCGCCTGGATTGCTTCTGTGGAGACCTAGATGCCCTTCTTGCCACAAGACACAGAAGTTGCTTTTTAGGTTGCTAGTTTTGCAGGGCGTAATTATCTTACCATAGAAAAATGTGTCTCTTGGAAACATTCCGCGGACACTGAAAAGCAAGGCTTGCAGAGTAAAGGTTTTTTTTCTTTTTCTACAAAAGGGCGACGGGGGTGATTGCTAGGCAGAGCACGTAAATAACTGAACTGTATATGCACAAATAGTTTGCAATTTAAACTATTACCCCAATCTTTCTAAACGCTTCAAAGTATCTCAAAGTGGTTATGCGTCTTTGCCATCGTATGCTTTATATACAATAACTACGGATCGATGGCCCGTGATAAACTCAAATCGGTTAAGTTTCCCAAGCATGGCACGATTCTGAGGCGCACTTGGTAGCTAGGAAGAAAAGTCCGTATAAGCTCACACAGTAAGAGCGAAAATGGATTAAGAATGCCACGAAACGTATTGCAGTCGAGATGCATACTATTAGACGGCGTGGCCAGTTTAAGGTGCGACAGATCTTTACGGTTGAATCTACGTCATGGAGGACGGTGCTAGTCGGAGGATTAGCACAATACTCGCAATAAGTTGAAAAGATGTTGCTCTCGGGGGGACGAATTCTCTCTATAGTCCAAGACTTCAGTTTCAAGGCTTTCGGACATCTTTGACACTTTGGGTGTAGTTTCCCCTGGAATACCCAGCAACGTGGCTTCTTGTCCAAATACTGGTAGGTTTGACAATCCCGTAGCAGCACCCTACTTTCAACCCTGTGTCAATTGCCTTGTCTCGTCTTTGGGTATTTCCATTCCACTCTAGAGTCCTGAGTACATCCACAGGCAGATTTTATGACATCGCTGTAAAAGGTTAGTCGTCATATACACCAACAATTGACTAGCAGCTCGAAAATGGTGGTCCATGTCTTTGGAGGCCGTGAGGGCAACTTTCATCCGGGACTGGTATTTTAATTGCTTCTGCTGATTCATGGCAAACTAGGATCTGTCGCATTTCTCTCCTTGGTGTGCTTTTTCCCTGCTTTCATAATCTTTGGTTTCATTTGAGCTACCACTTGGGGGCCCGTTTTAGAAATTATCTCTCAAGTGCCGCCACAGATGGCTGAAACGCATCGATACATGTAGTCTTAGATGGTACCCATAGGGGTGAGACAGCAGACTGGAGGCCAGGAATAAGAGCCTTCGATATGTAGTCGGTCATGCAAGCCCATGGCGCCCTTGTTACGGAGGGGAAGATGGAGTGATTTTGAATGTCTTGACTGTTCAACGCAATGCAGGAAGATATCGTTATTCTTTGTTTGCATATGAACTGGAAGGAAGCTGTCTGAAATGTTGGTTATTATTACGATGATTACATACACAGAAACAGGACTACCACTCCGTGCCAAGCTGCAGAACACTTGCCCGGCCTAGTCACATCCCGTAAATGCAGCCGTCGTCGTTCGTCGGTGAATTCAATGCATGAAGCGATGGGGCTTAAAGGCTCTCGACTCAGGGCGCCGCAATGGTCTTGCGGGCGCGGAGAAGAGCCTAGTCATTCGAATCATGCCATCTTGACAACGGAGGGTGGGCTATCCGGCCTAGTAGATGACGGCACGAGCATAATTCGTGGGAGCCTACAAATGTCCGGTATGCTATTAGTGGCACAAGCCACGAGCGAACTACGGGCATTTTCCCCAGCCCGTCAGTGTGGCTTCTCGCGAGTCATTCCTGTAGCCATAGCGTTGAAACTGCATTTAGCGCAGCTAGATGAACAGGGTATCCTGGGTAGTAAGTCCCGTATTAGAGGCGATAACAAAAAGCAGTCGGTCTCTGGGGGTGGTATATTAAGCAGTTAGCTACAAAGTTGCTAATGAATCACGCCTGGTTGCATGCTTCAAAGTCTCGTGGTCTTTTCGCTACAAAACAAAGGTAATAAAATAAGCCACATTTACAACAGCCTTCTTGAGTCAGTCTCTTCGCTTTTCTCCGTAGTGGTTGCGATAAGTTCCCGAATCTACGTTTCATCGTTTGACGATTGTTTCAAACTCAGCTTCTGTGTTACCATCAGAGTTAGATCTGTTTCTTGAAGACTACCCCAGAGTTATGATGGAATATATTAAGTAGGAAGAAATAATATAGTTCTCCGATCGACAGCTCTCTATTTATTCTAGCTCTGGAAGCCACGTGGGTTTAAGCCTACTTTTCTATTTCCAACTGCCACAACTAGCATCTGACTTTGAATTCTTCCTATTCAACACAGCAACAAGCTCCTTCAGCAGGTATGAAGGTCATTTACCTCACATGTTGGCTCTCGAGCCCGCTACTGCTTGTTAGCAGCCAGGCTACTGCCCAACCTGGAGGGAATTTAGAAGTTAGCGAGATCCAGAAGATCACGGACGCTTCTCAAGGTGGCTTCCGCCCTTTCATTGAGTTTTCAGTTGCAGGCCAGGTCATGAGAGGCTTGCTTGATACAGGAAGTAGTGACTTGAATATTCCGAAAACGGGAAGCGAGTTCTGTCGTGGCGAAGGAGAGCAGTGTGACGGACGTACCACCGGCTTCAAAGCTGGATCGCTCGACGTCAATAAGAACAAAACCGACATTCGAGACCTAAATATTCCCCTAAACGCAACTTTTACCGGAGGAGCCGCATTCGTTGGTACGTTTATCGAAAGTTCTCTTCAGGTTACTCCCGGCGGAAAAGAGGTTCCCGTGCGGATGGGCCTCGTGGAATCAGGAGGCGTGCCTCCCGGTCAAGTCAGCTTTCCAGTCATGGGCATTGGCCCAATTCAAGGAGAATCTGCGAAAGATCCATATCCAAATGTCCCAGCTCGGTTTAAACAAGATGACCTAAGCAAATCAAACGCATATGGCCTGTATCTTGGAGACTTCCGTAAGTATATATATATATTTAATCCCATTTCCCTATTTTCTTAGTCTGCTCATGAAGTAGATAAACTACCCGGGAAGAAATTCATATCCTTCAAATCATGAACTGATGCTAATTCTATTTCTAGGATCTCCTAACAACGGATCTCTGGTTTGGGGTGGATTCGACGCCGCCAAATTCGAGGGCGAGCTTAAAGCCGCACCACTACTCAAACCCGATGGGGATTCTTTGCCCGCGTTTGTCGTGGATTTTAGCTCAGTTGGCTTGGCCCCCTCCAGGGATACAGATCAAGGAAATAATTCGCAAGGACGCCCTAATCGACAGAAAAGTGCGGTTTCCGAATCTGACGACAGCATACCATGGTCAGGGGAGTTTAAGACATCTGCATTCACGAGTCGCCGTCTAGATAACGCCCGAGTCCCATCATATGCGCACACCTCACAGAGCCTATCAACACGTGATTTACTACAGCGACAGCAGAGGGGAAATCTGCTCTCCAACGATGCACCCCCGGTAGCATGGCTTGATACCGGTGTGCCTGAAATCATCCTCTCCGGTGGAACATTGGATGCATTGGGGCGGAGGCTGGGCGCGCGACCTGGGCCGCAAGGCGAGTTCCTTGCGGACTGTAACCGTATACGCGGTATGGATCTAACGCTTGGAATGAATCAAGACAATGTTCAAGTGAGGGTGCCTCTTGATTCCATCATTGTTGCACCTGATCCTGGAAGTGGTGCAGGAGAGCCCGGCAATGCTGGACGTGGGAATTCAAGACAGCCTCAGAGAGGCAGAAATCAGCGAGGTCCCAATAAGGGCCAGAATAATGGGAAGGGCCGCGGAGGCAATCGGCAGGGCGGCAATCAGCAGGGCGGCAATCAGCAGGGCGGCAATCAGCAGGGCGGCAATCAGCAGGGCGGCAATCAGCAGGGCGGCAATACCCCCAATGGTAATGGTCAAGGAGGTAATGATAATATCGGCAGCGGCACCTCGCCGGGCGCTGGTGCCGGGACTTGTCAACTCGCCATAGCTCCAGTTCAGGGCAACGGACCTACAGATATTCCTGTTCTTGGAGCACCAGCACTACAGAGTATGTATGTTGTGTTTGACATGGATTCCAAGGCCCTGATGATAGCCCAAGCGAAGATGAACGAGACGAGGACTGATATACGAGAGTACATTCCAGGAGGTGGAAGCTAAATGTGTCTTGGAACGGCATGATTTAATACACAGCCTGGCTGTTTTTGGACATTACTAGTACTGTATTTTGGCTAACATTTATATGGTATCTTGCGGTGTCAAATATAATCTATTCGCGTCATGCCACTTGTGCCCGCAATCAGTGCTTTAGTTGTTGTACTAGATACTTACTATTATGATCTAGAAGTCTAGGGATATATAATTTGCAAAGTGTCTTCTATCAAAATGATGTTGATGTATCATCTCCTCCGACAGGTTCGATCATTTGTTTGACAATAGTTATTCGCAGTTGGTCAAGAGTCCGAGCCGCCATGCGCGATATATTAGAAATCACAGCCAGAGTATCAAGAATTGTGGAAACCATTAGCTGTGCAGTGCTAACCGGGAGCTCTCCTGCGGCCTGGAGGTCTAGGATTCTGTTGGCGGTAGTAGAAAGAATATCGACCGTCGTTTCTGGAAATGGATCCCGAAGAATAAGGTTCGGAAAGTCCATGTCGGTCACAATCCATTGACTAGGGCTGCTAATAAGCGAAACGACATTGATGATAGCTTGAACGCTTGTAATACTCGATGGCTCCGGTGCTGTCGACGCCTCAGCAGTCCTAGTTTGCGAGAGCAGACTACTAAGTTGCAAGGCGCCCCAGTGAAAGTGTATAACGAGCAGAACTAGAATATCAGCTACTATTCAAGATGTAGATGTGGACAAGTTCTACGAGGGACTTACAATAGTGTAGTTGGGCTTCCTGGCCAAGGGTCTGAAAGTTTCTCGAGCAAATGTCCAAGAAGGGTGCAAAGACGCCTTGAAAATGATGATATTCTTGAAAAGCTTTTTCCATAGTCTGTGTCACTGACTCATCCCCAGCCGGATCGTACAATGCATTACGGACGCGGACTATATTCCACCAAAACATGGTCTTGCAAGCCGACGCATTCTGCAAGATGATTGACACGACTTCGGGCGGCAGCACTTCTAGAGTAGAATGCAAGTGTTTAAAGGAGTTGTCGAAAACATGAGCTCGCTCCCTAATATACCCCCACACTTTTGTCTCTGCCGACTGACCTGCTAGAAGCATGAGTGGTCGATGACTCCGAATGGACCTTGCAACATCACTGATACATCCGAGCCAAAGCGCCGTGTCTTGCATCGGAAGGTGCTTGGGGTCCTCTTTTGCAGCTCCCGCCACTTTGGAAGACAGAAATCTTGGTTCGTTTAATACCGAGGCTGGATAGAGCTTCATGTAATGGGCCAATGAAGCGGTTTGGCACAGCTCGGCGATGCCTTCGTCATGCGCGTCGGCCGGGACCGTTGTCTCTGAAAATAGCTGGAGAGCTAATATGGAGCGGTAGCATGGCTGTGACACTATGGCATGCATTAGCTCTGCGGCACAGTGCCACAAATTACTCTCGAGTTGCGTCTGGATATTCCGGGTTTCATGTGGTTGTGACGGGCTTCGTAAGTGAAGCCAGCGAATAGAGAAGGCATAGATGGCCCTGATAAGCGCCTTGTCGACTAAACTGTGGTTCACGCTGCCATGCACCTTGCCAGCTCCAGTATATTGGTCGGCCTGCGGGATCATGGGCGCATTCTGTTGTGGTCGGGAGTAGTTTACTCTGTCGAGGGCAACCATGGCTTCGGAGATGAGGCCCCCAGACTACCACGGACAACAACGTACAGGTTAGAATGATAAGCAAATACTATGGGCTATATAGTCGGAACAGCCTCATACCTGCGAAGCTTCGCTGTATGGACAACAACTAACGGCAGTCCACAGGCTAAAACGAGTCTCAAAAACGGAAACATACGTGTTCCACAAGCTACTATGCAAAGAAAGCGCAGTCTGGCGACGACATAAGGCATGCTCAAGCCCCAGATATAGATTCACTGCTACTGGATTCGACGTCGGGCAACTTTTTGATTTGCACATGGGCTTTCTTGGAAGTTTCGGTTGCCACACGGCTTGGCTGGGGGATGTCTCGGTGCGAGTAATCGCGATAGCTAGAGGTCGTCGTCGTGGCGTAGTAGGGTGGTCGTCTGTAGATGCATTAGCCTTGAGGAAATTTAGCACATCAAATAGTTCCAAGGCCAACAACGGGGGACAACTTACTGGCAACACGCAGCACTTGCCTCGACGTATGCAATTGGAGCAATAGGAGCCGCGTCTAGACGAGGCATCGCATCCCAGTCTCGCTTTCTGGCACGGTTTGCAGCTCGTAGCTCGTCTTCCACGCGGCATTTCGGAAACAGATGGAGATGACTCTGTGCAAGACTCAGAGTTTGCGTATGGCAACTGTTGTTCTTGAAAATATAAAAGTCTGGTTGAAGTTGGAAGGGCGACGATCCAACCCAGGACTGTCTACAAAGGTTCAATGTCCCGTCAAGTCCGGTCAAGTCAAGTCAATGTTCTTTGACCCGCCAGACCCTCAAGTACTAAAAATCATGCAGCTTGAGGTTGCGTGTCAAGAGCGTGTCAAGGCGGGCTAGCGAACCGACATGCTCCAGCAATGTGACGCCGCGTAGTAATGCTATGGATGACGCAAGGATTGCGGTTATTCTTGGCACTTTCAACATAAGGAAAACCCTTTGCCTTGATACAATTCCTCCCTCAAAATTGGTGTGCATCAAGGTCTCTCGTATTCCAAGTAGTACCAGACCCATAATGGTCTCACAGGGTGTATCGGGAAAACGACGCGCGGAGATAGCCAAGTCCGATAATGCAAACCCCGATATAATATAGGCTCAAGGGGAATACATGCGATATAACCGGATCGAAACTTTTGGAAAAACCCACGACGCTATTTCTATGCCAATTACCACTGCCGTGGGGGAACAGAATGACTTTACGCTGGTCTATACTTTGGTACCAAACCTGTAGACCAAGCGCATTTATAGACAAGCAGTACTATCGATAAGCTTAAACCCCTAGATAACTTATAATAGTAGCTTATTTGCTTCATCGTTTTATACATAAAGATGAGAATAACAAAATAATGACAGAATACTAATTTCCAATACAAGACATAGCATTGCAAGCAGCACGTACTCCGTATCCCAAGACACAAAATTACAACTCTATATTACTCAATGAATACCACGACACTTGCATTAATTTCCCGGTCATGTGACCGGAGAAAACGGGCACCTATCCACTTTGCCATTGTCCGTTGTAAGAAACTACCAGACACAATATTCTCCTTACGCATGCTGGCATGTTAGTCCTCGATATGATTCACGTAAAACAAGATTTCTTTACATCAAAATCAGAGACATCGG
The DNA here is from genome assembly GCF_013426205.1 of Metarhizium brunneum. Lineage (NCBI taxonomy): Eukaryota > Fungi > Ascomycota > Sordariomycetes > Hypocreales > Clavicipitaceae > Metarhizium > Metarhizium brunneum. The sequence goes on along the minus strand of NC_089422.1, from coordinate 9,512,389 downwards.
CTTTAGTTTTGAGTAAACTCCGAGTTGAAATGGTATAAAGTAGAGCGAATTCTCGCCCTCGTAGTAGAAGCTTCCAAGAAGCAAAGAAAGACTTAGCATTTCAAGCAACAATTGACATACCTCAAGACCAACCAATAATACAACCACGTCCCAACCAAGTCCTTCCAAAATGGCTGAAGCGCTCAATATCCCTAAACACTCCATCTTTCACTGGTCATCTGCCGACTCTTCAAAGGATTTCGTCGTCCACAACCCTGCGACTGGAGGGATCCTGACAACTGTTCGTGGAGGAGATGCTGCCACCACAAATGCAGCCATCGATGCTTCCTCCAAGGCCTTTGACAACTGGAAGCAGCGAAGCTTGGCAGACCGCGGGCAAATCCTGTTGAACTGCTCTGCCGCTCTCGAGACGCACAAGCAAGAACTCACAAACCTGCTCTGCGCCGAGAACGGAAAGCCAGCTCTCGACGCGGCCTTGGATGTGGCCTTTATCGTCCAGGTCTTTGGCTTTTTCGGCTCTCTGGTCGACAAGCTTCCTGGCCAGTTCCACGACCGCGGAGTCGTCTATTCCTCCATTATCCGGGAGCCGCTTGGCGTGTGCGCCGGCATTCTACCCTTCAACTGGCCGCCGATTCATGCCGGTGGCAAGATTGCACCATGCCTGGCCGCTGGCAACACCATCATCATCAAGCCGGGAGAACAGGCCCCGTTGACAGTGATGCGAATCGTCGAGATCCTGCAGACGGTCCTTCCCAAGGGCGTCGTGCAGGCCGTCCCCGGAGCCGGAGCCGAGGTCGCACAGCTGCTCACGGAGAGCCCTGCGGTAAAGATGATCTCGCTTACCGGATCTACCGCTGCCGGCGCTGCCGTCGCCAAAACGGCATCGAAGCTTGTCAAGCGCACCGCGCTGGAGCTCGGTGGCAAGAACGCCTTTATCGTGTTTGACGACTGCGACATGGATCGAGCGGTCAAGGGTGCTTTGGAGGGCGCCTTTTTCAACAAGGGTGAGGCGTGTACGGCAGCATCGAGATTACTGGTGCACGAAAAGGTCTACGATGAGTTTGTCAACAGACTGGCCGCCGCGGTGCGCAGATTGCGAGTCGGAAACGGATTTGACAAGGCGACCCATGTCGGCCCTGTTGTTTCCAAACAGCAGCAGGAACGAGTCAACAGCTACATTGCCTTGGGAAGCGAAGAGGGTGCCAAGATTGCGGCCCAGGCTGACTTGCCGTCAGACCCTTTGCTCAAGGACGGCTACTTTGTTGCGCCGACGCTTTTCAGGGACGTGGTACGCACAATGCGCATCGCCCAGGAGGAAATATTCGGCCCCGTGGCGACGGTGTGCTCGTTCAGTAGCGAGGCAGAGGCTGTCTCTGTTGTGAATGAGTCGCGATACGGACTCGTGGCCGCTGTTTGGTCCAAGGATATCGAGAAGGCACTTCGTGTCAGCAGGCAAGTCGATACGGGCATTGTCTTCATCAACAACTACTTCAGGAGCGGGCTGGGTTTGCCTCACGGAGGATCCAAGGAGAGTGGCTATGGCAGGGAACACTATATTGAAACCCTCAACGAATGGTCCACCATCAAATACATTCAGATGCCATCAGGCCTGGGGCAAGTGCCTGCCTGGAGATCTGTCAAGGATGTCTTTGACGATGAGTAGAATGGACGTGTGTGAGAAACAGACGGTAACAGTCGGCTTCAAAGTTTTCTCTTCCACTCTAAAGATGTATTGCAATATAACATTGAAGCTGTATAGAATATTTCGCGGACATGTCTACACTCGAATATTGTGATATGAATTGTTCTAACCTATTACAAGATGTCATTCATTTATATCCTGTGTCTCATGGGTATTTTACAAACTCTCCCAGACTCCTCATACCCTGTAGGCTTTGCATGCCGACTTGGACAAAAAAAGTCCCTCTCGACGACAGCCTTACCCCCTAGACAGCTTGCCAGCTATGTCCTCGGATTCACTACCAAGGGCCAGGCTCAATTGCAGCAGGTTTGATGGTGTCCTTGCTAGAGCAGGGAGACAAGTGCTCCAAGTTGCCAATTACATCACATGCAATGCGTCAAAACGGCCGAGGTGCGTCGTGGCTACTGCTGGCAGACACCAAATAATCGATGGTATCCTCCACTTTCGGTAGCAGGTATGCTTTAATTGTATGCAAAGTGCCTCACAGACGCCAAGGGAAATACTGCAACTATTACACGCACCACGCAACCCAACTAGGAATTGGGTACATGTCAATAGTCTCGCCGCCTGTCCAAATGCCGCAGTAGTATTCGGTTACATCTCGGTGTGAAGCTATAGGATACTCTGCTTCCTCGCTGCAAGTTGCCACATAGCCTTCGGCGTTACAGACGACCAGACTTGACTTGACATGATGTCATCAAAGCCCATCAATGGTCTGGCCCCGACCAAGCAGGGCAGTCTGGTGGTGGGACTCATCCATTGGACCGACCCCAGAGGAAATAGTCGTGCTAATAAAGCCTAAAAGGATAACTCTGCTGCTGCGGATCGTCCGGAGCCCATCGATCGCTGGCCCCAAAACACTATTTGTTCCAGCTTAATCCCAATTGCGAAAGAGGTGTGCGCTAGCTGCATCTTGTCTGTCAAGAGCTGTGTAGTGCGCGTTCAATGACGCAGCGGGCTTCCGTTGGAAAGATGATGCTTTAAAGGGACACGGATTGCCGGCACACCGTCGCGCATCTTGCGGCTCGAAACGCTCTTCCCTTGGGCTGGCTTTCAACTAGTAACTTGCTGTGCTCTTGTCAAAACCGCGCCCCCTAGACGTCCTTTGCACCGATGGCTTCACTTCCCAAGACTTTCAAGGCCGTCGTCATCACAGAGGCCAACGGTCCCTTCAAGCTGCAAGATGTAGAGCTCCAGCACCCCGGGCCCGGCCAAGTTCTCGTCAAAGTCCTCGCGTGCGGCGTGTGCTTTTCCGACGTTGCCGTGGCCGGGGGCCACATGGGAGACGTGTTCCCCCGAACGCCAGGGCACGAGATTGTGGGCGATGTCGTCGAGCTCGGCCCGGGCGTGAGCCATATTTCCAAAGGGCAGCGCGTCGGCGGTCCCTGGCACGGCGGCCACGATGGCCAATGTCGACAGTGCCAGCGTAGCCAATTCCAAATGTGCGACAATGAGCTTGTCAACGGAGTCTCCAAGGATGGCGGCTTTGCCGAATATGTCCTCCTCCGCCAGGAGGCTGTTGTTCGCATCCCCAAGGACTCGGACCCGGCAGAGGTTGCTCCGTTGCTGTGTGCCGGTGTCACCGTGTTTAATGGTATTCGAAAAATGCACGTCGAGCAGGGCGCGCTGGTCGCTGTTCAGGGACTTGGAGGCTTGGGCCATCTTGGTGTGCAATATGCCCATAAGATGGGCTACGAGGTTGCCGTCCTCTCGTCTGGGGACGACAAGGCTGCTTTTGCCAAACAGCTGGGTGCTCACCATTACATCAACACGAGCAAGTCTGATGGTCCCGCTGAGCTCAAAAAGCTCGGTGGCGCTGCCATTATTGTTCAAACGGCCCCCAATCCCGAAGTCGTTGGGAAACTGGTGGGCGGCCTGGCTCCCGGAGGCAAGCTTCTTTGTCTCGCCCCGACGGGCGGTGTTCAATTTGATACGGTTGCCATGGTGCTCGGCGGCTTGAGTGTGTGTGGGTGGCCTTCAGGTCATGCCTTGGACAGCGAGGAGGCTATTCGTTTCGCCAAAACTCATGATGTCAAATGCATGATTGAGAAATATCCCTTTGCCGATGTTCAGAAGGCTGTGGACAGCCTGGTAGCAGGCAAGCCTCGATTCCGGAATGTCCTCGTTATGCAGTAGCGACTTGACGTTTTGCGTAACGCCGAATAGAGAGACGGGCAATGTGGAAGGGAGGCAACATCGGGAACATCCAAGACGGTGGTTGTTATGGAACTGAGGTATAAAATTGCAAGTTTGCAAGTGCCAAAATACCGTCGGATTTCATGTACCATTGTTTACCGAAACAGACTGGCTACGGTAGCATTAACGATATTGACGTCTCACATATCATTGTTCATTTCATTATCGTGCTTGGGCTATGCTTGTCCCTTGAGCAAGTCTGGTAGTCCTACGAAATGCAAACAGTTCGCCATGCTAAACCCAATCCTATGTTACAGAAGCATCCGCTCTTTCTTTATCGGTGCTTTGTCGAAATAGACTACCACTCCACCCTTCTCATCCAACTCTGCGCCCTTGTCCGAGATGGGCGTGTATTTCTTGGTATGGGCAACCTCTTGTCTGCTGACTCTGGCCTCATCTCGAGGTACCCATAAAGTAGGTTTTGGCGCCCACATCTCTGGCGGAAGGTAGCATCGCTTCCTAAACTCGGATGGGTACTCAACATGACGGAGTTGATCCCCAGGTATGGTATTTCGCAAAGCAACAAAATCCTCATACTCTTCTGGATGAAGCCATCGTGCCAGGAAGCCTGGTGGTTCGCCATTCGCGTGCTTGTCATGTTTCCAGAATTGAATCTTGGCTAGAAACTCCTGTACGCCTGGGCTGTTGATCTCCTTGTTGACTTTTGCCGTGGTTGTAGCCTTGGCCCATTCTTTCAACGTAGACCCAATGCTAGCTGCACCTTCCACGGCTCTGGTTCCCGTAATGGGCCCGTGTTCGTCTCCAGAATCCTCCTCTTCTTCCTCTTCCTCGGTGTCTGACTGTTCCAGCTGTTCCTCGTCGCCAAAGACTTGTTCGGAGTCATAGTAGTCGTTTGCCGCTCCCGTCGCTCCGTCTTCCCCCTCCAACCTCGCCGTGGCGAGTTCCTTCTCCCGCAAAGCCTTTGCCTTTTCTTCTTCTTGGATTTCACCTTCGAGAGGCAATGTTTGCGGCAAATTGAGTAAAAGGGGTGCAATTGCGTCGCTGAGGGAGAAATGCACGAGGCCTGTAAAAATGAAGAACAAGACCATTAATGCCAAAGGCGCAAAAGCACCTTTCAACGCGAACAGGCCTATAAGACAAATTTCGGCCAGATAGAGACCAATGGTCAGGTGAATGAGAGCCCGAGGATAAAACAACCCCTTGGTGTCCATGTCAGAGTCTAGTACATAGATGAGGTTGTACTTCCAAACCACTTGGGTTGCAAACAACCCCCCGGCGGCAAAGAGAAGGACGAGGGGGGCAATGCAGGAGTAGCTGAGGGCTAAAACGCAAACGTCAGTATGCATGTATTTGCGTGAGGATTTGCGACCGCATCATGGAAATAAACGTACCAATCACGCCCATATTGGTATAGATGGGATACACGCCACCCCAATATGGAGAGTCGAGCTTACACCAGCGCTTGTACCTCGTACGAGGTACCGCGCTCACACGGCTGACGATGTAATGCCGAATTAATCCAAAAACTTGGATAAGGCGCATTCCTCCACTCATTAGGCACTGAATCATGATGTAGGACAGGTAAAAGTTGGATGCCTTGGGAATATTCTCGGCGAGGAGATCTTTTGCACCCAGAGGGTTCGACAAAATCTTTCCAAGAGCCGACGACGCTGCCGAAGTGAGGGTGGTGATGAGGAAGACCTGAACGACCTGAAAGGCAAAATACACATTTTGCACGAATAATTCGACTCGTGTTATCGTCGGAATACCAGACTGGGCACCGCAGACTGGGACGAAATGTCAGATCCTCCAGAAAGCCTGACGGTCATCGAGATGGAGAGAGTACTTACATCGAAGCATCCAGGGCACTGCCGCCATCCACAGAGACAAGACCACTGCTGGCATAAAACTTTGGATAAAGTTTAAAATCACACTAGGTAGCTTGTTTAGAAAGCTGAGAAACGTGAGCTTCTGCGTTAGACCCTCGATGTTGCTAATTGTGCCAATAAAAGCGGATGGAACGGCCCAAAAGATGATTGCCGCCGTGACCAAGGTCAAGACGCCAAAGCGTCGGATGATGAGTTCCCACCACGGCATTCGTAGGCAGGACCAAATGATTTCGTCTGGCCGAATGCCGAGCAGGCGCGACGACATTTGCAACGGTCGGTGGTGTGTCAGTACTTGATGCGCCGCTTGGGCGGCTTCCTGCGTATAAAATTCGATAAAAACCGACGGCAACGTGATGCCATCGCCTCGTCGGACTTGTCGGCGCATCTTGAAAATTTGCAGATTGAGATCTCGCAGTCGTGTGCGTGTCCATCGTATCGTATCGACGCGGCGGCCAAAGTTGCCAATTGGCCGATGGTATGGTCGTCGTTGTACCGGAATCCATTGGGCGGCAACAGATCCTCTAACATCCGGGAGATCCATCGATAGACCGTATGGGTGCTCATACTCGCCGTCATCTTGGTCCAATTTTTCATTCTCGTCCGCCATGATGCTATTCAATTTGATGCCTTCATGCTGGCTGGTGTCGTCGTTGTCTTTATCGGGGTTGCGTCGTAGAGATTCCAGGCGAATTATTGACCCTGGCGATTCCGCCTCATCCAGATCACCTCTGCAAGTATCATTAGCAGTGCTATCACTCGGGACCACGACCAAGTCTTGTTTCGAGCCCGTCGATTCAGTGATGGACGCTGCGGCGGTGGAAGGTTCCGCAAGCTTCGAATCCTTGGCCAGTTGCTTTTGTCGAGCCAGGTTCGCGATTCGGATCAGTGCAATCTCAGCCTTTTCCAGCCGCTCGGCCGTTTGTTCTCGCTCTTTTACCATCTTGACGAGGGCTTTGGATGTTCGCGGAATAAACACACGCCGCACCGAGTCCCCATACAGCTTCCGGAGACGACGCTCGTCCAGGTATTCCTTTGGGACACATGTAAGTAGAATCGTGCGGGAGGAGATTCGGTCTGCATAGTACGGCGACGACAGGTACGCCTGACGGAGGTTGACGTAGTAGATGCACTCTCGTACAATCATGTAAAGCACGAACCCTTTTTATTTAAAAAACGGCAGGATTAGCATCAGTCTGGTCGCAAGACACCCGCAACGAGGCTCGGGAAAAACAAGCTGAAGAGAATTCAGGCGTCATACCAAAGAAGGCCCACGCCACGAAGACGTGGGCAAGTAGCTTTTGAGGATCCTTGACATTGCCTATGGTCAACATTTCCAACTGGGTGAGTCCACTGCCCCCTGTGGCATGGATGGGAAATAGCACGGGAAACGTGATGAGGCAGCCAGCAAGACAAATATTGCGGAGGACCTTTAAGAATCGTAGGAAGAAGAAGCCGTCGAGGGAGCCATGGTTCAAAACGATGGTGTCGGGTGTCTTGAAAAAGGGAACAATCCAGTTCAGCCATCCTCCAGGTAAAGGCGGGCTGGGCACACTGCACGCGGTGGTTAGTACGATGCTCAAGACGTCGGTACATGAGCATGGCCCGCCCCAGCATTCAAGAGTGCGCGTCGCATAGCATAGGAATCTTACTCGGGGCTTCTCAGCTCTGGGATGGTCCTCGGTGCATACACACGTTTGCAGAACCGGCGCAGAAGGATGAATATGACGAGACACACGGCCGTGAAGACGGATACAGGAATGAATGTTGTCCCCAACTTGCCGAGTGACGATCCTTTGCTACCTGCCGTCTGGCTAAGAGTTCCGCCGCCTGAAGAGTCGTTGCGCGCAGACCCTTGCCTTGGATCTTGGGAACTGCCCTAAGACCAAGAGTTAGTTTTGGTGTGCAGGTCGACGATGTAGCCGTGCTCAATCCCTCCCGCGGAAGTGCAGGTCTGTGTCTTGCACATTGGTGTAATATCGAGACGTGATATACACGAGGAATCACACTCGCAGTACGCAACACCGTCCACAGCGGCAAACACAACGTACCACGTCCAGATCCAGGCCTCGGGTCTCGATGAAGTGCCATAGGTGCGATATGGCGGCGTCCGTCGGGTGAGGTGCGGAGTCAAGGGCCATTATGAGGCAAACCGCGCAGCATCGTTATTCTACCATGAAGAGAGAGGTGAATAAGGGTCGCTCGGGGAGGAAGATGAGGGAGATGGAAAGACAACGGGAGAAGCTAGAAGCAAAAAGACGGTTACAAGGAGTCTGTCGGAGCGTGGGGCAGGAAACGGCTGAGAATCGACATGGAATCGATCGACCATGACACCGGATCAAGAACGCAAAACCACCAAATTGCAATGTCTCCCAGCGATCCCCGGCAAGGCAAGCAAGCCCCGGGCCCTTGTCCAACCAGATGAGAAGATTTGCGTCAACCGAACAGGGGCCTCCGAGATTCAACGTTGGCGCACTGCCACGGTTTGAAGGCGGAGGCGCCGTTTTTCCCGCATCTTGCGCTAAGAAATGGGAGCGCCACAAGATACGTAGTAGCAAGCAGGCTGGATTTGCTTTTTGCTGAGCCAAGAAAATACAGCCCATTATGTGTGCAGTACTCCGTAGTAGTACATAGTACATAGACAGGGGCAGACATGGCCGTCGGGTGGTGGTGGCTGGCTCGACGTTGTGTGGAGAGTTGAGAGAGAGTCTCAGACCACACTCGCACGCTATGCCCATCTCATCCTCGGGTCCCTGTCGATGCGCCGCCAATCAAGTCGAGACAAACTGGGTGCTGGGGTCCCGACTGAATCGTCACCACTCACAGACGCCTCCGTGGTCCGAGGCAGATGGCGATCCACGGCTCGGGGACGTCAATGTTGAGCGACCGCTGCAAGACACTGCGAGCCCGGCATGCATTATGCTCGCAGCGCGCATGACGAACCAAATACGTCAATCGATGGCATGCAAAAGGGGACCAAGAGACGCCCCGGCTGGCAGGCAAGCAAGAGTCGAGGACCTGACACTCTTCCGTCGTCCTACACGGGACCAGACTGGACACACGCAACGCCTCAACTAGCAACGTCTTGCCCGTATACAAAGCCCTGCAATGGCATGCAGCCAGAAGTTCCGCCCCAACTGGCTGGGACCGTCAAGTCTTGTCTAGCCTCGCATCCCTTGACGGCCCACATGTCGGGTTGGTGGCACGCAGATCTGTCAACGTGCAACAGGTCCCCCAAGTTGTCGATAGGTCATAGCTCTGGTGGCTCACGGCCACGTTTACGGGTGCATTTAATGTTGATTAATTATGTACATACATACGCACGGCGTAGGCGCCGTACATGGGCCACAACGTGTCCTGCCGTTTACTTACCAAGTAGGGTCTGGTCTTGGTGAGCCGTTGGCGATAAAGCAGCCCCAAACGACGATGCGGACAGTCTTGGTGGGCCAGAACCCAATCTAGTACTTGTGCATGTACTGTCTTGAGTCTTGACAAGAATCAAAATGACGTGTCAGTTTGCCAACACGCCGGCACAAGCTGCCCAGGTCAACTCCCGTCGTGCACATGTCTGGCTGCTGTGCAACTACTACTTCTGTAGGCCGAGTCACTCGCCATGTTGTACAACACAAGATCCAATATCCAGCATCGTCTTGTCAAGCCAATACTCCGTACTACGTCCGATACGACGCATATGCCAATTGATAATAAACCCACATGCACTGTTTCGAGGAGATGCTCCCAGTGCCAGTACCCACGGTACGGGGCTGCCGTTAGCCAAACTCTATTGCGCTTGGACGGCTTTCCCAACATTGAAAGAGCAGAGATCTGGATTGGCAGGCTGCGACAAGGTGCATGTGGATTCTTATCCAGGGGCGCGCCATGCTTTTAGCCAAGCTCTATTATCCGGTTCCTCTCGGGACAAGAGACACCAGACGCCTCCATCACTCCTTGCAGCATACTATTACACTGTACGGAGTAATATATAACATGTCGTAATGTCTAACCGTGGTTTTGCTACCGAGCCGTGGGTTTCCAGTCGTGATGTATCTTTCGACCTAAAGGTCAAGGGAATAATTGATACAAAGGGCCATGTTGCTATAAACCGCGTCACCGCCACAGCTCGGCTTCAGCACCAATCCTCCCGGATATTAAACTGTATGCAATTTTCTTGGAGCTATGAATGAATGATAGCTGTCATGTCCAAAATAGTGGATACAATGTTAATAGTGCATCCTGTTAAGCGGAGAGCTCATCATCGTTTAATCCCACGACGTGGTTGCGCTTGTACCTTGCGACTCCTAGACGCTTAACCCTCTTTCTTACTTGGGCATACTCATCAAGAACCCCATCACCATCTTCTATGACGGGTCATGATCGGTGCTTCTGATGGCATCTGTCCATTCATCTAATATCCCAAGCCTCTGTGAGCATTTGTCCCGAATGACTCGTTCACAATCCGGCCCCAACACCACCCTCACCGGGAGGTCCTTGCCGTGGGCTAGCCCAGTTCCAGTCAGCACATCTACAAGAGCCTTGCACCCTTTGACGACGTCGCCAGGCTGGTTGTCATCAACGGCAAGCAACTTCTTCCTCAGTTGCCCCGTGGGTGTCGCCTCGTCGCTGTACACCTCTATGCGATTTTGCGCGTTGACCATGACGCCGGCGTTGAGAAAAGACGTCCGAAAATAGCCGGGCTCGACCGTTGCAGCGCGAATCTGGAAAGGAGCCAGTTCATCCCGAAGCGATTCCGCCAGCGACGACGCGCAGGCCTTGGTCATGGCATAGATTGAGAAGCCGGCGCCGCCTCTCCAGCTGGCCAGGCTCCCAAACGTGACAATGGTAGACCGCACGCCGTCGGGGGCTACCGGCTGCGCTCGCAAGCGCGGCAGGAAGGCTGCAATCGTGCTCACGGCGCCAAACACGTTGGTGTTGAAAGAGTCGTAGACTTACTGCCGCGAAACCTCCTCGACCGCGCCCTCGAGAATAAAGCCCGCCGCAATCACGAGGTAGTCGACGCGTCCGTGCTTCTCAAACACTTTCGCAGCAACCGACTCAATGGTCGAAGGGGGAGACGTGACGTCGAGGGCCAGGACGTGTGCACCTGCTTCCGCCAGGTCCTGGACGCGCTCGTCTCCGAGCCGTGGCGACCACGGTGTGTCCACGTTTTAGGGCTGCGAGAGCAATCTCGTGGCCGAAGCCGCTTGATGCGGCGGCGATGAACCAGACGGGGTGATCTGTTGACATTGTACCGTAATGTGTATGTATTTTGTAGAGTATATAGTGTTTTCCCTCTTATTTCTATTTCCCTCACCAGGCTCGGGAGACATGGATGGGATACTGGCGGCAGCTCCCACAGCCAATTGAAGCATGGCGGATGTCTTCTTCCTTTAAATAACGACAGCCACTGCGCGGATGTGCGTGCTTCCGAGGTGTGAACTTGGGAAACTTTATCCCCTTGATTGGAAGATGAATCGAAATTGAATTCGGACATGAACCAAATCGCCCGTGTATTCATCACTCGGGCTGGCCTCACTGGTGGTAGCCAAACCCAATCATGTCAGGGTGTGTAGGGTAGCACCGTTGATATCTGGGCGTTTGGCTGGCATGGCGTTTTCGTTTCGGCGACAGCAGCCACCAAGATGTCACCACAGAAGCGAAAGCTTGAATAAGACAGTGTGTTTCAGTGTAAGCGAGCGACATGGACACAAAAAAAAAAGATCTGGTGGCTCGCCTCTAGGTTGCACCGAAAGATGGCAAGGCGCACCAACATGCCGCTGGCGCTGACGCGCGAGACGGACGTCAAGTCGGACATGGGTCGACGGTTGGAGATGGGGATGCCGCCGTGGCGCCCGGTCGGCTGTTGGGAGATGCATTGAGTATCCAGCAACGACTTAGCATGGACCAGACACCTGCTCCAAAATGCATCGACCCACCGGACCTCACTTACATATGTACTTGGTGAGGGCGGGCAACTCTCCCAGGCCGGAGCCCTTGCAGAGACTCAATTGTAAATATCAGGAGCCAATCGGAGAATAACAGAGGAAGAGGTGCTCACATACTCCGTCTACATTCCCAGACTCTGTATCCCGAATATCTAGCCTGTATAAATCGCTTCAGAACGCCAGAGTGCTTTATCCACCAATTCGCGGGGCCAATGATGCCCCCACTTTGTTCAATGTTGCGTTGGGATGAGGTGAGGGGGCGACCCCTCCCTCCCCATACTAACAGGCTGGCAATGCATAGCTTCACGTGACATTGGACATGGAATGAACCTCCGCCCCATCCGAGCGGCACTCTCGCGTCGCCGACTTCACGATGGTGCTAGCATCTCCTTGGCCATGGACGCTGCCCGACAAAACAATTGGATAGAGCACGAGGCGCCGTCTAGCTTTTACTCTTGATTCATATTTCATTTTATTTCATCTTTACTCATGTTTTTGTCAGCGAGCTCTCCGTTTTACGCGGTACATCATGGTACTCGGCATCCCGTCACGAACCGCCGCCACATGCGGCCCCCGCTTATCGGCAGGTGTATCCACCGTCGATGACGAGGTCAGCTCCGGTTGTGTAGGTGCTGGCGTCGGAAATCAGGTAGACATAGGCGCCCTTGAGCTCCTTGGCGAGTCCGTTGCGGCCGAGGGGGATCATGGAACGCCAGAGCTCCTGCGTCTTGGGGTCGATAAAGTCGGAGAGGCCAGTGTCGATGTAGCCCGGGGAAATCGAGTTGACTCGAGCAAAGTCGCGCCACTCGTTTGCCAGCGAGCGAGCCATGTGAATGCAGCCGGCCTTGGCGACATTGTACGACGTCTGCTCCTGGGGGAAGTTGGCAATGTGCCCAGACATGGACGCCGTGATGACAAAGGAGCCGTGGCCCTGCTTCTTGAAGTGAGCTCCCACGGCCTTGGCGCAGTACGCGGTGCCGTTCAGGTCGATCTGGATGACCTTGTCCCAGGCAGCCGCAGTTCCCTCAATGACACCGGCATCGGCCGTGGCACCGGCACTGATGACACACTGCTGTTAGCATCCAAGACCACGGGGGGGAAAGACGAAGCGGGTTGAACGTACTTGGCAATGAAGCCGTCAATCTTGCCAAAGTCACCAATGATGCCGTTGATGCACCGCTCCACGTCGTCGTAGTTGCTGACGTTGAGCTTGTAAGCCTTGACCTTGACCCCGTACTCCTTGGTCAGCGCCTCGACGTTCTTCTCGGCGCCCTCCTTTCGTGACGAGTAGGTGATGGCAACGTCGGCGCCCATTTCGGCACACCCGCGAGCCGCTTCAATGCCCATGCCGCGAGGGCCCGAGGCGCCCGTCACGACGACAACCTTGCCCTTGAGGCTAAAGAGGTCAACGAGACGATCGGTCTTGGGGACGGAGACGGGCATAATGACGATGGTGGGGAGTAGGAGTAGGAATAGGAATAATAATAGATGTACAGAGCGTTGTTTGGTCTTGTGAAAGAGGCAACGGTGGTAGAAGAGGTGATGAGGGGAAAAGGAATCGCTCCTTCCGCCGAGGAGAGGAGGTCCTGAGCTTTTAACCAGGGTGGCGCTTCCTGGGCATTTCTCAGACCGGCATCAGAGTTTGGAGAGAGAGCACTGAGACCACTCAGAGCTTCGGCTGCTGTTGAGGCCTCAAGGGAGGGGACCTGGATAGCGCAGCGGAGACCCCACCAATGTCGTCACCAAAACCCGTGAGTTCAATGTTCCAGACGTCCCAGGCCGCAGAGGATCCCCGACTTTGAGGGTTTGTCGTGGCTGACGGCATCCACAGCGCCGCCAGCACTTTGGAGTATCAACCATTGATGATTGGGTTGCTTGTGAACCTAGTGTCTTTGGTCAACCATTACACAAGCATGACCAGCGGCAAGCTTCGCTCTCTTGGCTTACCTGAGCCTTTGCATGCTGAGTAACGTCAAGGGGGCTCGCTCCCCCGCATGAGGGTTTCGATAGTGTGGAGAATGAAACCCCCCCTTGGATCTGGTAGTCATGGCAATCTGTTCAATATCGACGTATGTACATACTGGCATTGATGATGGGCGACAAAAACGTCTGCTCACACCTCGAGTGCTTGTAGAATGGGGGCGGACGCTGCGGGCTCGTCGGCAACAATGCTGGCATCAACTCCTCTCTTCTTCTCCGTTGTCCGGGATATTGGCACGTCACTTTGAGTTTGGTACTGTCAAGGTTCTTCGTTGCACGTCCATAGTATTATAGCTAAAAAAAATGTGTCATCTTGATCGCATCACCAATCCTCTCCGGGCAGAGCGATAAAAGTGCCCTTCTTGAGGCCATCGACGCCTCCAAGCGTCAGGGCAGCGTTGACGACGCCCCCCAACCCTTCACCAGCTATCAGGCCAGCGGCAACAGAAAAGGCATACATGTCAAAGTTTTTGCCAAAGTACTTCTTCCACCACCACGCCGTGACGCTGCCAAACAAGATGGCGTTGGCGTATCCGCTATCAGCCCCCAGAACCCAAGCCACGCCGACCGCCATCCAGTTGGGAAGATAGTCCCGGTACTTTTCTCGAGGGCCGACGAGATAGAAGTTCTTGACAACGGCCTGCAGAGCGGCGACAACCCCCATCACAATGGAGAAGATGGTGCACGAAAGAGGAATGGGAATCTCGGGCGCCGTGACGGCCTGCGCAACCGCCTGCCACGCCACGACCGAGGGTGCCTTGAAGGGACATCGCATTACCTCTTCCTTTGGCAGGTCAGTACGCCATACGCACGGGTACGCGGACATGAAGAGGACAAAGATTCCCGGCGCCAGGAAGACCGAGACCAACGCGCCTACGGCCTGGGCGTAGAACTGATACTTGGGGGGCGTCTTGAGCAGAAACCCAACCCGAAAGTCGGACACCAAGCTGTTGGAGACGTCTGCACAGCCAGACGCGATGTTGCCGGCTATCAGGTTGATTCGCTGGGCATCAGCAACACTGTAATTGCCCTTTGTGATGCCGCCGTAGACCAACTGCGAGGCCTTGGATGATGCCGTCAGGGGTGCAGTGTCGGTGACGGCGCCGCCGTAGATGCTGAGAAAGGCAAAGAGGATTCCGAGCACGCAGGCGAGGACGGCCAGCCCGGCGTTCATGTTGAATTGAAAGTGGCAGACGAGACAAGACACGACGACCATGACAAGGGTGCCGGGGCCCCAGATCCAGCCCGGCACTTGCTGCTCGGGAGGCGCAAAGTCCTCGAGCAGGCTAGACTCCTCCTCGAGCTTCGCGGCCTGCTTCTCCAAGAAGGGGATACTCTTGCCTTTGGACTTGAGCCCCCCGTTGATGGACGAGGCCATGGACCTGAAGGCATACTTGGCCCCGTCCCAGACCACCCGGATGTGAAGCACAAACTCGACCAGGCTGTAGACGAGGAGAACCATGACGCCGGGCCACAGCATCCAGTAGCGGGGCGAAGGGACGAATCCGGGCTTGGTGATGTCGTTGAGCTTGTTGAAGTTTGTCAGTTCCGCCCACTTGCCCTCGCCGACCTGCTCGCCAATGCATTCGCCATAGTGCACCAGGAGAGGACCGATGAGGCCCCAGGCGGCCACGGTGCCGAGGAACCAGGAAAGGGCGGCGTTGAGGCCGACGAGAATGCCGGAGCCAAAGAAGGCCGGGGTCAACTGGATGTACCAGCCCCAGCTCTCGATGTTGATGGCCCAGTTGGTGTATCCGCTCCTACATGCAGTCAGTCATCCGTGTTAGATAAGAGTCAAGACGTCTGTCTGGTGGGCAGGGGGGGCCGCAAAACGAACCAGGCATAGAACCAGGTGAATATATGCCACTCGTGAAGAATGCCGTTGGCATACTGCGACACGACAATGTGCGTCAGCGCGCCGAGGAAGGAGAAGCCGAGGGCCTTGATCTTCCTCATGGCGTCGTTTGCGCCCGACCCCACCGCGTGCATGGATCGAATGGCCAGGGCAGTGGCGGTGGGAGTGGGGAAGACCAGGTTGAGCTCTCTCGCCACGTTGATGATGAAGAATTTGCGAAGAGGCACGGCGGCAAAGAGGCCAAAGAAGGCGCAGATGATGGTGATGGTGAGGATCCGAGGGAAGTCGGACTTGGGGTCCTCGGAGAGGAGGCCCAGCCGGTACATGGCGGGCAGACCGGCGACAAAGACGCCCGACATGCCGCCGGCGCCGGTGGCAGAAGCCTGAATGATGGAGTTTTCCTGGGGGCCGAACTTCATCCCGATCAGGGGGACGCCCGGGAGAAGCTTTGTGAACAGGGTGATGATGCCGTAGCCGAAGATGGCGCCGAACATTGTGGCGCTGAAGGTGAAGCCCGTCTTGAGACCTGGGAGCGCAGGGTTAAAACACTTGGAGCCGCTCGGGAGTCGATTTTGCGCCGCCGCGGCCACGTCGCATCACATACCTAGATATACATTGGAAGCGTTGACCAGCGACCCGAGAACGATGCCGACGAGGACGGCGCGCGCGGTGAGGGGATTCGGCTCGTGCTCGATGCCCTTGAGCGGCGGAAAGCTGGAGAAGAGATCGGTGATTTCCTCGTCCTCGACTTCTTCGCCCGGCTTCAGCTCCGAGGCGGCCACCACCGAGGCTCTCTTTTCGATGTGCCCATCCATCAAGGCATCGTGGGCCTCGTGGCCCGTCGTAATGGCACCGGAAGCCATGGCTGCTGCGGCCGGTGCAGAGCCAAAAAAAAAAAAAAAAAAAAAAAAAGCCAACGTCTGTCTGGCTGGCGAGACGAAAAGAAGCAGGACAGGAGAGCCGGGCTGGGCTCTGTGCGAAGCGGTCGCGTCGAGTGCGATGCGACGGATGGTCACTCGTCCCAACGATCAACAAGACGAGACGAGACGCAGGCAAGGAGCTTGAAACGCCAGACTGCTAGTGAGGATATCGCATGTATTAAATGGCATGTACCCAAACTCCATCCAGACCAAAGAGCCCGTGGAACGGCCGTGTCGGGGTCCGCCGACTCCAATGCCGCACCCCGGGAAAAATACAAAAGATCCCAAATACACACTCGGGCGCGCGATACCAGTAGAGTCATGATCATCACTTGGGATGAACCGCGAGCTCCAGGCGCGGCGTCTGCTTTTTCTGGGCATTGGGTTGCTCGTCCATCTGGCCGGCTCGCGTAGCGTCCCCCAAACCCCCCCTGTCTAGGCCAACCCCGGCTGCAAGCGTGGGAACTTTTTTTTTTTCTCTCTCCCTCTTGTCTTTGGCAACTCGCCTTCAGGTGTGTCATGGATACGATGTGGTTCTGGTGTATGCCCTCCGATTGGCGATGGCCGGCCTCCAAGTGGGATTTATCATACGGTGCTCCGCCGCTCGGATTGGGCACTGTGAGACTAGGCGTAATTAGAAGGGACGACTAGCTGGCTCTGTTAGTTTGCGTTTAGAGAGTTCAAATTTGTTGGCCGTGGAGGATTTTGTATTGTTCACAATACTAATCACCTCCGATGTACAGCCGACGTCGTTTTGATACTCTGTACAGGATGGTGAGAGACGAGCAGGAACGGCCAACGTGAATAGTCGAGTAGGTTCTAGAGCCTCATACATCACTCCGACATGAACATCATCTCTGGTGACAATAGTAGCCGTGTTGAAGAAAGCCATCTAGACTCGAGCGATACTCGGGACAAGACCACAGGGCCCATGGGCTGTACCAGCGTGCAATCGGCGCCCTCCTGGCATCGAATTGACTCTTCATCGCAAGGCGCAATCAAGTCAAGCTACTCCGTAGAACCGGACCCCTTTCTTGCCAGCGCGCTAGGGAAGATCTGGCAAGTCGACAAGATTTGCATCATTACCCCAAATACACACACGTCAACTTGGCTACTTTGCCCTCAAAGGGTCCATGCATACAGTCCTGCAAATGGTCATGAGGGACAAGAAAATAAAAGGCTACGGTGAATGTCATTAAGGTTATTCGGCCTCCTACCAAAACGGTCCTGGTGGCGTTGCCGGGATACTAGGCTGGTCAATGGGATATCCTCGGTTTGGCGCCCTCACCGGCACACCCATCCACTAAAGACTTGAGGCTTCAATGTTGATAGAGTACTCGACATGTGGTGTTCACTCTCTACGATCCCGAGTCTGTTCAAGGCAAGAGTGTTGTCGTGGCTTGTTCGGCCCCCGTTGTCACGCAACTCATCGCGGCGCACATGTCTCGGTTGAATCTCCAAACAAGTCGTGTTGTATTGATGCCAAAACCCCAATACCGACCATGTACAACATGAACCAGACATCTAAAAGAACACCCAACTGGGCATACCCACCCGACGCGGCCGCCGACTCAGGGGTGTGTCTTGATCAACCCACATTGTCGCATTGCCTGACCGGGTCGACGCAGCCCTGTTCGTAGGTGGCCCGACGCGGTGTTGAATCCCTGGTCGCCAAGAGAGTCACTGTCCACAGTCGTCGACGTCTTCCAGGTACCTATCCAGTGGTGGACGAATCTCGGCCAGTTGCCCTCCTGCCACACTGTGTGAGCCAATTTGAAGTGACGGCCTGCGGGCCTTGTCACGACATGACGGGTTAAACAACGGACTTGACATTTCGAACGGTGTTCGATAGCGCTGGCCGCCATGTCGCAAGCTCGAGCCGAATCGGGCACTCCAGAGTCAACAGCATGTACCGAGAGCAGTTTGCTTCCGCGCCATGTCGACTGGTTGCATGCATTTTCCCAAGGCGAAATGGCATGGCCAACAGCATCATCACTACAACCGCAGACGTTTCGCCAAATGCCACGCCGGAAAACTGGTGCGGCCTGATGTCCACACCCGCTTCAAGGCTCATCGCCCGAGGTCAGGTTCGAGCATCCTGTCCAGCGGACTTTTGTTTCTACTAATTCACCAAGTCTTGAATTTTAGACTTTTTTTTAAGTTGGCCGACTAGGGCCGGAGGAATTGGGCAGATAGTCTCGATAATAGACGCCCTTTACAAGACATGCTGCCATGACTGCTGACGCATTTCTCCGGCGCCAACCTGGATAGGAATCCCCGCGGGCAGTAATCAAAGGTTCTTCTCTTGGTAAGAAGTCTCGTCGGATAGACAGTTTAATGTAGAGCCGACATGCTTGCACAGAGTAGTGTGCCACTGAAGTGATTGCGGACGCCCTGGCTCATTGCTGACAACCTCACGACAGCCCCCATATCGTGCCGCGTCTGCAACACCAGTTGACCTTCAATGTTGACCAGACATGACCACAATCACGCTGCGCGGGGTGGCTCCTCTTAGTGGATTGGTCTGCATAACCCTGGTTCAAGGAACCTTTGAATCTCTTGGCTGCAACAAGGCCCGTTAGACAAGGCTTTGGCTTATCCTACGGGAGGCACGGGGATTATTCCATTATACAATGGCTTTTTGGAATTCGTCGACACCTTCAGTGGCCAACACGATTCTCCCTGCCCGAGTCGACGTGATCTGTAGGATGTTGGCCTAGATGTACGTAGACTGCCCTCGTATTGAACCGAGCTTACAGCTTCCCCGCGGAGTACACTATGCATGCAGCAGTCCGGTATTTTCTTGAGTTGATTTATACCGCAAACTTCCGTCATTCACCATTGCCCCGTCAGGAAGCCCTCCATGTTGGCTTTGGCCCTCACTGGAGTCGGTGCAGGCTTAAATGTTCAGCAGACTCCAAAGTCCTCCCTTGTGCAAGGCGCAACATAACTCGTCCGGCTGGTGACCGCGTTTCCTCCTCGGTTAATGAGGTAAATACATACGAGGGCGATGACGCTCAGTCCTTCACCATGTTATTCGTGGCTCTTCTGTGGCTTGACCTCATCCACGTAGTATTGGCAGGGTTGCAGACAGCGAGTGAGACTGCTCGGCTCGGGCATTCAACAGAATCAACGATTCTTGCTTCTTGGTACTGCCTCTGGATTCGCTCTGTGTAGCAGGTTAAGCCGCACATGTTTTCGAACCACAGCAATGTCTTTCAGATATGCCTAACAACTATGTAGTATTGGTAGAATGGGAACCCTTGCGCACACAGCTTATTTACGAGCAAACTGGACAAGGTCCCGCGACGTCTGGATCCCGAAATTCGCTTCTGACGTTTGTCTATTACTATTTTAATAGATGTACTTCGCGACAGTCACACCCCGACAGGACCTTGGTTACTTTGTCTTGGCACGGGAACTATCTTGGTACAAGTCGATATCGCTCTTTTCGGCCTGGGGAATATTGTTCCCCATGGGCACGCCATGGCAACCCACATCGACGGGGTCAAAACCGGCGCAAGCCGGTCTTGTGCAACATCTTGGTGGAGATGGGAGTGGTCTCCAAGTCGTAAACCCCACTGGCAGTAGGTCCAAGACTGCTCGACGTACGGAGTCTACGGACTTTTGGCCGTCATGGGTGCTGTCATGGTCGAAAGATGTACTTGGCTCTTTCTGGCTTGAACCAAGGCCCTGCCAAGGCCCTCCCCGAGGTTGCTTTAGCAGCAGGAATCCGCAACAAGAAGACAACAGTAGCGTCTTTGGCTTGGAAAGAAAGCATGACGCACATGTGGCAACTGGTCTCTGGGCAAAGAAAAACAAGCCTTGCCAGGCATCTAATGGTTGCACCGTTCCAAGACGACCAATACGTTTCGACAGGCTTATGAGCAGCCAAGATTGCTTGAACGAAGTTGACAGAACTGCACACCGATCCAAGAGGCTGGGAGCGCCATCTATATCATTGAAAGTCTATGCTGGCACTTTCCGCATCCTATATAGCCATACGCTGCTGGTTTGAATTGAGCAGATTGTGAACTGGCTTGCCCGAGATCAAAAGGACACGCGGTCGTATGGAGGTATAACCTTAAGGTGGCAATGTCTTGTACCCTGGAATCACTTTCTGTACAGTAGGGAATGTGCTGCCAAGAAACCCAGAAGAATCCGGCCAGCACGTCAAAGGCCAAAGAAAGTAACCAGGCTTTTATAATAATGTCCTTCAACATAAGCCTCGGCGACAGGTTGCTGCAATAAGAAGGTCTGGTGGTTACCTGAGCTGGTTGACCCAGTCCCATCCATCGACAAGCCCAGCGGCAATCAGCAGCTGGCCAGTGTAGTAAAAAATCCAAACAATGTGCTGCATCAATCCCCGATATCTCGAGTCCTTGGGCATCAAAAACTCATCGGTAGCAAGGACGCTATCTGAAATCGCAAACAGAACGGCCCCCAAAACCACCTGGTCATTGTCCACGGTGAGGACAGAGAGCACCATGATCAAGATGACCGTCGAGTATAATGCGATGGGGATTTGCAGAGATTTCGAAACGTTGGGCATCAGCGCGAAGCTCATGAACGGCGCAAGCAGCAGCATTCCTCCCGCCAGGCCCAGGCGCTGCACGTCACGCAGGACAAAGTCGATGCCATTGCCAATGCCCGCAAAGAGCGAGGCATAGAACACATGGGCAACAAGAAAGCTGGCCAGTCCCCGGAAGAACGCTTCGTCGCCTGGCCAGGCAAGAAAAGCGTCGCCCAGTGACCCGAGCGCGAGGGCCGGGACGAGTTGCCAATGCCGGCTTTGCGTACCGGCAAACACGGCGAGGAGCGCGGTGGCTGTTGTTTTGAAGGCCATGCGCGAGTGCGACGGCTCGGACCGGAGATGGATGCCGTAAAGGACAGATGACCCTAGGGACATGGACAGCACGGCATTGTCCATGGTTGGTGCCGTAATTGCAGCCGTTGCCATGCCGACTTTCGAGATGCTTGGCAAGGGCCTCTGACTGTGTCATGAGAAGGAGTGGCGCGGATGCTGTCCAAGGGCGGATGTCCCAGACTCACGGGACAGCACCATGAAAGAGGGAGATGGAATACCTGGAACAACATGGAGTCACAGTGGCCGCTGCATCTTTTTCTCATTGAACTGCTCTTTCACGTGGTTGTGGATATCGTGAGTGTCCACCTCGGTTCATCCTGTCTCACGCGGGCTGCTGGTGCAAGCCACAGGGGATTAAACGGCCAGGCGTCTTTAATTGTCAATACTACGCACCCACACGGATTCACAGTCTGTGGCAAATGGCAAAGTTTGTGTACGAGATGGCCGCAATGTCAACAACCAGTGATGAACAACCACTGCTCCTCACGATCAAAGTGCAATCATGTCAATGATTGCAAAAGCTCCAAGTAAAAGGGTATAATACACAAATCCCACGGCAAGTACATGCTGGTCTATAAAGTCCACATCAAAGAGCAACAAATCACACGCTAGAGTTCACCTTCACAGCTGGATACGATTTATCCGATGCAGTCTCGGCATCAAGTAGGAAGGACCCAGAAGCGCCACCCTTAATCGTCGTGGTGAGGCCGTCGGGTAGTGACTCGTTGGATAACTGCCGAGCGTGATGATTGGTAACCGGCTCGGAGCTAATCTGCACATCATGACGCTGGTAGATGCGCAGCGAGATGCCATGTCCTTTCGTAATCTCCTCCTGGCTGCCTGCCAAGTCGTCGTCATTGGCGTCGCCCTGTCTGATGTAGCTGCGATTCGGGGTGCGGCCGTGAGCTTGGCCGTGGGATCGCAAAGTTGAACTGGGTTGACCGCTTCGGGTCTTGGACGAGTACTCGCTATTGTCGAATGATCGCAGATGGAAGAGACGTCGGAAGACGGTCCACGTAAGCGGAAGATTGGCAACGATGATGGCAGTGGACGATTCCCGAATGTACCAAAACGTCCACGCGGATCCAAACGGCTCATTGAAGCTGTAAAATTTGTTGAGAATCGCCGACAGAATCTACCAGACATGGCATGTTAGCCAACAACGGCCCGTCTTCCAGAAATGCCCGAGGGTCATGCGTACCGTAAATCCGCCCAGTGCAAAAACGCCAACCAAGATCAGCTTCTTCCTCCACTTCAGCCGTGATTGTAGGAAGACGGGCATCGGTATGAGAATTATCATGATGTCGGATGAGATGTTGAGCACAGCGTTGGTTATGAGATGGTTTGTCGCTGCAGAACATTGTGCTGAAAAGGATGCGGTTACTATGACTTGGTGCCGGCATGACGGGAACCAGAACAAAGACTCACTGGAATCGGGAGGCACTGCCCAGTATTGAGAGAAGGGCCTGCACCAAACTCCCAAATACAATATCTCCATCAAGACGAAGCCAACGGCGACATAGCAAGCCACAATCTTGACCACCAGGTTGCCCTTTAAACTCAATCTATCATGAGAGTTAGCTACACTGCACATGGCGAATCCATCACCATGATGCCAGCTGCATGTAGAGCCGGAACCTACGTGAGACGATGGTACATGAGCAGCAGGCAAGCCTTGACCAGCCAAATGGTCACGCACTGCATCTGTTCTGCTAAAAGCACCATTTTGGACCCAAACTCGCGTTGCCTGATGTCTTCCGGTGATAGCGACGCCGGGTGGTTGGGATCGATCAGGTTACTATTCGTAGTTGCTATGATGTTGGTCGCGATAATGAGGACCGTATCGGTGCACTAGATGAATATCCAGCAAACATCAGCCACGGCATCGGGATCATGTGCAGTACGTGGAACACGCCAAACGTACCATGGCCATGACCATGAGGAAGTCGTCTAGTTTGAGCTTTTTTACGGAGCCCCTCAGAAGAACCTGCGATGCCCTAGGTAGCCTGTTAGAACAACAACTCGACATGAACATGGCTGGCTCGACAGCAGAGAGATTCAACAAGACCAACATTCTGGTGGCCACGACCAGCCACGTCAGTCCGTACCAGGACCATGATTCCGCCGCTAGACTCGACATGATGCTGGTTGGAGACGCATCTACGTCTTGCGAGTTCATATGGGGACTACCCAAAGGATTCCCAAACTGGGATCGAGGACGGAGAATTGGCCCTTGGTGCGCATATATGAAGAAACGCAGCAACCAACAAGGTAAAGGTGGGTTGTGCGACGTTGAGCCACCACCAGTAAAGTACCAGACTCGACCAGACGTGATGCCAAGCGCTTCCCACCGGAACTCAGGGGGGGGTGAAGAACGAGGGCCCACGAGGACGGCGATCTT
Source organism: Metarhizium brunneum (assembly GCF_013426205.1). Classification (NCBI taxonomy): domain Eukaryota; kingdom Fungi; phylum Ascomycota; class Sordariomycetes; order Hypocreales; family Clavicipitaceae; genus Metarhizium; species Metarhizium brunneum. Next base: position 9,488,679 of record NC_089422.1, on the reverse strand, counting down.
GGAACTGTTCTTGGCCGTTTCGGGACTCATTTAGACGGGTGATTTTGGTGTCAATACCGAGGACCCCTCGCAGTCTAGAGTCTAGCGCCGTCAGGATTTTGGCTCGTTGGGCGCAGCCAATCGAGGATGCCGGTATGACACGAGGAGTAGTTGGCAATACCAACGGGCAGGTGTCGTTTGACTGCAATAAACACCAGCCATGTTATCATTGATATCTAAAGGCACAGCTACCCCGGATCCACGACGGCGCAAATTGGACCCATCCCCCCCTTTGGATCGCACCGGAAGGCCCTGCGTCCCGCATCCCGCGTCCCACGATTCACGATGGTGTTGTTCGTCAAGCAAAACCCACATGCCACCTCTACACGGAGCCTGGCGGACTACCGCGGTGAAACACGATGTTCGTCCTCGGCGGGCCGTGTCAGCTCTCCCAACGTCTTGGTACTCCTCAGCCTAGGCTTATCTACCGCATGATTGTCCGGGTAGCCAATTCCATGCAGCAAACTAGTCGACGCGGCATCACGGAGCCCATGGTCGAGAGAAACCATGGTACTGGCAAGTGCGACAGTCGTTGAGTCATGTTGGCGGGGGCCGGCAGGGGGTTCAGTGGCTTCCACGGAACATTTGAGGACATTGGCCTGCAGACGACGTCAGCTCCTTTCAGCCCAGCGTTCTGGGATGGCGCAAGAAGTCATGGTTGGTTGTGAAGAGCCGGGGTGACGGCGGATGGGCGGACCTTGTCCATATCTACGCCCATGTCGAATAGATCGAGTTTGGCCGGCGCAACGTGTTGGTATGAGGCGCCTTGACCATCAAAGGCAGAACCAGTGTCTGTGGAAAGAAAACTGCATGATCTAAACTATGACGTGCATCCATGGTTTCAAATGCTAACCAAGCATGTAAACAGGCGCCTGGTATCGGGAACCGATGGAAAGGAACAGCTTTGGAGTACTACTTGGTCATGTCAGAGTCATGGCCTTGATGCTGCAGTCTACATGAAGACATGCATACCATTGACATGCATAATAACACTAGTAAAAAATAGATCCAAGCCAAAATTCTGTAATGGCCAGCGCCTCTTCAACTGTCCGCTATTCCAGAAATGGCCATTTGACACCTGTCAGCATTCTAAAACACGCACGGAATATTCGGAACAACCGAGCATGTGTTGAGCGGGAGAGCGCCCGGAGGCAGCCACATTCTACGGCTGCAATCCGCATTGTATTGCCACATGCAAGTACAAAGAGACATCCAAAGAAGCCACTTTCCGTTGACCTTGGTCATTAGTTCAAACCAGAAGTGGAGTTTGTCAAGGTCTGGTTCATCTAAAACCGCTCACATTCGCCGCCACCGAAGACGGGTTGGCTGGCAAGCTGGGTTCTAGAAAACGAAGTTTTCCGCCAAAATTCACGCCTCGAATGCCATCAATTCATCTCATATCGAGCTGTGGAGCCCTAATAACAGCGTCCCCGACTTCTCAGCAGGTTGGAACCTCCAATTTACCCCTTGGAGCCAACCAGACCTGTCCAAATCAGCCACTGACGCCGAGTCACTTAGCCGGGCGAGGCACACGAACCGACAGGATCAATTGATGCTGGCAAAGGAGCATTCCAGCTGCGGGTGAAAATCACCATGTAGTTCAGCTCCTGGCCCGTCCTTGGCAAAGTCCACGATAGACTTGGCTCAATTGTCCCCAGCCATCAATAATGGGGTAAAAGCCGGCAACGAGCATGGTCCCCCAGACCCAAATGATTGATACAACTACCCATGCTACGAAAAATGACCGGCTGAAAACGTAATTTGCCGCATACATGGGCAAAGGCCTAACATGCTCCGGTGTTAGTCAATGTTATGAGGTATGTACTATTTGCGACTCACCAGAGAACCCAGTGTCCCAGAAATGTGGCCAAGCTCCAGACTGCTGCAATCGTTCCCCAGCGTTTCAGCTTGGCCTTGTCGGCGGCATAGCTCTGAATGTATTCATCGTGCGTCTTTTTCTCATTTTTGTCCGACTCTGACACATCGGCCACACTTGTCGATGAGGCGGTAAAGGCCAGTCTTTCGTTCCGGAAGGAAGCCCAGTCAAAATTGTCCGGCCTAATGACGGTGACAACGACCGAGTACAAGGCTGGACTGAAGGCAGAGGCGACTGTTCCATAGACGCAAGGCAACGTCTGCCCGGTCGTGGCCACGCTGATTTCTCCATAGAGAGCTGCCGCTGAACCCAGCCACACGCCGATGCCAGTTGCCATTCCTAATATTGGCGAACTTATGGCAGCCAGCTTGGATTGGCGTTTCCACAGAATGGTGAATACGGTTGGGACGATTCCGGGGCAGGTCAATACACCAAGCATGTATAGAGTCCAGCCAAGATCCACGTTGCCGTAATGCAGTGCTGTCGAGAAAGCCGCCGAGAAGATGCCAAACGCAACAACGCCTATATGGGTCCATCGGATGGCGTCGCTGTCTTTGGCAGCCTTGTTGAAGTATTGCCGGTATATGTCGAAACTAATGATGGAGGAAACCGAGATGACTTGGGCACTGATGGTTGACGTAACCGCCATGAAGGTAATCAACACCACGGCAACGGCACCGCCCTTGCCCGCGATGGCGACGGCGGCATACGGAAGAACTAGACCATTGGAGACTTCTGTAGGCGACAGGCGTCGAGGGAACGTTGGAAAGCGCTCCGTATCCTCTAGACTCAGCGCCGCGAAGCTCATAATGGTCCCGAGACACCACGGGATGGCAAAGTATGCGATTCCTCCGACAATGTACCCAGGAACTACGGCGTGCGGCGCAGCACTGAATGCCTTTGCAAAGAAGCCCGTGTCCATGATGACAAGTCCAAAGTTGGCCAGAATGTGAATTATACCAAACAGAAGAGCCTATCGTGTCCCGCCGGTTAGTTACTTTGCAATCCACACGTTGCTGTCGTCGGCGCCTTCGGTAAACGTACCCCTTTACTCGTCATGGTAAGATATGACCCGTCTCGATTACCGTCAACGGGATGGATTTGGCCAGCCTTGGCGATGATATCGAACATATCTTGCGGCGTCCCAATCTCAGGAACCAAGAATACCTTGATTGTAAAAAAGCAAACAAGTATTGTAATGACAAACGTGTGGAAGTAGTCGGTTAAAAAGGTTGCCTTGATGCCTCCGACAAACGTGTACAACACAACCCCAACGGGCAATAGAAACGTGGCAGCAATGATATGCATTCCGGTACTAGACAATCAGAGTGCTGTTAGAGCTTTGAAGCTGCAAGTTTCAGGGCGGCACGTTTGAACATTCACCGGCACTCACAGAGCGGAAATGGCGGCACTGGCACCGAGAAGCATATTTGCTACAGCAATGATGTTGTTGATCAAGCACAGCACAATCCAGACCACATGGCCCTGCGTGCCGTATCTGATTCTGACAATTTCTAACAATGTATGAGCCTCCGGCACTCGGAGTTTGCAGGCGATGCCGAGCAAGGAGAAGAAGACAATCATGGGTGAGCAGCTATAGAGCTGTTAGTCTGGTGACGGTTGTGCAGCCCGAGGCCATCTCTACACGCGGGACTCACCCTGCTGCAAACCAAAAGGGACCGGCAACGCCAAAGTTGTAGCCCACAAGAGTGCTTCCAAGCATCGCCGTACTCCAAAGCCAGGACGAAATGACGGCCGATGCTGTTAGTCCTGTGCCGACTGTGCGATTGGCCGTCATGAACATTTCTGTTTTATTGTTATCTTCCCCCGCAGTCTTCTTCAATACACGAGTTATTGCCATCATGATGAGTGCGATCAAAAAGCCAATCACGATGACAATAACGTAGCCGGCAGCTTGTGGCAGGGGCGGCTCGACAAAGCTGCCGCTATCACCGACGCCGTTTCTCCTTGATGGAAGCATGATTTTATGGCTTCCAGGCGGATTCAAGAGACGAGAAAGCCGAAGAAAAAGCCTGCAGATTTGCTACCGCGGCACTCGACCGATAGATGGCAGGATTGTGAATATTTGGGATATGTTGAGCGACAGATGGACCTACCCTACCACGGACAGGGCCCCGGACCCCTTCTTTCAGTTGCCAACGGGATACATTGCTATATATGCTCGTTTGCAAATGGGCACTTTTCTTTACTAGATGCATTGATGCTACAAGAAGTACTCTCCCAGCATGAGCTCTTGTCCTAATTGCGCGATATCGGCTAGTCCAGGCATGAGATGTATTGTTTCAGCCGTGATTGCGTTGCCGAAACTAGGAGCCGTGGGCTACGAATAATTATCTTGATAACAGGCTAATTAGCATAAATAACATTTAGAGTAAACCTGGCTACTCATTCTTGGCAAATGTGAATGCCGTGATTTGACCAAATGTGCAGAATGATTGGCCAGCACTACTTGGCCTTGAGTGCAATGACGCGGTAGTCGTGATCGATGGCGCAATCTGGTGAAGCGGCAACGTGATGCAAGTGATCGGACACGGCGCGACGTGGACGGCACGGCCCAATGGAAATCTAGCAAGAATATCATGTCGGGTTCTACTTAAAAACCAGACTGTACAACCCTCGATCTCGTCTGTTGGGCCACATGCAGTCACTCGATTTACCGCTCCAAGCAATTGCCAACCACGGCAACGCATCATCGCAACATGGCAGACTCGGATGCGAGTTTGGCCAGCTCACCAAAGAAGAAGCTCATCCTTCATGCCTTTGTGGAGTCTTGCAGTGGCCACCAGTCTCCCGGGCTGTGGCAACACCCAGACGATAGATCGTCAAACTTCAACAATGTGTCCCATTGGGTCGAACTTGCAAAGCTCCTCGAAAAGGGCAAGTTCCATGGCATATTCATAGCCGACGTACTGGTCAGTTGCTTCCATGTTTCCTACATACATATGTAGTCTCTTGTTGCCCACTAACTGTTTGTCCGTCAGGGATCCTACGATGTTTACAAAGGCCCAAAGAATCCCGACCCTGCAGTCGTATCCGGAGCCCAATGGCCTGTGAATGAGCCGCTCGCGGTTGTTCCCGCCATGGCAGCAGCAACAAAAAACATTGGCTTCGGGGTAACCGTAGCTACTACCTATGAACAACCCTATCACCTGGCCCGGCGCCTAAGCACCGTCGACCATCTCACCGGCGGACGCCTGGGATGGAACATTGTGACGGGCTATCTCGATTCTGCGGCTCGAAATCTCGGATTCACCGAACAGCCGCCGCACGATGAGCGATACGCCATAGCAGAGGAATACGTCGACGTCACCTACAAACTCTGGTACGCCAATGCCACCCCCCAAGCATGCTGAGACAGCAGCCAGACATCATCGTCAGTGCTAATTGTACCCAGGCAAGCCTCATGGCGGGACGATGCCGTCAAGCTCGACCCCAAAACCAGGGTATACACTGACCCGTCGCTCGTCCGAACCATCAACCACGCGGGCAAGTACTTCACCGTACCGGGACCGCACATCTGCCAGCCATCGCCTCAGCGAACGCCCCTGATCCTACAGGCAGGCACGTCGAGCGCCGGCAAGGCCTTTGCGGCCAAGAACGCCGAGGCCATCTTTGTCGCCGGCCACAGCCCGTCGACAATCGCCAAGAACATTGCCGACATCCGACAGCAGGCGAAGACGCAGTACAACCGCGACCCCCGCTCCATCAAGTTCCTGACGCTCTTCTGCCCGGTGCTCGGGAAGACGCAGCAGGAAGCCGAGGCCAAGTACCGCGAGTACCTGAGCCACGGCTCCGAGGACGGCGCGCTGGCGCTCTTTGGCGGCTGGACGGGCATCGACCTCGCCAAGTACGGCGACGACGAGGAGCTGCGGCACGTCGAGTCCAACGCCATCCGCTCGGCCGTCGACGCGTGGTCCAAGTCGACGCCGGAAGTGCCCAGATGGACCAAGCACACCGTCGCAAACCACATCAAGATAGGCGGGCTCGGGGCCACCGTCGTGGGCACCCCCGACAGGGTCGCCGACGAGATGGAGAGGTGGGTGGCCGAGGCCGACGTGGACGGGTTCAACCTGGCGTACGCCATTCTCCCGGGGTCGTTTGAGGACATCATTGAGCTTCTGCTGCCGGTTCTGCGCCAACGGGGCTTGTTCTGGGACGACTACGCCGTGGAGGGGGGCACGTACCGAGAGAATCTGTCCGGGGAGGCTGGGCAAAGGATTCCAAGGGAGGATCATCCGGCGAGCAGGTACCACTGGAAATCTGGGGATCAGCCGGCTCTTACGGGGTAAAAGTAGGCGGGATTCGCATTCGTGCTGGCCAAGAAGATGCATCTCTATGCGGGTTTTGTATATCTTACTCGTGGTTGTCAGGGTGCTCTACGCCCGTTTGTGTCGAGCAGCATCGGTCCATGTATCCCAAAAAAGTACATATTCTAATGATTTAAAAAAAAACTTCGCTCAAATGTCCGCAATGTAAGCGCCTTCCCCGCAGCAAAACAAAGCCCGGTTCTATCCATATATGTACTACATCGTCCACAGAGCCGGGCCCTCTGTGCACAAATCATGCGCCGGCATTGTCTACAAGTAAAGTCGTAGCCCTGCCATGCTCGCCAAGATGATGTAAATGTGAGAAATTGCCACGTGGTCGGCGGCATTGCCCTTTTTTGGAGCGGCTTCATTCGCATTGGTATTCCTTGTGCCGGGGGTAGCAGAGGGCGTCTTGTCGGTCGCCTGCTCCGTCGACGTCGCCGACGTGGACGTGGTGGTGGTAGATGTTGGCGCCTGCGTAGTCGACGCGGTTGCGCTCGCAGCCTTGCCAAACGGCGCAATGATGCATTGCTTCATTAATTTGTTGTCGGTCCAGGCATCGCCGGATCGCGAGGGCGTCAGGGTAAGCACATACGTGCCGTCGAATCCGCCTGCCCCCCAGCCAACAAAGCCAACGAGAACGTCGTCATTGTCGGCAATAAATTCGTTTTGTTCACAGAACTTGGTCATGCACTGGAGACTTGTCAGTATTGGCGCGCAACTTGCAACATTGAAACAGTGACATCAATGGTCAGCCGTGGCTTTGTGTACTTACAGATTGGTCCATGGAGGCACCAGACTCGGACACGAAAGCGAGGCGCTTGTTCTTGCGCAGCCACTCTGCAATGGTTTTGAAGCCGGCCACATTGTTGGTGGTGCACTCGGCATGGGTGCCCGAGTTGTTGATGTCCAAGTACTTGTGCAGATCAAGCAGCAAGTTGTCGGTTGAGCCGTCGGGGTTCGTAATCGCGGAGAGGGCCTCGGCACTTCCCGTAGACACAAATGTCTCGGCGCTGGCAAAGTTGGTTCCGGGGAGGAGGATGAGTTGCGATGTGGCGCCGGCCTTTCGGATTGCCGTCACGGCCGCCTGGCAGCTCTTGGCCCACGTCTTGATGTCCAGGTCGTGCGGTTCATTCATGAGGCCGAAGATGATCTTGTCGCTCTTGGCGTAGAACGTCGCGAGCTGCTTCCACAAGCCGGCGAAGACGTCGTCACTCGGGCCCCCCTGGCCAATGATTCCGCCGTCGTACCGCGCAAAGTTGTGCAGGTCGAGCATGCAGTATGCGCCGGTATCCAGACAAGCCTGAACCAACTTGTCGAAATTGCCGAAATTGATCTTGTCCAACCCGCCCGAGGGCTGACCCGCCGTGATGTATTGCCAGCTCATTGCTTCGCCGCCAATGCATTAGCAAAGCAAGGCTGAAGAGATGAAGTCATTCATGCACGGGACACTTACAGAGTCGAAATGTGTTCATGCCGTCATCGTCCACAAAGTGCTTCATCTGACCAGCAGAGTCGGCGCCGCCCAGGGATGCAAGGGGCACTTGGACGTGGTCGCCGGGACATGAGCCCTGTCCTCTACGGTCAGTCATGAGCCACCGTCATTGTCGACTCGTATTATCTTACATCAATGTCGCAGCCAAAGTCTATGCCAGCCATGGCAACCCCCTGGTCTTGTAGGTTAGTTGAGAAGAGACGTCGTTCAATAATAAAGACTTGCTGTCGTCGCTCACAGAGGATCAAACATACCAAGTACTTCAACTCGCCCATGACCCCCGTAGACATGGCCAACAGGCCCGAGAGCCATGCGCGCGTATGCATATCCTTGAGCCGCCAACCAAGTCGCGCGAGGCCAAGATGAACGAGTGAAGGTGACGCAACCCAATGAGTGACAGCTCGCGGCAGCTCGGCGGCAGCGCTTCGGTACCACTACTCCGTAATGCTGGGCAACTCGCTCGCCGAGGTTTGGTCCAGTGACGTCGATATACCTGGAGCGAAGCGTTTTGGCGCCGGTCAGAGGTCTATTCCCATTGTCGGAAACCACAAGAAACTATCAAAACGAGACAAAAGCCAACAACGAGTGCAAGGGCAAAAATCACGCTCAAAAACGGTGGCAAGTGTTCAAGAGAAGGGGTCGACAGCCCATTTATTCACCGAAAGGCCACTGAAAGCACGGAGCCGACGGATTGCCCTCGTGTCTTTTCAACTAGGGCGTCGACCTTCGTATTTTATAAATAACTCGACGCTACGAATGTCATTTTGGACCCAATAAACAAAGCCGTCTGACAGCTAGCGCTGGGCAACGGCGATGCCAGAGTGCCAATCACAGAGACACGGAGTCAAGATCCAGCGCCACGTCATCAATGTACCAGGAGGAAGCGTCTCCAAGGTCCTCGGTATTCCGGGTAAACAAAGCAGACCACTGACATTTTGGCGTTTCAGTCAGATAGAGCACGGCCAAGATTCCAGAGGTGCCGACCTGTATGTACTCGGTGCGTTTTGGCGGGAACGCAACGTGAGACTTGACGCTGATTCATACCAGCACTTGAGGGGTACATGCTGATTCAGGCCCTAATTGCGTCTGTCATGGCTGCAACAGGCAGCGCCGAGATGGGGGTGCAAAGAAAAGAAACGGCCAATTGTACCAGCACTTGAGACTCTTGTATGGGAACATGAATGGGTGAGTGCGAATGCCTAGCCTGTGCGCGCCGTCGACGAAGAAGCTACCAGACATATGTACATGGCCTCGGGCCCTCGGTTCCCAAGCGACGTCAAAAGATGGAGCAGGAAACGTCATGTCAACTAGTAGTAGTACTAATAAATGTCCGGCTGGGTGCAAAACAACGCTCGGGGCGGGACTCCATTCACACGAGGCAATGACACCAGGTGGAGCTTGGACGCTTACGGGGGCGAAATTACTCGTATTAAACGGTGACGGGACTCTACTTAGGTGGGTAGGTAGTTTTTAAAACGAGTATTGCCATCATTGATGGAAAGAGATGAGGTTATCGTGGGAAGCACATTTGCTTTCCTACCACAGCCACCCCATCAGGCGCCAAATGCTTCAACATAGTGCTGGGCACTCGCCAATGCTACCGGCTGTGTGGAGAGGCTGCCATGACATGCCCTGCATGTGAGCAACCAGACGACGACGACACTGGTGGGAATTTGGCATCTCGGGCACATCGGACCATGGCTGCCTGGGAGCTTGGACTGGGGCTGACGGGAGGAAGCACTGAGATCTGGGCCAGTGCATGTGGCGTTGAGGCTGAAGACACAACATGGAACATTGAAGAGATTCAATTGGATTGACCACATGCAGTGAATCGCATGTGAGTTACTGGACCACATGCAGTCTTTAGCCGCGAGGGACAGCGACAAGACAGCACTGGGCTCTTCAAATGTTGCTGTCGTGCCAGGTTGCACCAGACCAGACCAGACATGAGCAGCGACCAAACACGGCCTCATCGCGGGGAAGGAAGGCACTCACGGCAGCTTTCATGTTGGCAGTCAATGTTGGGTGGCGGACATCTGGACATGGAGTCTCCATGTCATTGAGTGCACGTGCTCTTACATACACAAGTACCAGCTGACATGTATGCATGTGTGGTTGCGTATCGACCCGTTGGCAACGAACATTGAACATTAGTGCACCATCGACATGCCAAGTTGGACTAGCCACTTCGTCGCTGACCAGACGGGTAATCGGCACCAATACCATCACACACTTGCCGCACCGCAAGTTAAAGAGAAGCGCACTGTTGCTGGTCCTACGAACAATGAAGCTTGACGGGACACGTGCAATACCTCGAGAGTCAACTACCTACCTGGTTGGTTCAGTGTTCAATGTTCAATGTTCAAATGTTCAATGTTGTTACACCACCGTGGTGCTGCCTGCCTGCTTGGTGGCGTTTGGCGTCCCAACCTTTTCGTGACAAGGCATTGTTGGGCTGACTGGCCATGGCCACGCGAAACAACCTTGAACACTCGAGAACCATGATTCTTGACCTGGCCATGCTGCTGAGCTGATGTCATCGCGCGAACAAAGCACGTCTCAACGCCGCCCTGGGCTATTTCCATCTCAAAGAGCGACCGTTTCAGACAACAGGCTTCTGCTAAGGAGTACCAAGGTGCACATGTGAGCACTGAATGCGGTCGTCGACAACATTCATGTTGAACACTTGCGCCCTAGTCCATCTCCTCTTCTGCTCCTCCGGCCAAACTTGGAGGCAACGGCTGCGACGTCATAATACCCCAGCGGCGACGCCTTGAGTCCAATACATCTAGAATATACACCCTCCCTACTCAAACCAGTCCCTCTTCACATCAGCTAATCATCCCCTAGAACATCATGCGTGGTCAAGATGACCGCGATGGTGTTGCACCACCGGCGTACGCAGCTGAACAAGCAGAGGCGCAACCACCTGTCGACGTCGATACTACAGCGGCATTTGCGCATTTGTCGTTGGAGACCGACATTGCGCAAAGAAGGCTCACGGTTGATACCTGTCTCGCCCACTTGAAACTCCTCCACGCCATCCACAACTTGAAGGAGGAAGTGGGCTACACTGACGGTCTTTTCGGCTTGTACGACAGTCGCGCGGGCCATGACGCTGATGGTTTCGACTTGGATGCCATCCATGCTGGAAAGGGCATCAAGATGGAAGACGCGGAAAAGGTAAAGCTTGCTCTGAGCAAGATCCGTGAAAAGAGATGGGCACTGTTTGTCGCTCGTGCCGTTGATCGGTATGAGACTTGGTGGAGGGTCATTCAAGGCCAAAATCATCTTACCCAAGACATGATGGCCGAACCTGCATCCGATTTGTACGCCAACTTTCCCATACTCTGCAAAGACCCTCGAGGACTTGGACCAGATATGCTTCCGCCTCTAGGTGTGTACATTCACCGTGGGATCCCAAAATATTGCAGACGCTAACGTTGAAGCTGCCCAGACGTACTCATGGTGTTTCATTCTCATATGCTCAATCCTCGAGCATTTCTCGAGGATTCCATTCGAAGTTCAATGAAGGGCCTGTGGCAAGATGGTATGCCCTGGCCTCTTATCAACGAGGCAATCGACACAAACTTTGACTACTCCGTCTCTGATGCCTGCCCAACACGTTGGACGCAGGCAACCGGTCGATGTTGGGCCAACACGGGTGAGCCCATGGTCAAGATCATCAATTGTCCTTACTGCCAGGTTCCCAACCACATCCCATGGACAACCTGTGGAGATCAAGAATCTACCAACAGGCAAGACGGGTTTGTCGCACCCGAGGCACCTGTTCAGATATTGCAATCAAGGCTAATATTCGCGCAGATTATCCGGTCTTGTCGGTAGTGGATATGGGGACGGCAAGTTGAGCCATCAATGTGTTGCTTGCCACGGCAATATTTGCAAAGAGGCCCTGTCTGTTCGTAAATTTGTGCAAGATTCGGCATTGCTTCTTGCCAAGTCGGTGCCAATGCCTGGAACAATCCTCGATCCGCAAAATGGCATGCCGGAACTTGTACCAAGCGGGCATCAGGAAAATGTGTATCCAAGGACGTTCCCCAACCGCATGATCCAGCTCGACTTGCGAATTCAAATCCAAGACATCTTCAAATCCCACAGAAACCCAACCATGGAGACGGTCAAATCTCTTGTCGAGGGAGTATTGCGTGACTCCAGCCGACTCTGTCGCATAAACTCCATGCCCCCCAGATGGAGCAGTCGGTACAAGATTCCTCCCAAGTCCAAAAACTGCGTGAGAAAGATGATGAGTCGGTATTGGGAGAATTTCTCGCCATTCGCATTGGACTTGTGCGGAGCCGTGATGCGCCAGGGAGTGTTTGTTGACAAGATGGTCAAGCTGGATTGGCTGCACAGCCCCTCGGCACGAGAGACAATGGCGCGGCTTATAGACAAGTACGTCAAGTTCATGGAGTTGATGAGGCGTTATCCAAAGCAAATCGCTGTCCCGACGCTGGACGTCGACCTTGCGTGGCACACCCATCAGCTCATCCCTCCGTCCTACTATGCCGACACGACAAGAGCGACATTCAAGTTCATTGATCATGATGACAAGATCGAAGAAGTCAAGCTCAACCAGGCATTCGAATGGACGTCCAAGACGTACCAAGTTCTATTTCATGAATTGTACAGCGAATGTACTTGTTGGTACTGCGAAGGTATATATCCGTTCACACTCCCGTCCCAGCTTTCGTACCATGAACTCTGCCGATGCTGAATACTCTTTTGGTGTAGCCATCCGCGCGTCGCACACGTCCTCTTTGAACTCATTTCTCGGCACCTCAAAGGGTGACAAGTATGCACAAGACTTTTATCAATCTGGCAGAGCCGGGCGCTGCCCTCCGGATAACTCTGCCCACATCTCGGCTCACAACGCAGTCCGTTCCGCGGATGCGTCTAGAGGGCCAGTCAGCGCCTACCTCCGCTCTCGTCAAGAGGAATCTCTGGAGCGAAACTACCAAAAGGCTGTGAAGCGCGCCGAGAAAAAGGGCCGTACGCTTCCTCCACGCAATGACTATTACGACCACTGGGGCTATTCATATTTCAGTACGTGCCACAACCCCCTCTTCATCTTTTGGCCATCTGCAATGATGTTGAAATACTAAGCAGAATGCAGTGTATTCCCCCGCAGTGTATCCGCTGTACCTGGCACCGGGCATGTACTACGGATGGGATCCATGTTATGTCCACACGGGTGCCGGTGCTTGGGGAGGGTGTGCCGCTGGAAGCTGCGGTGGTGGAGGCGTAGCAGCCGGAGCGTGTGGAAATGCCGGAGGATGCGGTGGTATAGGAGTATGTCCCGTCCATGGTATATCTTCTCACGTCTTTTGCTAATAGCGGTTACCAGGGCTGCGGGTCTGGAACGGGAGGTTGTGGCAGCACAGGAGGCTGCGGAGGAGGATCGGGATCGGGAGGCGGCGGAGGTTGCGGAGGAGGAGGAGGATGTGGAGGAGGAGGAGGAGGCGGCGGCGGCGGATGTGGAGGAGGAGGTAAGCCTGGAAGTATTTATTCACCGAGGAATGCCTTTGCTAACGAATATGTGTAGGTTCCTAACTGCATCGGTCTTTGCTCTCTACAGAGGCTTTCGTCGATGGCATGACCATGCCAACACTTTTATCTGTAATTCTACGCCCCGTTCTCGCCCATTTGCCTTTATAGTATAGTTGCCTCAAACCAGGTCTATCTGCTTCATCTTGACACAAAATATTGCAAAGCTGTCTTGATTTCTGAGATGTTACTCCCGTTCCTGCGGACTGGGCACAATTCTTACCGCCTCGTCAAACCAGTCGGCCTCGGCATGACGCCTAGAGCTGCTCCCCCCGGACCACAATAGTCAATTCCGCCGCGCACAAGTTGAAAAGCATCATTTCCAGAGTGTTAGATCAGTTGGTGGTATCACTATGCCTGAATTCCAACCATCTCCAAGTCTTTTATTCCAAAGCTCGTGGCTCGCCACCATCTTTGTAAAGTGTATTAACAAAAGCCATCTTAAGCCTTCCTTGATGCTGGCTTCATTGGCACCAGGCGGGAAAGATGGACTACGACTCTAAGAAGCTCATTTGTGCTAGTCTACTGCCCCGGCCGTGGACGTCGCGTTTTCCACCACAGTGTAAGGAGATGTTGAGAATTGCCAGATACAAAACAGCTGATGTCGGAATTAGCCGTCTTGACGGCCCTGAATCCTCCGTTGAAGACGTCGACGGTTGCTTATAGAGAGTATGACCCGAGAGCTGGAAGAACTCTGTCCCAATTTCGATGGCAAGCTTCAAAAGGTTATTGACTATATTGGCGAGTTTGCTTCTTCCACTGCTAGAGAAGGAATAGACATCACCGAGGCAGTCAATGCCGCCGGGGAGATTCCAAGTCATCAACTCTCCCCCCTTGTTCTGCCGTGACTGACATTCGCCCTTTCTATATAGTTGGAAGCCCAGGGCAACACCAATCCGTGCCGTCATGAGGAAGCACAAATCCTTTAATCTCACGGCCTCTAGGCGAGGAACCGTGGAAGAGTCTTGCCCAAATTCCTGGACAACAAGGATGGCTCGCCAGCTTGCTGCACTTGCCGAGCATGTTTGAGGCCAGAAGGGCAGCACTGCCGGCTTCGTTGGCATCATCGCTATGATTAGCGCAGTAGACACGCGTACGATGATGATGGCGTATGGAGAGCTGCAGATGCGTGGATACAGATATACAAGGGAGTCACAAGGCCTGGTTAGGGAAAAGTGGTGATGGTGGGAGGAGTTTTGTGGTGTGATGGGCGAGAAGTCCTCCTTAACGCCATTAGCCACCATGGATTCAAAGACGTTGATGAGCCACTCGTTTCAATTGTTGGATAAAGAGCACCGGGATATGCCCGCGGCTGCAGGGCGCAATACGGGTCAATGTCGTCCGTGTTATTAAACGCGCAGCCAAACATGGTGGTTTCAGCATTTTCCGTCTACCGCCGTGGAGGCCGTGGATGCCTCTGAATTCCTGCCGAAACTACTCCGTAGTGGAATTCAATAAAGGGCGCGTCAATTGCGTGCTATCATTAATAATGAAAAGTCCATGTTTATCCCTGCGACTCTGCCAACACCACGGAATTCGTATTCTTCATCCGTGATATGACAGGGTAGCAGGGGGAAATGCATTATCTGCGATGCATGTATTTCAAGTTATTAAGGTGTTGGGAGAAGTTGAAGGGATTATAATAAAGACCTTGACTTATTAAGCAATCAATTAATCTTGGGAACCGTAAAACCCGTTGTTTATTGGTTATTAGTCTCCTTACCAGGTCATGCATAAAGAATAATTAGGGCGCAGCCACTCGACCATTCCGCCGCATGGACTCTGGCGGATCTTATTCTGCAAAATCCCAAACGCCGCGTGACCGATGACCAAATAGATGTCAGCTAACAGAGGTTTCACCTTTGCACCGTTTGGAAGCGCCGATGACGATCACTGAGAAATGACGGCGAATAGCGAATACCGTAGTTGCTAACCTTGTTCTCTTCTGCTGTCTTTTGTCTCGTATTAGTAATAATTAAGCATCAATCTAACATGTACCTGGGTGTACTATATATGTACTATAGGGCAGGAACATGTGGAATCGGATGGGGAGGATCGAATAAAGATCACCTCCCATGTCAGACAACTCGCTTCGCTATTGGTCTCTGACCCGTTTTAAGCATAATCGCCCGGTTGTCTTGACTCAAGTACTCGGTGAGATGATGCGCGTCTCAGGTCCGTGTAGAAGGGGGCTAAGACGAAGGATCGTCGTCGCGAGAGGGCCTGATCTACGAATACTACACCTTTATGGCAATCGCGTCCGGCTTGTACTCCGTGATTATATTTCCTTTTAGAGCCGAGTTGCCCTGGGTAGCCGGGAGCCACCCGATACCAAAGCACGCGCCCTATAAACGGCCCAATAAACGTGCTGTCGGAAACACGAGAGACGCATCCCCTAGGACCAGACGACATGGTCATGGCGGGTACATAACGATGCTCAGGTGTTTGGGTCCGAATGGGTCAAAATTTAGGAATCCCATCCCGCTGGGCCCATGCCCTGCTATCGATGAGGATCCGCGCACAAGGGATGAACCGGGGGGCAGATCCTTGGCTTGGTGGCACATGCAGAGATAGTCGCGCAGTTCAGTTCGGTGCTCAGGCACGAAGCATTCAATGTTGTAATTTGTAAGCCGTCTGGTGGAACATTGAAGGCTCTCACTCGGTATGATGCCGTGGAGGACTGCCCAGAAGGCTGTGTACAGCAAGGAATCGCACTGCGCCTTTGTACTCCCATCGTCATGCCATCCCGCACTTCTCACCCGCGTGGCCTCCATGGTTCTCAAACCAACAAGTTCACTAGCCCGAACGCTGAATCGCGCACCAAGTGGCTCCAGTCCATGTCACATATTCAATGTTGACCCTAACCCACAGCTCACGCGATGCCGGGGACGCAAGGCTTAACTGCGGAAACTCCGGCAGAGCATAACCAGTCATTACGCACTAGCAGACGTGTTTGCACAATGTGGTCCGTTCTGGAATGCAGGTACGGAGTGGCATCTTGCCAAGAAGCAGGGCAGACCCTGACCCTGGCAATTCATTTTCATGCGCCGGGTCCTGAACAATATGTTGTACTGCTATGGAGTACAACATGCGTTGTAACTTCGGCGTCTCGCCGAAAATAACCTTTACACGACGGGATGGGGCAATGAAAAAAATGAGATTACATTCACCATGTTGTCTTATTTTACCCCTATGAGACCATTTCAGGCAACCAGCAATTTCTGCTCTTGGCCGTCAAGGCGCTGGTTTAGGCACAGCACTGGCTACATAATATATATACAAGGACATACATGCTTGGCGCCAAATGTGTCCGACTGCCATCTCGACGCAGTTTTCCATCTAGTCCTCGGCCCAGCAAGACAAGATGCGCCCCGTAACCGCTTGGCTGCTTGCCGTCCACTGTGCAGCCTCAGCGGCTGAGCAGTTTCGTCTCAACCAGACATACAACGCCAGCAACTTCTTCAAGTCGTTCGACTTCCGCACTGTATGACCCCATGCCCATCCATCTCCGACCGCCGGCCGATTCGTTTGGCTAATGAATGGATGGTTGATAGACCGGTGGTATCCCAACTCAAAATGACGACAATTGGTCGTGGGTCAAGTACCAAAATTTGACAAACGCCCAGAAAAAGGGTCTAGCCAAGATCAAAGACGGCGAGGTCTACCTGGGCATTGATCATACCAGGGTTCTGAATAAGACGTCTGCCGAGGGACGCGACAGTCTCCGGGTTGTCTCGAAAAAGGCATTCAAGTACGGGTTGGTTATTACTCGTTTTACTCATTTGCCGGAGCTCGTTTGCGGAGGCTGGCCAGCATAGTAAGTAATGTCAATACGATACGAGCTGTATTGCAATGTGACAGTAACCGTTTTGCCAGCTGGACTCTGGGTGTGGGAGAATGGCCCAAAGCCGGTGAAATCGACATCTACGAAGGCTGGAACCTGGACATTCACAATAAGCCCGTGTTCCACGTCGGTCCCGCGTCCGAATTTGGGTCATGCACCATTGAGCAGGGAGATCAATACTCAGGAATCATCTCCTCAAATTGTGACAATACATTCGCCGACAATAAAACTCAGTGGCTAAACCAAGGCTGCCAGTCAAGAGAGACAGAAAACACCATTTGGGCTGACCCGAAGGGAGGAATCCGTAAGTCGTCAATGGCTCCCTCTTCTGATGAGACATGTGCTTACACACAACTACATCAGAGGCCCTTGAGTGGACCACGGAGTATATTAAGCTGTTTACTTGGCCGCATGGCCAGGAGCCCGCAAACCTGAGCGACGAGGAGCTCGATACTTCGTCGTGGGGCCAGCCGTCCGTTCAGTTACGGGCCTCGAACTGCGACATTAACCGCATCTTCCAGGAGCAGCAACTCATGTTCACTCTTCCCGTTTGCGGAATCCCACCGGGCAGTGATCAATTCTGGAAAGAGCTAGATGGAGGCAGTGGTAGAACATGCGACAAGGTCACCAGAGAGCCAACCTGCATCGACTATGTTTCCAAGAATCCTCAGGCCTTCAAGAACTTTTACTTTCAAATCAAGGACATCCGCTACTTGACGCAGAAGGTCATCAAGCCAACGAACCACACCACCATTGCGACGTCGACGTCGACAAGGTCCATGAACCGCACGAGCACTGCCACATCCCTGACGACAACAGTGTCCCTGAACCACACGACTATTGCATCGTCCTTGACAGCTACAGTGTCCAAGAACCAGACTCGTATCACCACGGCGACTGGGTCGACGATCCAGGACGGCCAAACTGGTATCCAAGAGGCTGTAACGGCAACATCGACCGCCTCAAAGGCTAGCGTCTCATGCAAGCATAGACATGGTGCGCGACACATCTAATCGCTGTTGAGCCACAATTGTTTTGAGGTCCGATAGCTCCTGTCTGGATGGAAAGCACGTGTTCTTGGGGGTGGGATTACATTTCGTATTATTCTAGACATATGGCCCAAGTCAAGCAATCTGGAGATTCTATGTATCATTCATGTAATTATCGCTTCATTGGCCCATGAGGAGCCTCATATTAGAGTCTGGGTTTACAATTAAAGAATTCAAAGTTTCGAGCAGACACTTGCAAGTTTCGTGCTTGCCTTGTTTACAGTTACATGCTGACCTAGAGTCTTTCGAAACTCGTATGTGGTCGCTGAGAGTGATTACACCTTGCATTTAGCTTCGTCAACTGCTGATGCGGTCATAAACTCAGCCGAGCCTTAGGAATCCGGGCCCGAGACAACATGTTTCTCAACATGGTTTTGCCTGAGACACACGACATGCCGGCGCAACTATGCATTGTTCCCGCAATCGTAGGACTGGCAAGGCATAGCGAGTTATAATTGACAAAAACCACTGCATGCCTTGAAAGTCTTTTTAAGCGGCAGGCCAGTGTAAAAAGATGCCCGAGTATGCAGTAATCTGCCTCAGCGTACAGCGTCTGAACATGACAAAAGCGGAAGGCGGAGTAGGTTTCTCATCGTTTTCCCTGTCGCGCCGAGGCGAGCTTTGTGATGAAGTGCCGCAGATGTGCTTTCATCTTACAATCATGCCATTCAATTGTATCTTGGTCGTATGATGACAGGCACTCTTGCCACGCGCCATCACCAATAGCCAAGGTCAACAGAATCTTGGAGCCATAAGGCTGCAGCGCGATTCCGGGACAGCAAATATTTATTTCTGTATAAATGTCCTTAATTGTGTACTGATGGATATTACTTGAGTCGTTACCATTATTAATATATGAACGAAATGATTGGTACCGTAGAGCCATCTGTTGTCAAATAAGTGGTGGCCAAGATGGGGAAAGACGGCGTGAGGGTGACGATGTTGCATCGATTACCCAAATTCCTCCAACGCCCCGATCACAATTTTTTCCACGTGTATTAAAAGGAAATGAAAAGTCAACTAAGTCGAATGAATGCCTAGCGCGGCTCGGACCTTTACCCCAAGTCCATGCAAGCGACTCACCGGTTCGTTGGAAAAGACAAATCGCACATACTGATGTCCATGCTGAAGTCCCCATCCACGCATTCCCGTGGCACATACACCCTGCTGAAGCAACTTTTCAGAAGCTCCCTGACCCGTCAAGCCATAGTCACTCACACGCAGCAGTAAACTCCAGCCTCCAGCGGGAATGCCAACGGGAAGGCCGTCCAATTCAGACACGACCTTGTCGCGCCTGGCTTCAAGTTCTTGTACATAGCCACCAAGCGTGGTTTGCGACCTCTCGAGAGCAATGGCAACAGCATCTTGCCCAATGCCCACTGGGACGACGACGTTGGCCATGGAGACGAGAGCAACATCCTTCATCACCTCCTGCGGCCCAACAATCCAGCCAACCCGCCACCCAATCATCCGTAGTTCCTTGGCTGACGAGCCAATGGTAATGGTTCTCTCCTGCATGCCAGGGAGGCCAGCGGGATGCACGACTCGTCGTCCGTCAAAAACAAGCCGTTCCATGGCGGTATCGAGAAGAAGCCAGAGGTCGTTGGCCACGCAGACGTCGGCAACGGCCTGCCAATCCTGCGCGTCAAAGTAGCCGCCGCAGGGCATCGACGGAGACATGAGAAGCATCGCCCTGGTCTTGGGGGTTGCGGCATCCCTGAGAGCGCCGCGATCGAGCTTCCACGTTGCCCCTGGTCTAAACTCAAACGGCACATACTTGGGGACGCCGCCGGCCAGAACAATGCGGTTGATCAGGCCGATGTAGGTGGGGTCGGTGACGATGACCTCGTCGCCTGGTTCGATGGTTGCGAGCAGGACGTTGAGAATGCCAGACAGTCCGCCGGCCGAGATGACGCAATTCTGATCGGCAGAGTAGGCGACGCCGGAAAGGCGCGAGACGTGATCTGCCGCGACGCTGCGAAGGTGCCTCTGCCCGATAAAAGGCAGGTAACTGTTGTCGTCGTCTGTGGTGGCGGCGGCCTCTGTGCGAGCAATGGCTTCTGCATCGGGCGGAATGTCGGTATCGAGGTTTTCCAGGCGCAAGAGATGGTGGCCGTCGGCATCGCCAATGGCTCCCATTCTGTCGACTCCAATTCCTTGCATTTGCTGCACGCGCGCCGGGCGTTGTCGAGGCATGGCGTTCAAAGAAGGATTGATACCCTGTATTTTGTCCCTGCTTGTAGTCTACGCAGCCGCGATGTTTCTTTGCAGTCCGTGTCTTGCATGGTTGAACTTCAGTTTCAAGCGGGGTCAAGCTCGTTTGCATCGTGGCTTGCCAACGGTTAAGGTTTTCCGTCTAAGGCTCGGCAGTTGGCCTCTCGGAAACCACTGCGAATCCCGATTTATTCGTTGAGCTCGACGCTCTCGTGTGTCGCCAAGAATGCGCCATTTCCTGATGGTGCTTTATTCTGTCCACTTACACGCCTGATGCTCACAATGGAGCATATAGGGTGGCAGAGAGTCAAACGCGGGCCACAGTAGTTGTGAAATACAAAAGACCATGGTTCTTTTGGAAAAGAGACTTTTCCATGATGTAAATGAAGATCTGCGACTGCGAATGGTATCAAAGGGAACTATAATGGTGACATGGCAAGGCTGCAAGGCAACCTTGGCAGCTCATTCAGCTTTTCCCGCGCCATAGACCAAGACCAGGCGATGCAACCAAATTGTGATGAGACACGCAGTAGTGAAAATACACAGATTGTTTCTTTTAAAAGCGTCAAGCTGAATAACCGCTGTTGGGATCGGGAGCGACTTGCGGCATCTTGCTGGCGGCTTGTCGGCGGTAGCGCATCACGCCATTTGTCGGGGGGATGAGAGCAATACAAGCCTGCGGGACAGATCTGCTCTCAACATTGAAGAATTACCCCATATTACTTTCGTCTGATTCCGTCTGGTCTGCTGCTATTCGAAGCTTATCCAAGTTAACATTGAAGCTACCAAATGAACTTGACGCTAACGGAGAGCTGTGCACTCGGGGCGCTCGCCATCGGAGCGGGAATATGGCGGTTGCATGTATGACAATCTGCCATTGGCTCACCAATTTCTAGAGAACGGCATCAGAAATTAATAAACTTGAGACAAGTGAGAGAGCATGTCTAAATTCCACTTCACTTCTTTTTTCCCTCCTTGTAACCTTCAACATTCGCCGCGATAATGCCAGCGGTGCTTCACGGAGATGCCTCCAAGTTCTCGTGGCTTGCTCGTAACCATAGCACAACCACAGGGAGCAGTATCCAATAAAATCAGGGAAATTTGTGGCGTTCTAAAAGTGGTAAAAGAGATTTGAAAATGCACTTCTTCATCACGAAATCGTTGTCACCTTCAACATCCAATTCGCCGTGGGTGACCCAAAGCGGTGTAGTCAAATGGGATCTGTGAGACATGCATATTCCGTCATTGCTCGAGAGAATGAGCAGGTCAAGCTTCTTGAACTGCCGCGATTCCTCAACATTTGGTGTTCATCAGGAGCGTCCAAATGGTCAAGCAGTGTACTCCCTGCGTGGCATCGGCACCTAGAGGCAGCCTCGTGGTTGGGATCTCGATAGCGGAACCCAGAAGAAAAAAAGCAACAGCATTTGCGTAAATAACCAAATTGCATCATATTCGCAGTAATGACTGAATCCACGATGGTGTAAATCGTACAAGGGTAGCTGGAAGAAAAGGGATGCTGGCATAGAAGGCGCTTTTCACAGATATATAGTTGGATAAACTTGCTCACCCAAGCCCTATATCATTCCACAATCAAACACATTCTCATCATTTACTTGCTCAAACTACCTCGAAAGGCACTCAAAATGAGACGCAGCTTCCACTCTCTCCTGCTTCTCGCAGGAGTCGCCGACTTTGTATTGGCAGGCCCTGTGGACGGCAGTCGTACTGCTGCCAAGCGAGATCCCCTCGGCTTGAGTCTTCCTCCCCTTATTCCAGCAATTCCAGGTGTTACGGAGCCCTTGGCATCAAATGCTCCTCCTTTGCCTATCCTTCAAGTGCCAACGCCCCCAGTCGACAGTCCGCCCTTTGACGTGTCCAACATTCAGCCGAAGAAGATTGGCCACTTCTGGACAGGCGCTGGCGATAATACCCACAAGGATTTCTTGGTAACTGTGAGCTTGGATGATGTAAGAGACCTATTCCCAATGAATCTAAATAGGCCGTTTCTGACCTGTTGGATAGGATACATTTGGGACAATCATCCACATATCAGATGTTCCTACAAGCGGCAATTCTCCTCATCACCTGGGAACCTCATTGGACGGAAAGACTCTGGTTGGCGGCGGATTGCTCTCCCTTCTCAAAACCCAGGATACTGCTTTCTACTGGGATTCCAGTGATCCTTATCACCCAAAGTTTGCTCACAGCAACCGGGCTCTGCTGAGTTCCATCACTGACGAGATCCGAGCCAAGCCTGAAGGGTGCGTCACCTGGAAAACATTCTACACAACTAAAACTAATTCAAAGTGCTGCAGTGGATTTTTGATTACATACATGGGTAGCGCTGTGGGAAGCTCACCCGGACGCCTGGTTGAGACAGACGCCAAGGGCAATATTATTCATGAATGGCCAGAGGATGTCGAGGGAACAGTATGTGATGGACTGGAAATGAAATCAGAAG
This sequence comes from Metarhizium brunneum, assembly GCF_013426205.1. Taxonomy (NCBI): domain Eukaryota; kingdom Fungi; phylum Ascomycota; class Sordariomycetes; order Hypocreales; family Clavicipitaceae; genus Metarhizium; species Metarhizium brunneum. The sequence continues at coordinate 9,465,808 of NC_089422.1, read as the reverse complement.
CGAAATTACTGACTTGAGCAGCTCAACATTCTCGGTGAACAGTTCACACCACACGGCCTGAGTGTCGACTTCAAGAACAACGTTATCCTCACTTCCGACTTTGTCGTTCCACTTAGCATTCTCAAACCCGTCTCGGCTCTTGGCATTCAAAAGGCAAACACGCTGCGTCTGTGGGAGCTTGATAGCCGCAAGATTATATCCACGATCCAAATTCCTCATGTGAGCAATTCGTCCCTCCGGAAGAAGCCGTGGGTTTGGTGATTAACCATACACAGGGTGGTGGTATCCAAGATGTCAAGTTTATTCCTGGAAACAAGGAGAGCGCCGCTCTAGCCACGTGAGTCAACAAACCATTATTAATACTAGGATACAAGATTCTAAAACAATGTTCTACAGTGCGGTCAATCCAGGCCAGGTCTGGATCATCTACCCATTTCGAAAAGATGCCAACGGCAAACAGGGCGTTGCTGAACTCTTCTATGATCTCGGGGACAAGGCCAAGGACTCTGTTGCCATTTACTCTGACATCAGCGACGATGGGAAGCTGGCATACTTTACTTTCACGTTGGGTAACCACGTCGCTGCTCTAGACATTTCAGACCTGAACAATGTCAAACGTCTGGACAACCCTGATGAGACCCAGCCCATCATTGGACCTCACTATGTGAAGATTTCCCCCGACAAAAAGAACCTCTTGGTCACTGGTTATTTCGTCCAGGCAGGAGACGTTAGTATAACCCGCTTTACTAATGGAATGAGAGCTGACGCGAGTAGATTTCCGTGCTCAACACCCCTGGAGATTACAAAGGCCATTGGATTGACATTCTCCCCGACGGCTCGTTGAACTTCAACCGAACCATTGACTTTGAAAACATCTTTACAAAGACCAGAGGTGGAGCTGTAAGTAACATGCCAGGCGTCACTCATTCCAAAACTAGTTGAAAGCATAAGCTGACTTGCATAATCACCAGCGTCCCCATAGCGTCGTCATCTTTGATCTGACCGACCCGACGAACCCGAAATACTACTAATTTTCCCTCATGCAGGAGAAGGGAGTGGTTGACGGGGGCTGTGACAAGCATTATATGCCATGCGAGTCCATTCCAGGTCCGCGCAAGCAATATAATACGGTAATTAGGCACCTTTTAGTTGGTAATATACTATTATAGTTCACTGTTGGATATTTAGGGATAGTTGATAAGCTTTGAAATAGAAATCGACCTTGATTTACCCCTCTACCTAGCGTGAAATGAAATGATTTAACTGAAAGCGAGTATACATCTCTCTCGCCGTGTATTATAATATGCCTCGGCTCCCAGTGTATACTTATTGCTAGAGAAAAACATCTTATGCTACAGACTCTATATGGTTGTCATGTTCCCGCTATTCTATGCTCCATGTGTACATATGCCAAACCCAAGTAAGAACCATGTTGAGATCAAAGACAATGAGAAGAGAGAATACCAGGCGAGTTCTATGACTCCAGCCACGAATTAATAATAAAAACTGTGAGGTATTGAGACGCGCTATGCACCAATTTACTTGTGACTGGCAAATGAGTGATTGCTGTTGACGCGGTCAATATTGTACGGATTGCCATCGTATAGTGTCGTGTCGGCAGCCGCTTGACCACGTGTCGAAGCGTGAGATTGCGTCGCCTTGATGGGGGAATATGTCGTCCCTTCCTCGCCCGTCCTGGTCTCCTCGTCGCTCGAGAGATCGGCACCCGTCTCGGTGGCGTCACCGTCCATCTTCTTCTCCACGACGGCAGGAGCTTCGGGGGATTGTTGACGTAGCTTCTCCATAAAGGCAGCCGACTCGGCAGCAAACTTGCACTTTGCCCGAATAGACGCACCGTACTTGTAGAACAGAAACGGGAACGGCACGCAGGCCAGGGCAAGGAAGGCTGGGATACAGGATGCCCAGTGGATTCCCAGGTTTTCGTACATTTTCCCCACGAACATGGGGAAGGCGGCTCCAAAGAGAGAACGCAAGACGGAGTTGGCTGCCAAAACAGAGGCGGCGAAAATCGTGTACGAGTCGATGAGATAGTTGAGGATGCTCAGGAACACCAGGACCATGCCGAAACCAAAGGGCACCCCCGCGAGGATGCTGACAATCCAGTGAACCGAGCTGGAATTCGTCCAGGCAAACCAGAACAAGCCGACGGGCAGGGCGATGGACCCGACCAGCGTGCCGGGCAAGCGGGCTTCGGGCGGTGCGTGGCCGCCGCACTTGCGCTGCGTCTCGATGTACCGCCTGTTCAAGGGGAGCGTAAAGGCTATGGCGGCAAGCATTCCCACCATGATGCCCAGAAAAGCCAACCCCCCGACGCCCTGGTTCCAACCACGATGCTGCTGGTACACAATGGGGAACGCACCAAAGAGCATGTACAGCGTGCCGTACACAATGGCCATGTACACCGAGAGAAGAAAGACGATGGGCTCTCTGAACAGCAGTATCCAGGGCCGCGAGAGCGCCGACTTGAACGACTCGGCAAACGTGACGCGGCCTCTGTCATGGTCCATCTTGCTGACGTAGTGCTTGCCCGTCATGCCAGACAGCCTGGCCGCTCTCCGGCGCAGGATGACGGGGGCGTACGTCTCGGGAACGAGGACGACGCCCAGAATCCACACGAGCCCCGAAAAGGCCGCCAGCAAGCCCATGACCCAGCGCCAGCCGGCGTCCATGCCCAAGAAGCCGCCGGCAATGGGGCCGAGGACCGGGCCGAGGAAGGGGGCGGCGGCGAAGATGGCGGTGGCCAGGCCGCGCTGCGCCGGCTCAAACATGTCGGCAATGGTGCCCCCGGCGTTGGTCAGGGGCGACGAGCCAAAGGCGCCCGCGAAGAAGCGCAGGATGCACAGCGTCCAGATGTTCTGGGCGCCGGCGCAGCCCGCGTTGAAGGCCGTGAGGCAGGCGTACGTGCCGGCGAAGAGGACCTGGCGCCCGAAGAGCTCGCTCAGGGGCGCCCAGAGGAGCGGCCCGACGGCGAAGCCGAGCACGAACAGCGAGACGCCGAGCGTGGCTACTTCCTGGCTGGCGCCGAACTCGATGATGATTTGCTTCATGCCCCCCGTGTACGCGGACGAGACGAGGGACACGGCGAGCGTGGCGACGGCCACGGTGACGGTGATGAACCATTTTTTGGCGTCGCTGAAGCCCATGGGGTTTCGGGGGTCGTTTGGCGTCCATTGCACCAGGTAGGGGTCCTCCTGGGTGCCCGATCCCGGGTATTCGTGGTGAAGGACATGATCAGTTACGCCTGCTTGGTCTATGACAAGCCGCCAGTAGGGAATCTTGTGCTGAAGGGCCGGTTCCTCGCCATCGCTGTGGCCGTGGCTGGCCGGTCTTGTTGCCATGGTGGTATCGCGGTGCGGAGCGAATCATGTATGTCTTTGGTTGGACTGTTTGCGAATGCCAAGCCTGGATGCCCGCATATTATATCGACACTGTCTCGGCATGGGGAATCAGATGCCACGCAATGGAGGGAGATGGGTTGGGGAAAGTCGCGGGCTATGAATGGGCGTTGTGTAAGCGAGGAAGCGTCTTTCATGTATGCCATCGGGCCGGGTTTCGTGGATAAATGCCGTGGCCGATGACTCCGTGCTCCGTAGTTGCGTCCACTTTTGTCCGTGGCAGACTGGGTGCCTTGAATCAACGTGGTCAGCAATGGCCTTGTGCGTTGGGCGTCCAACACATTTGTAACTCGGCCGCGACGCATTGGTCTTTGATCTCGGACCCTTGACGTGCCGCAAGTGGTGACGCCGAGTGTTGGAACATGGCTTCCACCGAGAAGCCAGCCGACAGTGATCATGTCCAAGTCGTTCCCGGAGATAGGGAAACAATGGCCATTTGTGCGGCCAATAACGACGGACACCAGGCCAAGGGTCAGACGGACCCAACCAGTCATCCGAAAAGACTGCATCCTAATCCAGACCTTTCAGGGTCCGGTTCAACATGGTTGGTTGGTTCCATGCTGGCTGTTGGCCGGTCGGTGAGAAGCCCGCGGAATGTCCGGGCCCGGCGCTCTCCAAGTCGGGTTAAAAAGTCCGTTGCAAACGCCGTCGACGTGATTGTGCCTCTTGTCAGCGCAAGGGATTTGTAACGAACACGCCGGGCCCTTGTTTCATAATATGGTAAAGTGTTGAGTTCTGTGGAGCTTTGTGGTGAATTGGCTGCATTACCAAGTCATGGCGGTTCTCTGTCCGAGTCCGAACTACAAAGCCACGATATTCATTCAGCTGGCGGCGTTTCCAAACGAACGCCGGACTTTGCTAGTCATCATGGCCGAGTCTAGTTTAAAACACGGCCCTGCGCATGGTGCTTACTGGTGGAAAAGTCGTACGAGGGGCGAACCATGGCCGTCCATGGCCGCAGGGGACTGACACAAATTGACCAACGCCTTCTGTAGTCGCGCCGTCTCGTCTGATGACGCAGTTCCTGAGGCTACAAATGGCAGATACATACAGCGCTTATGGATGTCTGGCCTGGCACCTCTTACCGCATGACAGCGGCGCTGGGCTTACGCGCCGTTCGAGATGGCACGATGGGCTATACACATTTTCCCGAGGGTCGTAAGATGCAGAAACATCCCCAACTGGCCATCAGGCCATGCTAGCCCATGAGGCCAAACACGTGGATTGACGAGGACACGCAAAGAGCAATCGCATCCACGGGGACAGCCTGTACGCACGAGTTCCGAGATGCAAATCATGACGAACAAGGTGGAGGGCAAGGGCGCCAGCCTCGTCGCTGCCAAATGAAAAAAAAAAAACATGTCGATGCAATCACAGGAGGTCGCGCAGACTCTTGGCAAGTAAGGTACTTTTACATCTAGAGGCTCGCGACGAGCTTGTCGCCCAGGGCCTTGATGCTATCCTCAAACTCAGTCGTCTTCTTTGCCTTCCAATTCGCACCGCTCTTGCCAGGCACGGTATCGCTTCCAGTGAAGCCAATGTAGAGAACATCCTTGGGATCGTGGCCATTGTCGCCGGAAAGGCCCTCGTTGGGGAAGCAGAGCTTGCCAAGGGCCAGCGACGCCTCGCCGGTCGAAGTGAATCCGTTGGTGTCGCCCCAGACGCCATAAAACTAGAAACAAAGTTCTTGTTAGCAATTGGATGGCGGCGACGGACCGGAGCCGGGATACTTCGCACCAATTGGTTATTGCACACGACGGCCATAATGCTAAGGGGCTTCATCCCCTTGCTCTGCGGGTTGAAGGACGGGCTGGCGCCCTCGTTTCCAAAGACGACGTACGGGTGGATGTTGGCATCGAGATCGGGAATTCCGTACGTCTTGACGGTGTCCTTGAAGGACGTCTGCCCCTGGCCACTGGGGTCGTTTGCGCAGCCGCCGGCCGAGTTGTTGGCGCCGTCGCAGTCAATGTCCATGTTGTCATAGTTGCCGCTGCTCCCCTTGAGGAAGATGGCGTTGGGGAGATCTCCGCAGTAGGCCGCGCCGCCGCTGAAGGTTCCTGAAAGTTTCTTGGAGCATGTCCCGGCCTGTGTGGTGTCTCGTCTTAGCGACCGGCACGTGCTGTCGCCTGCGTTTGCAACATACCTTGTGCTGATCATAGATTTTCTTCAGATTGGCGGGGAGTTGGTAGGCAGAGGCTACGGCGCCGAGGGTGGCCACGGCAAAGAGACTGGCTGAACGCATCTTGAGTGTGGTAGCGAGACGGTGTTTGTGTGAATCTTGACCCGTCAGGCGTCTGGTATTGCAAAACTTGTACAGCCAGCCTACTTATATACGTGCGTGTTGGACCTCGAGCCATTCAATGATTCTTCCACTTGGCCATAACTTGGGACGACGGCCTATGCCGTGGCCATCCCCGGACGGGTGAGCCATGGATGGATAATTCGAGACCCAAATGCCGGAACTATCCTCGAGTTGGAATCGTCGCTGCTGACACCTTGGGGGAGGACTCTGGTCTAGCCCTTAGCCACTCTCAGCCCGGTCTCATGCCGGCCTGGCAGTCAGTCGTCTTGATGGACCCAAAGCATGTTGAAAAGGGGAAGGTAATTGCGCCGATTTTTGGGGATTGGAGGAAAATAAGGACCTTGATCGGGGTCAGCAGGCCTTGCCGTGTGCGGTTGTAACGTAACTTGTCTCTGAAAAGCGGGACTTGTCATTACAGGACAGTCAGACCTTGTGTTGTAAACTGCTCCAGGCCAATGTATGGTACCGCGAGTAGTGGGAGTCAATCAATTTGATACATGCAGCTCTGGTAATGGTGTTCCAGGTGCTGTTCGCTGGGATTCCCACGTAAGATGGCAGATGTTGGTGGATAAATTCCCAACATTGAAACCCGCCCAGTCTTGTCTTGCCTGTCATCATGGCGAGAATGCTACGCCTAGACTGGGGCTTGCAATAAACGCAGCCTTGACATGGGCAGGTATTAGCAGTATAATCAGGACTGATGTTTCAGTACTAGAGTCCGTACAGTCCAAAAATATAAACTCCAATGTTGGAGACATAGTCTGCGCTCCTTGGCCGAGACTCCGCCTACCCTATGGAGTACCAGAGCCGGAGTGCAGGGCATCCATCGGCAACACACTTCAATATTGCTTTGGGAGCAGATGCTAAGCACACTGGGTGGTGCCATCCAAATGTCACCGGTGCGCCAGTCCCATGTGTCAAGCAGCTTCAACTTGTCTTGTCATGCATTTGGGGGTGAGACAATGGAGAGAGCAAGAGCCATACCGTCTCAATTATCGGGTCAACTCAGTGAATGCGACCGACTTGACCCCACGTGAGATGTACAGTCTTGCACGCAAGTCTTGTTCACTCTGGACACCATCCGTCTTGATGTGAAGGAAAGGAGGAGTTGTGTATAAGGGTTGGTGCAACAAGAAACGCCCAAACCCTTGGTGAATTTACATTTATTCATGTTTCCAGAATCGGAAATGGATATGATTTTGGAAGTAAGATAAGATACTCGTCTCCCCAACCACTAAAAACCGGGTGTGACCTCATAACTTATGCTGAGGCACTACTCGCATGAGATGAGAGCGCTCGGCAATGAGGTCATGCCTCCACGGATTATTACTAGTTCCGCGTCTCCTTTGGGACTATTCTTAACCATTTCCATGCAGTTAGTTGCCTAAATAGTAAGTTACAAGCCTGCTTCACCTGATGAAACTGTCACCGTCAAGGTCCCACGTGGGGGCAAACCCGTCAAGATCAACCAGACGTCTGGAGATGCCAAAAACAGGCGCGATCAACCACGTCGCTTGGTCTCCAGGAACGTTGCAGCTCCTCATTGGACGGCGCAAAAGGCTCCCGGTGCGAACAAGTCATTCGGGTGGGAGGAGATCGACACCCCGCCGCCGTTCCTGGTGCTCGTAACATGATGACCCGATGCGGAATCATTCAGGGCAAGTAACTTGGGTATAGTTGAACGGTTGGTAAGAATATGCCTATACTGGGCCTGATGATGGACGACGACTGCGGATATATTTCGCATTTCAGGAGTCTGAAGTGGTGCGCCTGTAATAGAACCATGGAACTCTGTGGCATTCCCATTTGTCCATGACCTGTTTCTGGCGTGACATGGATGTCGATGTGTCTGCCAAGGCATTATTCCCGTTCGCATTGACTGTATCACTTCATGTGTCGTGTTTATTGTTAACGACCCGCCGCATTAGGAAGGTATCCCCATCGCTCCCTAGCTTTGAAGCTGGCCCGTGAATAATGAATGGCACCAGTTGACAGTATGAAGCGTGGGGGATAGTGACATTAACCCTGATAACCCCTTTTTGGAAAACCAATATGGTAACATGTTTGAACTTGTTGGTACTCTGGAGACAAAAGAGAATGAGGAGCAAAAGGGATCGGGAGGAATATAAAATGCTTCTTCCACCGACGTCTTTCTAGTCGGATCCCATACTTCAGCTCATCAAGACTTGCACCGAATCTCAACTAATCAGCTATTCATACCTCCTGGGCACGTCCTGTATAAGCCAACAAGATGAAAGCCTCCCACGTTATCGGCGCCTGCCTGGGCATGGCCGCATTTGCCGCAGCACACATGGAGATGAAAGATCCTCCTCCCATCCGCTCCGGCTTCAACCCCTATACAGGCTGGGACATTGACTACGACATGATCTCGCCGCTGAACTCGGACGGAAGCGACTTCCCCTGCAAAGGCTACGCCAGATATCTGGGCACGCCAAAGGGCAGACCGGTAGCAACTTGGACCGCGGGCGGCACCTACTCCATGACCATCAGCGGACGCATCCCTCACGACGGCGGCAGTTGCCAGGCCTCGGTTTCCTACGACCGCGGCAACTCGTGGAAAGTCATTCGCTCGTGGGTGGGCAACTGTCCGGTCCTGGGCGACTCCAGTTACAGCTTCACTCTGCCCAGCGACCTGCCCGCCGGCGACATGCTCTTCGGCTGGTCCTGGTTCAACAACGAGGGCAACCGCGAAATGTACATGAACTGCGCCGCCATCACGGTCAAGGCCGGCAACAAGTGGGCGCAGCGCGGCGCCGCAGACTCGTACCAGAGCCGTCCTGCCATGTTTGTCGCCAACGTCGGAAACGGCGTCTGCACGTACGAGGGCACCGATGTCGAATTCCCCCAGCCCGGCCCTGACCCCGTCCGCACCTCGCGCAGGCCTCATGCTCCTGGGCATAACGGCTGCGGAAACTGGGGTGGTGACTATTGAGCGTGCATCCCGGAACGGTTTACAAGTTGCACATGTGTAAACAACATTTGTACATGGCCAGACGCACAAGCACAAACTGCGGCCCTTGTTGTTGATACTTGACTCTTCTTCTTGTATGGAATTGGGGCGCCAACCCTGTATTTAGTCATTGCTAGGACGCCCAACGTATATATAATTTTTGAAATGAATGGCCATTTTGTCATTATGTCGACTGTTTTACACACACTTCCCCCGTGCGTATGGAGTCGTGTGGTTATCGGAGCACCAAATAAAGGCTCTTGCAAAGGATTCCTCAGCCGCCTCCCTGTGTCTCGAATCGCACGTGTATCCCATCCATCCCTCCCTGGTGGCGTTGTTGCAAAACGAAACACAGCAGTTGGTAATTTTGGCAACCCAGTCGTAGCTGTGAATGTCGAAGTCAAAGTCTATGCCGCCTTGTTTGTCCCGAACGATGGCAGTATATGCGCCGCTAAACTTGTTCCTAGAGAACCCCTGGAATGCAAAGCCCTGATCAAACGACGTCTCGTTGTACAAAAACGTGGCTGAGGGAGTCGCAGATGCGCTTGCAGAGGAGGCAGTAGATGAGGCTGTTGGTGTGGATGGCGTCGGTACTGGGCTATGAGATGGTTTAATAGCCGTGACTTTGTAGAGAGTTGATTCCAGAGATTGGGGCCAAAACTTACGTCGAGGCAGTATTTGCGTCCGATGAGGACTTTGACTTTGAAGAGATGACTCCTCCCGCAACACCACCGACGACTGCGGCAACCACGACAGCAAGCAAAAGCCCGAGCAAGATGAAAAAGACGCCGCGCTTCAAGCCTAGGATTCTTCCTCCTTTGTTGGGTAACGGAGGGAGCGGAGCGTCTGCCGCTTTCTGCGCTTGCCATGGTTGATGCGGCGAAACGCTCGGCGTGTTCCCTGCTGGCGCTATTGCGCTCTCTAGATTTTGGCATGTTGCGTACTCTGCGGGCACTACCTCCTTATCCGTCGCATTCCCACCATTGTCCTCGCTGTTTGTATTCTGGTGTGTGTAATGAGCGCTCGTGTGATCCTGGAAGCGCTGTTGCCCGTAGTGTAAGCCTTGTACTGAGTTGGCGTCTAAAGGCGACATGAGCTCAACAACTTCGGGGGCGTTGGCATCATGATCGTAGCATGGGTCCGGACTGTTGGGGCTAACTGCCGAGACAGGCCCGGGACTATAGTTTGGTGGCTTGTCGTCGTAACTCGACATGTTGGCAGCTGTGATGAGACAAGAGTTTGGCTGGTTATAACTGCGGACTGGACCCGGGCACAGGGCGAAGTCGAGCGCGAGAGAGGATGGAATAATTCGACTCAGTCCCCTCGTCTGTATCTATATGAAAACTGCTTTTTAGTAAATTTACCCGGCGCGTCTTAGCTAGAAATCCGACAGGGGATTTTAATATCCAGCCCCCACCTAGTCATGTCAAGTTGCTGGCAGGTTTTACAGGGGTTTCCTTTAACATCTTGCAGACTATCTTTTCGAAACTACAAAAAGACGCCAGTTTGTTTATACTCCAGATTCTCTCATTTATTCACCTTTAGAACATGCTACATCTAATGCATTATTATACAAGCCACTTCCAAGGCAAAGCATTCCGATTTTGGAGCCAGACAGAGGACAACTCTGCGCTGTGATATTCATAGACCATAACGCATAGGACCCCAGACATGAAGTGCATTGGTCTCGCAGAGGTAGGCGAATCGAGTCAATGATCGTCCTCGACCTGGGCAAACCAAGGAGGTACTGCTACCAGCGGAAAGGCGCCATGTAACCAATATCTGCAAGTACCATCCGTACCCTACCTGGGGTTTCCTGTGCCTGGGTGGATCTTTTCTATCAGCCGCAAACCAAGGTTAGTTGAGCCATGCGAGTGAGAGCTGCTCCGTACAACAAACTTGCAGGATGGGGGGAGAGTCATGGAACTCCTGTGTGGTCAAGTTGCTAGACATTTCACATGCAATTATGAACAGACTTGAGAAGACGTCAGAATCAGGAATCACCTTATATCCATCTCTACAGATGACTGAGATAGGGTGCCATATGGTTGCATACCGAACGCCAAGTCTTCAGTGGCGTTCGGGCGTTGAACCAGGCTCGGTAATCGCACCGACCATTCAGACGAGCGCGGGTGTAGTCTACCAAATCGCGGTCAAGTCCGATCATGTCTCAATTTTGAGATGCGTTTTGATTCAGCTGAGCGACAATCAACATCCAGCAGCACAGCTTTTAGGGTTGTGCTCAAGGTGATGCAATCATCACCAAACGCTTGTTCAAGGTGGCACAGCATGCGATGGTCATCCAAGCCAGCGCACATCTAAATTGGGTTCAAGGGTCTGATAGGGCTGCAAGGCGCGGAAGACGAGCTTGAGTGGTGACAGGGATCAGAGAAGACCTTCATGTCGCGAGTTGAAGTGGTTACAAGTCAGCGCGCTGCTGGGGCCTCCGTGGATACAACAGCACTGTCAACTCTTCTTTCAATGTTCCGTGTCCTTTTTGGAGTTGGGAAACGAAGGCAATGGCGACAACCAAAAGCCAAAATAGCAACCGGCTGAGCATTTCCTGAGCGAACAGAGGCCCCGGAGTCGGATCCGGTTCCGTCTTTTGTCAATGCCGCCTGACCAAAGTTGGCATGGAGCTTTTCACACCATGGACCAACAGTTGAAAAGTCGGCGAGGCTTAAATGTGGTATTACAAGACAGGGGATTCGGTACTGCACGTTTGGATATTAGTATACAATTTTGACCAAGATTGGTGGTACGGAAATGTCCATAGGTTGAGCCCACATCCAAGGCGGTCATGTCAAGTCTGGTCGATTCCACTTGGCGAATAATCCTGATAGTTCCAACGCGTCCAGTACAAATGAGATACAGAGATGACTGAATTGTCAAATATAAAATTGAGTAGTCTGGAGATTGCGGCGACTCGAGTCTGCTATATTTGTGGAGGCATCGAAGCCATCGACGCCAAAATTGTTGAGCTCGTCGTGCCATAGCAGAGCTCTTGGTTCCGTATATTGCAGAACAATATTTACACCGCCGCCAGGGCGTACTTTGCGTCCGTGTTTGGTGTTTTTCTAGTCGAAAGTGTTTTTCGGCTGTCAAAATACTGCATACAAGGCACGCTTCAAGTCAGCAAGAACATCCCTAGCCCGCGTGACTGATGGAATTCGCTCACAGCCCCTTAGATCGCAATGCTCGTCGCAATGGAACGCACTGGAGGTTGACCTTATTTTGCCACAAACTTCTCAATCACCACATAACCATCCCATTTGTCCTTGACCATCATGTCGCGGACCTTGTTAGGTTCTTAGTCATCCTCAGACTCAACATTGCTTTGGGGTCAACGGCGACGAATTCATGACCGACTACAAATTACACGGCTGACTGACAAACGTAAACGGCGGTCTGGCACTGATCCTTGCGCCGCGGACAAATCTCCTTTCTCTCGTATTGAGGATCCCTACATATGTAGTACTTGACTGTTCTGCTACAGTACCACCGCTGCATCGGGATGGCGACTGTGGCCCATGCAACAGCCCATTACGCCGAGACGGCGAGACCGATGAGATTGAGAGCAGCTTCGCCAACACACGAATCCGAATTGGCACCATGGCATGGCTGTGCCTTGCCATCATTCTCCCAACGGCCTGGCCAGTAGCCCGCCGCAAGGGTTTCGAATTGTTCCATTTTGCCCATTTTCTCTTCTTTGTCTTCATGGTCTGTGCTCTGATACACCCGAAAAACGGGCCAGAGTTTCTGCTGCCTGGCTTCTCGCTCTGGGCCATTGACCGCATCCTCTGATTGTACCACAGCTTCCGGGCCATCGAGATAGCAGATATCGCGCACTTGGAGGGCCAAGTGACCAAGTCTACTGTCAAGGGCATAACCATCACTCGCCCAGGTCAAGTGGTTTCGGTTCAGCTTCCTGGTGTATCATTTTGGAACTGGCATCCGTTCACGGCGGTGCGTCCACCTGGGCATACTCCAATGCCGTCAAGTCTAATACGTCGACGCGGACACAGGCAGCGAGCACCAGCCGTCCGTGGGCGAGGCGCATCAGTCGGCGAATCACGGAGGCAAGCTTCGGCCAAGTGGTCCATTTGGGGCCGGTCGTTTGGACTTTGATTCGTCTTCTGTTGTCGTGTTAAGTGCGAGTGGGATCGGTATTACTCCTGCTGTTAGCACCATGTCATCAATCGTTTCCTTACGGCATTCTTTGACCAGACGCAGCGTTACCCTTCCGCCGGGCATTGTCGACATCCACCTTATCTGGGTGGTCAAAAGCGTTCAGCACTCAGCCTGGTTCAAGAAGGAACTTCAAGCCCTCCATGACGTGACATCACAGCCAGGGTCGACGGTCAGGCTGTCCATCTCGCCGCATCACACAGAAACCGGTAGCACAGAAGCCACGAGCCAACAAGAGGAAACAAGCCGTGCAGAAAACACCGAGTCCATGCCTACATGGTGGACCATCTCACTAGGCCGGCCAGATCTTGATAGTGTCTTTCAGGGACTCGAGGAGCAGCGTGCTGGATGTGATGTCGGCGTCAGCTTGTGCGGGCCCAACGAAATGGTCAGACGAGCGAGGAATGCAGCCGTAGGTGCTCGACGACTGGCTTATTCCATATTGAAGGCGAAGTATTCGAGCGACGAGCACGCCAGCCGTGTATCACCCTATTTGAACGCAACTCCGCAGGACGATGCCACGTTCAGCCTTGTGAGGCCGGACAAAGTAGCTTGTACATAGTACACGACAGCCATTGACAGGCCGGGGTTTGGGCCGTCGTCACCTCAACCCAGTCGGAGCCTGCTCGATTGGGCGCGAGACGTGGTGCAATTTTCCAGGGGAATCGGCCTCGAAAGATTCGCCGTCATGGTTTTGCAGAGGAGATGGGTTCAGCGGGTGCTTGAAGAGAAGCTCAAGGCCTCGGAGGAGTCGCGGAATCCAGTCGCGGCGCCAAAGGAAAAGCCAACAACGGCTGACAGTTTCTTCCACAGCCACGGCGACCCTCCATCGCCCAGTCAGGTTAATGAGCTCAACTCGTGCGCGCACTGACGGCTGAGCCGTTGGCGCAGGGCGCCACAGCGGCAGTTGAATAAGCCAACAATGAAGGTCTTGTTAGATGCCGACTGGGGGTTCCGGCTCGAGGGCGTCACGTATTCCAAAGTCAAGATACGGCACGGCGTGCGGGATAGGAACATGATGTGTCACTTTGCGGGAATGATGCCAAGCTGTACGCTGTATGAATCTAACCAAGACACTCATTACACCATGGGGAATGACATGGAGGCAGCATTAGGGGAGCTTATGGGCGACCCGAAAGCGAAGAATCGGTCCGGAATGCGCTTGCGTACCAGAGGCAATTGAACCAGTTGACAAGAAAGCCGAGCCCATCTACAGCTCTGGATAGAGAATACTGCCTGGCGTACATGTCATCCTCCCATCTATCAACTTTGTGCCTCACAATATGTAAGAACAAGGTGAAGCCAACAGCCAATGTGGCCATGAGGATGGAAACAGGAAGCTGCTGCAGGTGAAGGCAACGGCGTTGCTTGTGGGATAACTTGTCAAGTTGGCACGCTCTTGGCCGTCGTGATGACAAAACACCATGTTTACGTAGCACGCGCCTGCACGGATGGGATGCAGGGATCATACATAGGGTCAGCAAGTAACAAAGATGAACTCGAGGCATTTGTCCACAAACGGCAATTGACTTGATCATCAAGTTCATGTTCCACGGCTCGGTAGATCCGTCGATGGCCTCCACCCAAATAGCGAGCGGGTGTCCCTGATGAGAGTAAACGCTACGCCTAGCCGCGTCGTCATGCAACTTCAAATGGTCAATATTATACATGTACTGGGAAAGGGCCAGCGCTGCTTGTTCCAGCCTGGGTACGGGTTCGAGGTGGCAGCGCAACCACGGAGTCGGCCAGAGACGTCCGGTGCACGTTTGCAATTTTCTCTCCTCCTGTGCGGGAGTCCCGCGCCACCGTTCCCTCATCTCAAGCGTCGTGGCGAGTCGACAAGATGGTGGCGTCAAAGCGCAGTCGTCCCAAATTTGCATCTCCGTGTGGTTCGTGTCGCTTGACTCGATGCAGCCCCAAGGAGCCGCTGGCAGCGTGAGCATCGCCAAGATGACGGAAGGATTCGCAAATTGCCGAGAGCACGCCATGAGTAGGAGCAGGTACCCGGCCACGGAACTATACTAGTACATAGAATATACCACGGCATATTCGCGCATGCTATTGACTCCTTGTTGGTAGGCAAATATTCCGCGACAGACTATACTCCTATTGCGATGCATTCTGCGGCGCGTCAGCCCCTGGTGAAGACTCACGACGATGTTCTTCCCTGCCATAAATACGGAACAAGGGAGAGAATGGTCAAGCGGCCGCCCGATCCCACCGGAGGATCGACTCTCAAGCGCTGTCCGTCATTAGTCAACGCGCGCGACCGACACAACCGGGCCGTATATTGAAACTCGCCCACTTGGGTGGCTAAATTCTGAGACGGTCTGGTCTGGTGGCCACTGACTCGAAAAGGGGTCAACGGTTGCGAGTGTGGACGAATCGTGTACGCATTCTTTCCTTGATCTGGACTATTCATCATGTTAGAGCCTAGTTAATAATAAATATATGGCGCCAAGAGAAAAAGATGTTTTAATCTCATTAATACAAGTGAGTCCCACCGGATTGACACGTCTTGTATATTATTGATGAGGGCTTCAATGTTTGCTCGGAATTACCTACGACCCACTCACTGTATTTACATGATGAGCATATGCAGTCAATATTATGCCATCAATCAATCTGCGCGGCGGCAACGTGCTACCCTTGCCACGTCACTCTCCATCTTGATAACATGAATAGCATCTGCCTTCATTTCGGCGCATCGGGGCACTTTATGCAAGCGGCATAATCGTAAGATTCTCCATAGCAGTAAGGCTACACATTACGCGTAGAACATGGAGCACCCATGACCCATGAGGCATGAGCACTTGGCAGCAGGGGCTGAAGATTGATAGTAGCCGTATTTGTTCATCCAGTGACCTTTTCGTAACTGCCTCGATTGCGGACAAGGTTTCATCGCACACCATGGACCCCACAAGGCCGCGATTTGCTTGATTCGGGTTGTGGCTCAGCAATCGTCAAGCGCGGTGCTGACTCAAGCCGCCAACTTTGGGCGCACATCATGGTTCAACTGGCCTTCCTGTTAGAAACTTCTTGGCTCCCACTCGGCTTACACGCCCGGGTTGGCGACTCAAGAGACCCTGTGATGATATTATCGAATGGATATATATTGTTGACAATGTCTCCTCCTAACCCGGGGAATATACCTCATCACCATCACACCAACTCCAACTCCAACAAACACCTTGGCACCATCTTTCCACTCATTGTCATTTTCTTTAGCACAACTTGTCCATTCATTACCACATATTCACAATGCGCGCCGGTGTCCTCCCCTCCTTGACTGCTCTGGGTGCCGTCGCCAGTGCTTTGCCGGCTACCGACGGCGCCAACGGCGCCAACGGCAACACGGCCGCCGGCACCGATGTCATCATCAACGTTCCCCAGCTCTACCCCGAGAGCGCCGATTTCAACAAGAAGAACGGCTTGACCTATTTCAGGTATGTCTGCGAGAGCAGTTGCTTGCTGGGAACGTCGGTGGAACTAATACCATTCCCTCGTCTAGCAAGCTCTACAACGCCGCCGTTGCCGTCGTCGACGTTTCCAAGGACAGCGTCGTCGACACCATCACGTTTGATCGCACAGACGTGGCCGAGTTCCACGCCAGCGGTGTCGAGATTGACCAAAAGACCAACCAGTTGTCAGTCACCATCAACGCCGGCATCGCCTTTGATACCGCCGGCGCCAATGTCAGCGGCGACAACTTCCTCTACAAGGTCGACCTGAACGGCGACAAGCCCAAGGAGCTGTGGCACGCCAACCTTACCGCTGTCACCAACGGAGCCTACGGGGGCTGCCAGGACATGGTCCACGACACCTGCGGCAACACCTTTGTCGTCTGCACCTACCCCGGTGCCATCATCAAGGTCAACGCCGACGGCACAAAGGCCATCCCCTGGTACCTGAGCAACTACACCAAGCCCGGCACGAGCCCCATCTTGCCCGGCCTCACGGGCATCGTGGCCAGCGGCGACCTCCTCATCGCCAACGACGCCCAGGCCAAGCAGCTCGTCAGCTTCAACAAGCGCGACTCCCTGGGCAAGCGCGTCGTCATCCCCGTCACCGGCCTGACCGGCGAGAGCGGCGACGACGGCGTCTACCTGCCCGAGAAGTACGGCGGCAAGGTCCTCCTGACCCAGCTCAGCACCGAGGGAACCAACGTCTTCGTCTCCAAGGACGGCTGGAAGTCGGCCGAGTTTGTCACCAAGATCGCCAGCGCGTACACCCCCCAGGACAAGGGCGGCTTTGCCGTGGCCACTGTCCAGATCCAGGACAAGATCTACGGCGTCATTGAGTACTTCCTCGACGACAAGAACGGCGGCCTCGCCGGCAACCGAACCAAGTTTGAGCTCGAGGACCTGACCACCAAGATTGACCAGGCGGTCCAGGGCAAGATCTAAGGGACGGGCGAGCATGGGACATTTTCAATGGCAAAAGCAGTTTTCCTTGTGTACACCTAGAGCATAGATAGACGGAGCGTCCGATCGGAACATTGAAATTCAATTGACGAGTTTGTACTGGTAACTTGTAATTCTTTATCTATGCAAATATGAAGCGAATAGAACCTGCCTGCTATGTACGGAGTAAAAGGGGGGAAAGCCCTGCGGCATACCAGACTCCACGATGAAACCAGTCTTGTAGATAGTATGCGCCCACTGACCGACTTCACCGGCATGACGACCACCAATCGCCTTGCTTGACACATTGGTAAGGAGGAACGCACTGAGTAGGACCGGAATAGCCCTCGCCGCCGCACTAGACGTCGCCACTGTGTGAGCTACCGCGCGAGATTTTTCTTTCCCTCAAAGAGCACATGGATAAAACTCACCTGACCCCACTGGGGAACTGTGCCGCCGGTAGGCGACGCTGTCGGAGAGGACACCGAAGTCGAAGATGGCATCGTGGTCGCGGTCGGGGCCGGAGCTGTTGCCGGCGTAGAACTCGGAGGCCCCGACGACGCGCAAGGCGCTCCGCTGACGAGGATGCTCTTTGCCTGCTGCGCATACGTGCACCCGTCGTTGACATTGGCATCCGAGAAGCCCGCGCTCCACATCATGATGCCGCCGAAATGGGCGTCGCTCCTGTACTCGCCGACAATGGCGGCCAGTTGCTCCGGCGCGGCGTAGTACTGCGCGCCGCTGGGCGTGCCCGTCGACGCCAGCGGCGAGGCCGGCACGCCAATGAAGATCTTGGCACCGGCCGACGGCGTATCGGCGATAAAGGACGTCCAGTTGTTGTAGTTGAAGGGGGCGTTGCCGTTGATGCCCAGCGCGCAGGGGACCGTGTAGTTGTTGTTGTTGTAGAACTGGACGTAGAGATGGTCGAAGACGGCGTTGCTGATGATGACGCCCATGTTGGGCTCGGGGATGGGGCACTGCGGCGCGCCGGTAATCAGGTACGTGTTGGACTTGTCCGACGCAAAGTTGGAGCGTAGCTTGGCAATCATGTACTGGTAGTACTGGCTGCTGCCGCCGTTGACTTCGATGTCGAGGTCGAATCCGTTGACAAAGTTGCTGCCAAACGGCCGCTGCACCGTCTTGTTTCCAGAGTTGCCGTACGAATCCCACAGGTACTGGCCTATTTGCTCGGCCTGCGCCTGTGTCTGGAGGGAGTAGGAGCTTGTCGCGCCGCCGAGGGACAGGATGATCTTGACACCGGCCGACTGGCAGGTGTGTATGGCTGCGGTCAGGGCTTCGCAGTTTTGACCCTGGCCGGACGTGCTGATGTAGCATGATTGGCCTGTATGAGGTTAGAACTGGGACATTCGAAAACAGGGGAAAGGGAAAATGAATAGAAAAGCTGGTCAGGGGGGTAGCCTGCTGCCTACGAGATGCGGCGTATTTCTATACATGTATAGATAGATTCGTAGCCTCTCCAGAGTCCATACGCTCTCGGCTTCCATGAGAGTGGTGAATTTAAAAAAAATTAAAAAATTAAAAAAAAATAAAACTGACCTATAGTCCCTGAAGGTATGTTGCCGCCATTTCCAAATTGATATAGAAATGCAAGAACCAAAACGTCGATTCCGGAATTGGGTTGGCAATACGCCGCGAGGTCGTTATTCTCGATCGTACCGCCGCCGTTCTGCCCCCAGTAGACGACGTTTTGCGCTCCGGGTGCTTGTCGCGGCTTGACTGATGTCTTGTCAGTCAAGGGCACTCCGGCCGCCAGACCAGCAAGGCCAACGCCGACGAGAGCGCGTAGATGATGCATATTGATAATATACACAATATAAAGACGGTAAAAGATGTAACATGTACAGAGAAGGGAAGAGAATATACACAAGTGCAAACTACCAACTTGACGTGCAATCGCCTACCATGTGCAATACACGATCGTCCATCCGCGGTCGATTTGGGCGTGTTATATATCATTTTCACAAGAGTCATCCATCCAGCGCACGAGGAGCCCGGCTACATACCAAGCTCCCAAATCGACACGTGGAACGGCATTGCGAGCTGAGAGACACGCGAGACAGCACCACGTTTAGGAGGAGACGTTGCATGGACAGGAATGAAGCTGTGTCATCCATCTTCAATTGCCTCCCCGTGACAAGCCCGAGGAGCGTCGAGTGACAACGTGAGGCACACGGCGTGCCGAGTACCCGTAGTCGCTTTTGCCGTGTAAGCCATCAGCCATTCGTGGGGGAGTTTTGCAGGGACTAGCTGATGCGTCCCTGAGCGATGAATGTTCCTGCGTTGGCTCGAGTGGTTTCATTCGCCTTGTCGGGCACGAGGATCTGATGTCTTGCCTCGGGGCACACGAGCGTCTAGCGAGTTGGAGTCGCGAGTTCCATATGACCTGCCACGGGCCACATGGACATGGATCAATTACATCTGGTGTAGGCTAGTGAAATAACAGTCGGTGGCAGGATAGATTTACCCACCGACAAGTATACACTAATATGCCTTACCCGTTGACAACTAAGTGGGTTAGTTGCCAACGGCTCAACTAGTATATTATAGTTTGAGCGCGATAGCCAGGTACCTGATCTGGTTAATACCAGACCCTTTGCCTGCCACTGTAAAAAATGAGAAACAGCGCTAGTTACACGGAGGATCATGGCCTTGTGAACTTGACATTTAAAGTCAATTGTGTCCTGTCTGCACGACAGGCATGTTACCAGCCATATGTAGACTTTTGCGACACCAGGCGCCGTGACGTCAATACTGCAAAGACGCAACAACACGGGCGCGGACAAGCAACAAGGCTTCAAGTCCATTTCGCATGCATACCACGTGTCTTTTCAAAGCTGGGGCAAGACTTTAGTCTGTAGTCAACGATTGATGCCATTACACCTTCCCATTCCAGGCATTCACTAGGCTATCTCGGGACGGTCTCAGTTTGGACTCATACCACGCGCTCCTCCGTCACCCCTTGTCTGGCAGCAAAGATGCCTACGTAACGTGTCTACCCTGTCAAGCTGGTGCGTAGAAAAGTGCTTGCAAACTAGTGTACCCGACACACGGCGCGATGCAAGGTGACACGGCGGCTCCCAAAGGCATCTCAAAGGATATATATTCACAAACTGTACTACACTCTCCGTACGCGTCCTCATCCTAGTAGGCCGGCGGCGAAAGCATGTTTCTAATCATGGTTCGGAAGCGGCCGTGACCCGAGGCATCGCTGCTCTGGCTCGACCTGCGAGTGATGGAGTTGGTCATCTCGCTGCCTCCAGTCGACGGGTGCCTCGTTGCGACGACGCGGTTGGACATGTCTAGCTCAAATCATGGGTAACCGTGGCTGTCATTGCTTTGGTGGACGGCACTTACGAGAAACCCCGTCGCCTTTTGCCGCGGCAAGCATCGCCTCGTACTTTTCCTTTGCTTTGATCGAGGCCGAGGATGGCATGATGGATAAAGTTGCTTTGATCTTTCTTTGTTTCTGGTGGATGGACCTGCTCAAGAGTTGCCGTGTGGGGTCGAGTCCTCGAGAACGATGCGGAGGTGTCTGGAGCTTTATAGGTCGCATGTCGTGATGGCTGCTGGCTTTTTGCCTCTGGCCAGTGATGGACGAGTGGCGTACAGCAACTCGCTTCTTATTGGGTTGGTGTTGTCAAGTTGCTGCACGCGACACAATTACAGTACCAGCTATTGAACAATAACTGTGCTCGATAACAAATATGTGCCGTGGACTGGGCGAGACCTTGGTAGTAAAGGGTGCGTCTGCGGTGTCACATCTGTGAGAAGATGCAGAGGCGCCGGCCATCTATTAGTGGGAGAGTGTGAACAATTCATGTACCCTACATCACATACAGCAAAAGCGCGCCTTGTACACAGGTTCAATGACCATTTTACTCCTTCAATCTTGATAAATACTAAACTGTTCTACCTGCCTGTGTACTCGAGACGTCTCCATCACGCATCACCAGCCCCTCGGACGGTTTGGGGCTTGTAGACGTGAACCAGCTTTGACACCCATGGCACCCTAGTTGTACGATGAAGCATTGGGGTCGTCCGAGATTTCTAGCAAAGGGTCTGCCTTGAAGTTGCTGCGCTGGTATGAGCTGGCAGAGTCGTCCTCGGAGATTTGGAGCAAAGGGTCCGCCACAAAATGGCTGCGCTTGTTGACATCGTAGGAGCTGTCTTTACCATCCTTGTCAATAGTCAAGAGCTTATCGCTCTCAAAGACACCTGGATGAATATTGGTCAGTCAAGAGCTACCCACGCACGAGTTTCATCAGGGGAGGGGATGCCGTACCTGCTGGTGCAGCCGCTGCGAGAGTAGCGAGCAAAGGAAGTATGAAGCGCATAGTCACCAGCGTTGGGATTTTGTGAAAACAAAAAGAGAGAGAGAGAGACTAGCTCAACAAGAAAAGAGTAGTCCTGGGCTATGCAGACGGGTTAAGGTTATTTGTATTGTGTGGAGTTTATTATTTCGACAGTATGCCCATTGCTGGGCTGTAGCACAAGAAGCCGCGCAAGCACGGCATATATATCCCTTTTTACGTAGCATGGCCACCCGGAATCAGGCAACTGCACGACCTTCCCGTTGCGAAGTTACATTGCAGGCCGACTGGTTGCATCGAGTAGAAAGACGCACGACTTTGTCGTCGCAAAGTCAAGATACATGTTGGGATCGGGCGATTTGTGAACTGACCCCGTTTCGGCATGCATGTACCAAGTATAAGCAAAACGATGCCCGAAAATTTGCCCAGTGGTACGTGTTCCGGCCGTCGGCAATGTTGACATGAGAAACAATTTCACATTGTCCTTTGTGCTACGTACTGGCCTCCAAGATGAAACATGCATTCTCATTTTGGCGACAACACACGCCAGAGCAAACACGCAAACACGATTTCGACGAGCAAGACAACGATGAAGAGGTCAGTGGCCATCTCCTCGACCAGCGGCTTCGAAAGCTGGCCGAGCCTAGGCATCATTGGAGGCACCTAGCTCCGTGGCTCTTGTTTCACGGAGCGATTGTGGCCACCTATATTCTTCTTATTCCATATATTCTGCCCACATCTTATATTCAACGTCGACAAAGCTGCGTGTCCAAATTCAATTATTACTGTAACTCTTCCTGCCACAAAAGCCGAAATAGCCATCATGCCCAACTACTAACATTTGCATGACATAGCACCGATAAACGAGGCGATACGAGAGGAATATCTAGACGTCAGGTTCAACGGGTCCTTGTGGTACGACTCGCCTTACAAAGGACCGCCAACGGCCGAGGTCGAACAAGCGTGGCAAGATCTCATGGCATGTAAGGACATACGTCGACGGCACAAGCTGTTTCTTGACAAACCTCCCGCTCTAACATTTGGCCAATACACACAGACGGAACCATTCGCGTCACGGCCGACGACATCAGCCGCATCGGACACAATCTCACGGCGGTGCAGTTCCCCGAGGCCGCCGGGGGCGGGTATCTCGCCGTGGCCATGGGAACACACCAGATACACTGCCTGCACTTCATCTGGCAAGACCACCACGCGGCCTTCTTTCCCACGACGCAGGCAAACAAGGAGGGCGCGTCGGAAATGTACGAGCGCCACTACGAGCACTGCATCGACTACATTCGCCAGACGCTCATGTGCAACTTTGACCCGGGCATCATCCCGTACTACTGGGTGAGGCAGCACAACCAGCCTACCCCGGACGGCAACACGCGACACAAGTGCGCCGACTGGGACGCTCTGCAGTCGTGGTTGAAGCAGCGAGCGGTGCCGATCCCGGACGGGTTCGAGTGGCATCAGCCGCCGGATGCTGTGCCGCTGCCCGAGAACCCGTAGCAGTCGATGTGAAGCGGTTCACATGGGGCTGGGATGACTGACGATCTCGGAGGGTAAATGATGGAAATGGTGCGAGCCGTAAGCGACATGCAGGCTGGGGGCAGGTATTATATCGTACAGGGTACATGGTGCTCAACGTTCCAACATGGATGATGGAACCAACGTGCAAGTTGGCTCGCAGCCGTCGTTGGCAGACGCCGGAGCCAGTCATGCTGACCGACCCAAATCTTGGATTCCGCAATGGCTACCGAGTACGGAGTACCGCCTAGAATATTCAATTCATTTACATATTGGCACAACGAGCCCCTTGCACCAAGTGGCGGTGGTGGTTGTCCCGTGCCACACTCTGTCCCAAGTGCCGAATCAAAGCCCCGTGGTGTACATACATACTTGAAACGTTGGCCACAGGTAGATTCTCTCATGCAGAGTGCCGCGTTGGGGGCGCTGCTGCGACCTTGTTCTTTATAGCCCTGCCCATCTTGGCACCGATCATGGCTAGTGAGCCGTCTGGTGGATTTTGTCCGGAGTTTAACTGACGGGACGGAAATGATGGCTCCACCATGCGGAGCAGAGTTGGACCAACACAGATAACTCGACATCGAATATGTACGGCTTACGCAGCGACTCGGGAAGCCAAGCAGGCGAGTGGTGGTTTCCAAAATTGACGTGACATGACATGACCTCCCGCGTCCGGGGGTTACAACTGCAACGGTGAGTGACCAAGTCGCCGGCCGTTGGGCGCGACAGATCGGGCCTTGTTGACAGTCTAGACGCCGCTGCCCCCTCATCCGAGCCAACGTCGGATGCATGAGCCGTCGGTTCGCATATGCAGTCTTCCGGAACAGGAAACTGGAAATCATGGCGAGCGTTCGAGACGCAGGGCCGTATCATTGGGGGGGTTACACTATTGTATCTCTGCATCGGTTGAATTCATCCACCACCGCACCACGACCAACAGTCGACAATGGCCGGTTACGCGTCTGGGAGTCAGGTGAGTCGAGCCGGTGGTGGCTGGGCCTCGGTGAGAAGTTGGAACCGAGTTCGACCAACAGGATATGTGGCCATGATGCCATCGCCTTCACGGGCAACCGTCAACAAGGCGCCACCACCACTTCCACCGAGGTGCCACGATGGTCGTCACCGTCGGCCCGAGCCAGCTTCTGGCAAAAGGGGCTGCGCGCCCTCAGCACGGGGCCCCAGCGGATAAAGGCAAACGAGATCGGGGTCAGGAGCACGCACAACCCCCCCAGCAGGGTGCAGGCCCAGCTGGTCCCCAGGTTCTCGTACAGCGGATACGTGGTCAGGGGGATGATGACGGCGGCCAGGACGTTGCGGGTGAAGACGCTCGAGGCGAGGGCCGACGCGCTGTAGATGCCGTAGACGTCGGTCAGATAGTTGTTGAGCGCCATAAAGGTCAGGTCGATGCCGATGCCCAGGGGGATGCCCGACAGCGCCGGCACAACCCAAGGGATACTCGGCCGAGCGGTCCAGCCCAGCCAGAACTCGGAGAGGGCGAAAAGGGGCCCCCCGATGCACGCGAGCGGCAGCCGCCTGTACTCCTCCTGCAGCGCCCAGGCCTTGCCCCTGTCGGCGCTGCGTTTGTGAAACCGGTCCCAGGCGACAAAGATGGCGATGGCCAGCACGGCGCCGATGCCCGTCGGGATGAACATGAGGGCAGAGATGCCGTCCGGCATGGCGTACGTGCCGCGGAAGATGACGGGGTACGCCCCGAAGTAGAGGAAGAAGATGATGTACTGGTAGAGGATGAAGAGGTCGGTGAAGAAGACGAGCGGCTCCGAGAGGAGGCGAATCGGGCGCGCGAGGATCCGCGCCTGCTTCCCAAGGTTGAAGGGTGCTTTGCCAGCGGCAGGGGTGCTCGACGGACGGTTCGAGACATTCCGGATGCGGCGAGCCTTGAGGACGGGCGGGAAGGTCTCGGGCATGGCCAGCAGCATGGGCCAGTTGACGCCGGCGAGGATGAGGGCGCACCAAAACTGCCACTGCCAGACCCTCGTCGACGTGAAGCCCGAGATGATGGGCCCGCAGAGGGGGCCTACGTTGCTCGTGAGGCCCAGCAGTGTCACCGCCAGCCCGCGAGGCCGGAGGTCGGCGTAGATGTCGCAGAAGAGCCCTCCCGAGACGGTCTGGGGCGCCGCCGCGCCGCACCCCAGCATGAACCGGAAGAAGAGGAACGCCGGCCAGTTGGGTGCCAGGGCGCATCCCAGGGTAAACGCCGTGTATATGGAAAAGGAAATCAGAAAGGCCGGCCGGCGCCCCCAGGACTCGGACATGGGGGCAAAGATGATGGGGCCAAAGACTGCGTTGACGTCAGGTTTCAGTCGTCTGGCTTGGAGACTGCTTCCGGCGGCGGGACCTACTATAGCCCACGAGAAACACGGCCACAGGCAGCGGCTTTTGGAGCTTTTCCGTGATGCCAAAATGGGCATTCAGGGTAGATGCCGCGCCGCTGGGGAGCGAGGAGCCCAGCGTGACGTTGAAGTTGAGGAGAATGACCGTCGCCGAGATGAATATCTTTCGTCCCTATTCGTCGAGTCAGCCGTTTCGGGTCACGAGTCCAACACAAAAGGGCGACAACTCGCCTTGGACAAGCTTGATGCTACTTCGGCCGAGGCCGCCAAGTTGTCATCTATTCTCGGCACAATGCGATATCAGCAATACTGTCCAGCCCACGCTGCAGCTTCGTCCTCTGCGCCAAAGTACCTTCGATATCCCGCGATATGACATCTTTTCCGCCTTGGTCGGCCATTAGGAATGCGGGTCGCAAGAGACGATCAAATGGGAAAAAGTATCACGGCGCAGGTACAATAACAACCTCACCCACCAAAAAAAGGCACAGGTGTGACGCTGCCAGTTGTGCTTGCTGTGGCAGAGAGCCTTGACACGGCGATTATAAATAGTTGCTGCATAAATACGCGAGTGGTCACTTTGCTATATACAACTCGACGACTTTTGCCTCACAACACGTGCGCACTGCAACGCTCTGTTGCTACCACGTACATCCATTCCGCATTTGTCCCCTCTCCCCCCCTTTCCTCTTCCGGAACCGGACCATTTGACAAATACACACGTTGCTTCTTCTTCACAGCGACGGGACATGGGCCTTGTTGGTCCCGCCGTCTCTGGCCAGCCTGCGCCTCTCCCGGAGGACAAGCAGGGCGTAGCAGGCGGCAGCGACGATGCCCAGGACGCTGATTGCCATGCACAGCGCGTAGCCGAGACGGTAGGATGGAGCGTCGTGCGGCAGGAAGGCGAATGGGGCCAGGATGCCGCCCGTGTTACCGAAACTAATCATCCATGCAGAGCCGATGCTTCGCTCCTTGTGGCCCGTCAGGTTCATGAGGTACCAGCAGATGACGCTCGGGCCGGCGCCCAGGGCACCCATACAGACGAGGCAGATGCCCGCGTACTGCAGCGAGAAGTTGGCGTGCACGGTGAGCAGGATGGCGAGGCCCGTGATGAGAATGGCGCCCGAGACGAGCACGTAGGGCAGCCGCAGGTCTGTCCGGTCCGACAGGTAGGCCAGCACGAGGCAGAGCCCGAAGGCGGCCGCGAACGGAGGCACAGACCGGAGCTGCGTCTGCAACACGTCGTACCCGAGCGACTTGACAATGGTTGGCGTGAAGTAGGCAAACGCGTAGACGGGCACGACGACCGCTGGCAGGGGCTTAGCGGTTACATCTCCCGGCAGCAGCAGCTCGGGGGGGAAGAGAGAGAGAGAGAGGGAGGGAAGCACTTACAGAAATACATGACGGCGCCCAGGTAGTTCTTGGGGTCGGTGAAGAAGTTTGCTAAATCTCGCCGGGTAATCTTGCCCTCGAGCCGGGCGTCCCCCGCGCGCGTCTTCCTCAGCACGGCCTGCTTCTCCCTCTCGGACAGCCAGGCGGCCTCGTGGGGAAAGTCGCTGACGCAGAAGAAGGACACGGCGGCCACCAGAATCGTCAGGATGCCCTCGAGGATAAAGATCCAGCGCCAGTTGCTCTTGCCCCGGACGCCGTCCATGTTGGCAATGGCCGAGGCCAGCAGGCCCCCAAAGGCCGAGGCCAGGATGACGGAGCAAAAGTAGACGGTGAAGCGCTTCTGCGACTCGTCCCGGCGGTACCAGAAGCTGATGAGGTAGAAGCTGCCCGGGAAGATGCCCGCCTCGAAGAGGCCGAGGAAGAAGCGGGTGGCCAGCAGGCCGCCGTAGCCCTGGATGAAGCCCTGGCACAGCTCCGTGACGCCGAAGCCCAGCACGCAGAGGGAGAGCCACACGTGCGGCGAGAGCCGCTTCATCAGCAGGTTGGAGGGGATCTCAAAGACGATGTAGGGGACGAAGAAGACGGCCAGCGAGATGTTGGGCTGCTGGCCCGTCAGCCCGAGCTCCCTGGGCATGCTCATGGTGAGGGCGTTGGAGACATTGGACCTGTAGGCAGGCGATTTGGTGTCAAATTTGGATCATCTCAGGGCGACTTACACGGCCGTCGTCGTCGTCGTCGACCGCTTCTGCGTCTCTTCTCTGGGGAAAAAGGGGGGCGACGTACCGGTCGAGAAACGCCACAACGTAAATCAGAAATAGCATTGGCAGGACATGCCAGTCGATTTTCCGAATCAGCCTGGCTGCCTCTGCGTCTGATAGGACGTCGTCGTCCGCCAGCGTTGCAATCGCAGTGGGCTCAGTCGCCGCGTACTCTGAGTCACTGGGAGCCTGCTGCGAGGGACGGCCCTCACCAGGCGGTTTCTCTGGGCTATGCATCGTTGAGCACCTGCGAACAGCTCGACTCCGTGTGTGGCACCGCGTAACGTATGTAGACCGAGAGAAAGAGTAGAGCAGCAAGAGCAGGTGGTGGTCATGTAGGGCGTCGTACCCGAGTACAGACCATGTGCTGGTTTGGTATTTAAGCGGGATATGTAGGGCAAGCAACGACGCGGTGGCCTTCAAATACGCTGCTCGAGAGGATCAACTAGCTCAATATTCAGGGCATCTCTCGAAGGAGACGTTTCCCCCCCGCGAGCATGGTATGAGCTGAACCAGTGTGCAATATTGCAAACAAGCTCGACGCGGGTCGTGGCGTGGCCAGGCGGTTCATGAATTCAATGTTGCCTTCCTGGCGCTCGCGTGCGGACGGACTGCGCAGGCCGGGCCGCATCCATCCCCTGGTATTCTGCTCGTCTCGACTGCGCGGCATGCGGGCTGACGGAAATACCACCGTGCCATGTAGGGCAGACGGCTTGCTGCAACCCCAGATGCGGCCTGTTTCGCAGTCGTTGCCAATGAAAGCGGCTCCAGGGGCGGGAGACGACGTGAGATGTCTGGGGGTGACCACCACCGGCTCTCAACTCTCAAACGGTCCATGTACTCAAAGGCATGCCCTTGTCTTCAGCTCATGCTCCATGCTCCCCTTGATACTCGTGCCACGCGGGACACGATTCCCCATGGCACGACACACGGCAAGCTTGGAGCGGTTTGCATACGGTATTGCCCCCCCTCAGCCTCTCAGCTGTCTGGGGTTTCGAGCCAAAGGATTCCCAGGGAGCGCACCAGTGGCAATATATGGAGTTTGTACAGTCTGAGTCGAGCGAAAAGAATATCTATATTGGTCTTGGTCACTTTTTTTTTTCTCTCCCTGGTTGGCTGTGTCTGCTCCCCCGTCCACTTGCGGAACTGCTCGACGAGCCATCGCCCCCCGTCGTGTAATTTGTAATGACTGCCGCCTCTCGGCCTCTCTCGTCTTGAAACCAGACGCTCTCCATGGCGCCGCAGCTGTCGGGCGTGTCGACGAGCCCGCTGCCCACCTTCACGCCGGCCCTGAAGCCGCCGCCGGGCGTCGTGTCGAACCCCGAGCACCCGGCGTCGCTGGCGTACCTCGCCGACATCACCATCGCGATATGCATCCCGCTCGTCACCGTCTTCTTCCTCCTGCGCAGCTACGTCCGCATCTTCATCAAGCGCGTCTGGCTGTTCGAGGACGCCCTCGTCACCACCGCCTGGGCCGGCACCGTGGCCTACTGCGGCATCATGCGAGCCACCATGTCGAACCACGGCGGCCAGCACGGCTGGGACATCACCATCGACGACGCCCACCAGGCCGCCTACTGGTTCAACGTGGCCGCCATCGAGTACGGCGTCATGATTGGCGTCACCAAGCTGGCCGTGCTGTGGCTGTACCGCCGCGTCTTCTCGCCCATCCGCTGGAGCAAGTTTGACCTGACCATTGTCACCCTCATCGTCATCATCTTCGGCTTCTACGGCAGCACGTCGCTCGTCAAGATTTTCGAGTGCAACCCGCGCGCCAAGATCTGGAACCCCTCGGTGCCCGGCAAGTGCGTCGACATTCACATCATACTCAACGTGAGCGGCGCCTTCAACACCGTCACCGACTACCTGATCCTGCTGCTGCCCGTCCACGCCGTGCGCAAGCTCCAGATGGACCGGCTCAAGAGGGTCCTCGTCGTGCTCGCCTTTACGTTCGGCCTGTGGTACGTGTCAAGCCTTTTGCCATTGATCGACTGACGGCAGTCGAAGAAGCCTCTCTCCTCTCTGACCGCCCAGCAGCGCCCCCATCTTTGCCACCATCGGCTTCGTCGTGCGCCTCCGAAACAGCGGCAACCCGGACTCGTCGTGGAAGCAGCCCGAGATCCTGCTCTGGGGCGCCGCCGAGCTCGCCTCGGGCAACCTGTGCGTCTGCTTCCCCGAGCTCGCCGTCCTCTTCCGCAAGAAGAACCGCACGCGCAGCGGGCCTCGCCGCCCGACGGGCTCGGAGCTCAAGGAGTCCCAGGAGCTGAAGAACGGGAGGAAGCCGCCCTCGGACCCCTACTTCACCAAGAGCCTCATGAGCACCATGTTTAGCACCACCGACGGGGACGCACAGTACGTCGAGCTGCAAGACCAACCCAGCTGCAAAGCGACCCCTGCCAGGCCGTACCGTTGACAAAGTAGCAAAGCATCGTAGCAACACCGGCAAGGTGAAAACACTCTGTAGGTCCATCCGTCAGTGCCATTGTGCCCGTCGTGGCGTGTTGGGAGCGTGTCTCGGTTTGGGAATTGTATAATAGGCTTGGCCCGCCGACATGTTGGCCATTGGGAATGCTTTCATGCGGCAAGTATGGTGGTACAAAGAGAGAAAAACCGTGCGATTTGTAAATACAAGATTCTTGTTAGTACTCGCTTAAGATGGCCCGCCTGTGCTCACTGCTTGCACGTAACCGTGTTTCTGACAAGATGAACATCGGACCAACAGCCCGGTCTTAAAGCCGACGTTACACGAACCAACACGACATCGCCTCCTCCACCGGTTCCCCCTCCCTCGTTACCAACTCTGCATAACCTCGTCGGCACAGAGTATAAGAACCCCATTGCCCCTTTGCAGATGCCATCATGGCATTGCGCACTCGCCTGGCACGCAAAGTCCACTTCCGCCCCCTACCTCCCTCGGCCGCGTCGCGTCGCTTCCGCCCACTCGCACGTCTCCCACCCTCACCAGAGTCACCACCCGCAGCGCCCTTTTCAACGAGCCGGTATTCGCGCCAGGCCCCGGACCGTGCCAGCATGGCCGCCTCGCAGTTGACGCAAGCGCCGTGAGTGCCAGTTTTCACCGCCGCAGGCCTCGGGGGACAGACGGGCTCACACTTGCTCCCAGGTACACGACCGCGTTCGCCCTATTCGAGGCGCTCTGGGAAGTACGAGATCCCCCCCCGCCCACGCACCGGCTCACATGTACATGAAATAGCTCACACCAGACTGCAAAGGCCGGCATCACGGCATGTTTTGTCAACGTCGGGTCCGACCACCCGTCGGTCCTGGAAGCCATCGTCAAGGGCAAGCGGGAACGGCCCAACGCGTGGCCGCGCATCATCACATGCCCGGCTGAGATGACGGCGATTTCCATGGCGGACGGGTACGCGCGCGTATCGGGTCGGCCGCAAGCCGTGCTGGTGCACGTCGACGTCGGGACGCAAGCCCTCGGGCACGGCGTGCACAACGCCAGCGTCGGCCGCGTGCCCGTCTTCATCTTTGCCGGCATGTGCCCCTACACCGAGGCCGGCGAGCTGACGGGCTCGCGCACCGAGTACATGCACTGGCTGCAGGAGGCGCCGGACCAAAAGGCCATTGTGCGCCAGTACTGCCGGTACACGGGCGAGGTGCGCACGGGGCTCAACGTCAAGCAGACGGTCGGGCGCGCGCTGCAGTTCGCCAGCAGCGCGCCCAAGGGCCCCGTCTACGTGGCCGGCGCGCGCGAGGTGCTCGCCCAGGAGGTGCAGCCGTACTCGCTGGACCAGGCGCAGTGGGTGCCCGTCGGGCCCGGTGCGCTGCCGGAAGACGCCGTCGCCGCCATTGCCCGCGCCCTCGTGCAGGCGCGCCGCCCGCTCGTCGTCACCGGATACTCGGGCCGGGACCGCCGCTGCCCGGGCCTCCTGGTCGCCCTGGCCGACCTGGTCCCCGGCATAAGGGTCCACGACACCGGCGGCAGCGACGTGTGCTTTCCCTTTGAGCACCCCGCCTCCGAGGGCTTCCGCCTCGCCTTCGACGAGTGCACCCGCGACACCGACCTGGTCTTCCTGCTTGACTGCGACGTGCCCTGGATTCCGGCCCGGAACCCGCCCCCCGACGACGCCACCATCTACCACGTCGACTGCGACCCGCTCAACCAGCAGATTCCCGTCTCCTTCTTCCCCGCCCACGGGCGCTGGAAGGCCGACAGCTTCACCGCACTCAGCCAGCTTGTCGAGTATATCAAAAACGACGCCGCGCTGGCCAAGCAGCTCCAAGACCCCGAGTACGCTGCCCGCGGCGCGGCCCGCGAAAAGGTCCACGCCTCTCGGCTGGCGGAAATCGCGGCCCAGGCTCGTCTCGGCGACGACGAGCCCCTGAATGCCGCCAACATTGGCAGCCTTCTCAAGACGGCGCTCCCCGAGTCGACGACGTTTGTGATTGAGGCCGTCACCGCTGCCCAGACGCTGTCCGACCAGCTGCAGCCCAGCCGGCCCGGGAGCTGGATCAACTGCGGCGCGACGGGCATCGGCTGGAGCAACGGGGCCGCCCTCGGCGTCAAGATGGCCCTGACGGACCTGGAAAGCGACCAGGCCCGCCAGCACAGTCTTGTTTGCCAGGTCGTCGGCGACGGGAGCTTCATGTGCGCGGCGCCCTCGAGCGCGCTGTGGGTTGCGAGCAAATACGAGATTCCTGTGCTGACGATTGTGTTGAACAACGGAGGTGAGCGTGCTTGTACTGGCAATCCACACGGCTGTCCGCTAATATACCTGCAGGCTGGAAGGCGCCTCGCAACTCGGCGCAACTCGTCTACCCCGACGGCCTTGCTGCCGGCGCTACTGATGACGAGATTAACATTTCCTTTTGCCCGACGCCAAACTATGCCGCTTTGGCGGAAGCGGCGGCCGGGTCGGGGGCTGGTGGGGGGGGTTTGGCTGACGACGACGGAGCCTGGATGAGGGGTGTCCGAGTGAAGACGGTCGCGGACCTGAAAAGGGCCCTCGAGATGGTGGAATCGCGCGTGATTCAGCAGCGTAAAGGCATGCTGCTCGAGGTTATGCTGTAGATGTAGCTTGTGCCTGTGTTGTGACTTGTGGAGTGGACAAAGTCTATTTAGTCAAATATCTGCTATGTACAGTCTCTCAAGCGGTTCCCTCATTTAGAAAACACGACTTGCTCAGCATCATACTTCCTCCCATTATGAACAAGGAAGAAGCCGGTTAATGGCCGTTGTTAGGACCAGAATAAAGTCTCGGATAACTGGATAGCACATGGGAAGATTACCAGATTCGATTACGATAAGCTTCAATGGTCCACGTGGTCTGAGCCAGCCTGTAGGTTAAAGCGGAAACTCGATTTTGTCTTCTTGCCGATTGAGCTAGGTTTTGTTTTCTTGCCCCTTGAGCCATGCCTGCATTCTCTCGTGGCTTGAATACATAGCAGCATGTAGCAGATCGAATTCCTTCCTCGGTCACCCCCCTCGAGAGTCGAGGAGCCTAGGCTGACTGAAGAAAGGGACGAGCGACTATCAAGATATGCCGCGCCAGTAGGTGCCGCACTGGATTCGTCGACTAAACCATCAAGCTCCGTAGACGGCAGTGCCCGTAAAGCAAAATCATGCATGCATTTTCCGATATGGTCCAAGAACGAGTCAGTTCCCGGGTCGAAATGTGTACATTCGGCCTTTTTTATCGTCCAGGCCGCCTCATGCATCGAGCAAACGGGGCACATGTCTAGAGTGGGCTCATCCATTATCTGGCATGCCGTAGAGAGGTCACCCAGGTACTCTTCAGACACAGCATCATGATGAAACGCCTTTACGTGTGCACTGAAGGCGCTTTCTTGAGCAAAGTTGCGAGGTTCTTGGCAGAAGAAACACGTCCATCCCCGGCAAACTTGATGGTCCGAGAAGACGTTTGTTTTCCACGCCTTGAAGGTATTGAAGAAGCGGTTGTCCTGTGGACAGTCCGGAAGGAAGCATGTGTAGGGCTCCAGATCCTCGGAAACATGTTTCCTGCAAGCGTAGCAAGTTAGTATACAGAACGCAGGGTATTATTGTCTGGTGAACTGACTTCCACTGCCCCGCCCGTGCAGTCTCGCTCGGGAGGGTTAAATTGCAATATGGGCACACGAGTCCGGCGGCATCGGAGGACGGTTTCGGGGGGCTTGGATAGTCAGCTTTGAGAGCGATGGCCGTGGGGGGTGCGGCCGCAGGAAGCTCTTCAACAAGTAAATCCAACGGGATGTCAGCTGTCAACTCGGATAATTGATTCGTAGTGGCTGTTGAGCGTTGTGAGCGAGGCGGAGGCTTTTCAACTGCCTCTGTTGAAGGCGCCTTGGCCATCATGGTAGGATATTGGATCTCGCCAGTTGGAGCCGGCACCGACTGAGACAGACCCTCCCGCAAACGCGAGTCTGGTGATGAAGCTGGTGCAGAATCCTGTGGATCAACAGCCATCTTCAATTCACCCCGGCGTTCCCTCACAAATTCAAATCGATGGCGACGCTTGGCGTTTGCATCGATGAGGACTTGCTGTTCGAATCGCAGCGGGCCCTGTTGCTCATCTGAGGCGATTGGCACTTGAATCATTTCTGCTGTAGCACCGCCATCGCCCACGGGGACTTTTGCACGAGGAAGATGGGAGAGCTGGAGGATGAATGTCAGGTGCTGCATCAGCGAGGAGTACTCGTGCTTGTGCTTCTGAAATGTGCCGTCCGCGTTGCCCAGACGCGAGATTGCGCCAGACTGCCGAATTGCGACGCCCAAATTGGCAAGAATTCCAAGCAGCTGTTCGACGCTGAGCCTTGCTTCTTCCAGAGTAATAGGGTGGTCTTCTTCTTCGCCTGCGCCTCTGGCTTGTGGCTCAAGCCCATCTGCAATATCTCGATACAATGTTGCCCATGTCGCTAGTGTACTCAACGAGCTGATGACGACCTTCTTGGCCGAAGCATCTTTCCGCAGGCGAATATCGAGAGAATTCGGTGCCGCCGCGCTTGCTCCAACTCCAGCGTCCCACAAATTGAAGTCGCTCAGGCGGTTTTCAGCCCAATGAGACCTGGCAAGATTTGGGGCGTTGATGCTTTCTCCTTTCCCGCCTCCTCCAGCATGCCGAATAACGCACTCTTGAAGCCTGAGGCGGCATTCCTGAGTGACGGAGCGAATAGTAATAGTATTTTCAAGAGTATCCTGATGGGTCCCCATGGAGATACTGAGTGAGGAGTCTGAATGCGAGCTGTGGACGAGGTTGCCAATGATGTCTAGCGGGTAATGAGAAATATTGGAAGTTCAGACTCGTGTCGACGGTGGGAAAACGAGGGTCGTGTTACCCAGGTGCAGTGTTTGGGCGAACAAAGCCAGGCATCTCGCCTTTGTGCTTGCCATGGCCTGTGCTGCCATTGACTCCTCACACTACGCGATAGATTCCAATCCCCGTGCAGTGCCTTTCATGGACTCCGATGACGATGAGGACTCCTGGGTCCTTGTTGAAAGGCTCTCCGAGGCTAAGAGCAACGCAGCAGCTGATGCCGCCCGTTACAGCCTCTCGCAGCATCGCCAGACGTTGAAAGCTGTCAACACCATAACATCTCCACGGAACATAAGTGCGGAAACCCTTTATTACCTTGGAAAGACTGCACGGAGAACACTGGCAAAGAGACACTGAGTCTTGTCTTAACAGTACTACTTTGTAATTGCATATGGTCTCGAGTATAGCAATCATACATACGGAGTACATATTCTTGCCAATCCGGTCTATGGACTGGGCTATCATGCGGCCGAGAAGTAGATATCGAGGATAGAAGAGAAGCGTGATCGATGATTGTATCTAGGTAAAATTATATCATTCTCGGACAGGCTTTCACTTATAGCTACACTTATAGCGTATACTATATTTATAATACACCAATCTTGGTAGTGTCTGGGGCATCTCGTTGCGTGTACTCATAGCGTACTACGCGGTTTATTGCCGTTCCCTGACCTGTACGACTAATACATTGTGCCAACAGATGCAATGCTTGCGCAATGTGCAGTTTATTTTGAAGCTAAAGCGAAGAGAAAACTACGTACAGTGAAGAAAAATATCGAATATGGAAGTTAGCTACGGCGTTCCTTTCATAATAGGCCAATACCTTGAAAAGCTAACAACACTGTATTCCCAAAGGTAGCAGTTCTGAAACTGTTGCGTCAATATGCCTGGATTCTAAGCAAGATCACACGTCCACATGTTCCACTGCTGCCCCCCATTCGAGCCCCCTGCCCAGCCGCAACCAATCTTAGTCAGCTTCAGCGGTGTTCCGTCGTCGTATGTGCCTTGATCGGCCAAGTAGTCCGCATGGCCAGTCTGACCCCGGTAGTTCCATGCCTTGCTAAAGTTTCTCCAGACTTCCTGGTCTGGGAAGAGATCTGATCGCTCGCCAAGCCAGCCACCTACAAAGACATGCTCGAACGCCGTCTCGTTGCCGGGTGCCATGATCTGTGCGTTGCTTCCGCGGTGTTTGAGGGCTCCGTTGCTGAGCTCACTGCATTGGAGAGCAGTCTTGGCCAGCTCAGCGTCGTACTTGAGTGGGCGTAAGCTCAAAGCACGAAGCCACTTGTCGACAATTGGCATATAAAGATCTTTGTTGGTACCGGACGGGACCTCGGTAGGTGATGGGGTGGCTGAGACGACAGGCTCGGTTTGCGTTGCCACGGGCTTGTCTGGTGCACTTGTGGTGGTGGCGCTTGGT
Source organism: Metarhizium brunneum (assembly GCF_013426205.1). Lineage (NCBI taxonomy): Eukaryota > Fungi > Ascomycota > Sordariomycetes > Hypocreales > Clavicipitaceae > Metarhizium > Metarhizium brunneum. The sequence goes on along the minus strand of NC_089422.1, from coordinate 9,429,472 downwards.
TTCGGGGGTGTATTGTCTTCATCGGGACAATCATCTTCTTGCTGATCATTGTCTTCTTGCTGATCATTGTCTTCTGACAGACCGTCGTTTTCAAGGGGACAATCATCTTCTGACAGATCATTGTCTTCTGACTTATCATTATCTTCTGGCTGATCATTGACTTCTGGCTGATCATTGACTTCTGGCTGATCATTGACTTCTGGCTGGTCATTGACTTCTGGCTGATTATTATCTTCTGGCTGGTCATTAACTTCTGGCTGATTATTATCTTCTGGCCGATCATTTTCTTGGGGAAAATCTGGAAGGTATGGATCTTCAGACCAGCCTGGTCCGTTCCAACTGGGATCATTGTCTTTGCCTTGCCAGCTGGGATCATTGTCTTTGCCTTGCCAACTGGGATCATTGTCTTTGCCTTGCCAACTGGGGTCACGATCTTTGCCTTGCCAACTGGGATCACGGTCTTTGCCTTGCCAGCTAGGATGACGATCTCGTCCCCGCGAGCTAGAATAGTCATTCTGTCCATTCCAGCTCACATCAGCGGCTCTGCCGCGATTAGGACCAACCGTGTCCGCAGCACGTTTATCCAGCAAAGCTCGAGGCAGAGCACTGACAAGAGGCAGCGCGGCAACAAGAAGAGGGACTCGCATGTTGAAAAGAATGTCAAAGTTCAAGGAGTGTGAGAAATGTAAAAGAGTGACAAGAATGAGAGCACGTGGATCTAGACTGCGGACATGAGAACGGGGGAGTAGACGAGATATATTTAAGACGTTAGCAAACCTACGTTCTTGTTGAAATGCTTGCGAGATAGGCTCAGTTGGGGTACCTTGACCCAAGGTGCAATGTGTCCCTGCCGCTCGTGCAGGAAAGTGAGAAATTACGCATAATCTTCATCAATATTACTATTTACTACGAACTATAGGACTTCTAATTTCCTCACTCCACGAGGGTTGTGAGAGACAAGGCCAACCTACCTAGGTATGTGAACTAGTGCCATCAAACTTTACTTTCGTCAGCTACCAACTGCCTGGATCCAAGGCCGACATGGAGCGAAATGTGCAAGCAAAGACCCTTCAATTTTAATGCTTCAATAACACTTGGAATTTGTCTGCAATATCTGACTATAGTTGCGCCATTTCGCTGGAGAGTGCATGAATAACACTCCACCCAAGCACGCTTTCTTCATATTCAGACCATCAAGACTGTTATGCATAACGCTGCGGCCCACGCATTCATGCACACACATCCCCACTGCGGAAATTTTTCATAAATTTTCCGTGCAATCGCGTGCGGAGCCACCTTACTTGTCGGCATCGGTGGTTGAGGATGAGGTTGTTTGTTGTTGTGATCGAGCCTAGATTGATACCGGCCTTGTAGAACTATTTTTCTCAACTTGCATAGAACAACCACAATCGTCTTCTTCAGCAAATTGACGTCTTTTAGTCCTTAACGCTGTGGAGATTTAAAGCCGAAAATACTAAACTACGTACATATGTACATACTGGGCGTGCTATGCCACGCCCAAGGGTGTACATAGATATTTTCCGTAATTACGCTAGCAGTTGTATTCGGCGATATGTATATGTGCAGCTCCCAGTAGACTTACTCATCCAAACACCGGCTCTTCTCCGCTGGCAATCAAGTGGACGATGAAGGGGCTCGTCAACCGCGGGCAAGCTGAAACCGCGCCAACTTAAAATTAGTCCCCGCAGCATAAAACTTCATTAAAGCCCCGTGAAATATCGAATCTTTGTCCTTGGAAAGAGCCGCGCGCCAAGATGCGCGTCTGATGTTGCGCCCCGGAATTGGGTTGTGGAAGCTGCTCAAAGTTTCTTCAGGGTCGTGATTTGTGGGGGAAAAGTCTCACGTGAAAAGATGAAAAGGAAGGCTGTGAGTACAACAGCCAAAGGACCCATATGTACAGTCACCAGCAGTTAAGCCCTCGAATCGTATTGCGGTACTACTTTATTCGACTGCAACGCATTTGACATGGATATCCGACGTTGACCTGATGGGAAGTTCCGGACTAGCCAAGAGTGCTTTGATGCTCACGACTCGTAGCCAATCAAAAAGCTTGCTTGGATCCTATGACGGTGATAATGACTCCGACTGCCATAATAACATTGGACTGTCGGCTTATACGCTCGGCCTACTTCTGAAATTTCACTCTCATCTCTGGGGCTCACGAGAGTTGTTGCCACATTTGTCCATGCCCAAGACTTTTTATTCGTACACGACAATATTTGCAGTCTATAGAATTAGAATTCTATATTTATTGAACCTTACATTCGCGCGTTGACTGTGCGCTGGCTGCTTTGCTACGCCGCAGAAACGCAAGATACTCAATGCTCGGAATACTACTATGCCACCCAGGCGGCAAAACGGTTACATGCTCGGTCAACGGAGAGATTATTCGTACTAACTTTTAACGGATTGATCTCGCAAGACTTAGTGGATAACTTCCTTGTGACGCTTTTACAAGACCTTGATGTCTGGTGATGTCATGAGCAGGACCGCAATATCCGCCCCATCCGCCGCAGTATCCGCATTTGACTCTAAATGCTAAAAAGGCACATTGCATTTTTTTTTCTATAAATTCAATGCTCGGGAGATGGGAGCTGGGTATAATGTTTAAGTCTTCAGAGATTACGAACAAGATGGCCACAACCACCGGCAGAGTCTACCGCATTGCAATTGTCACCTGTAGTGTGCGAGCACCGCGTCTCAACCCTTTCATTTCGCAATACGTTCGCGACACGATCTCGCCATCTCCAACTGGCATCGCTCTAAATACAATAGATCTCCAGGACCAGGCATTGCCCCTATGTGACGAGCCCGAGATCCCGTCTCACCTACCCCCGGATGACCCGACACCGTATTACAGGAACGAGCACACCAGGCGGTGGTCAGAGACTGTCCGCGGCTACGATGCATTCATCTTCGTCACTCCTCAATACAACTGGAGTATAACTGCGAGCTTAAAGAATGCTCTCGATTATCTATTTTATGAGTGGAAGGGAAAGCCAACGGCTGTGGTGACGTACGGTGGAAAAGGGGGCGGCAAGGCAGCCGACCATCTGCGACAAATCCTTACCGGTTTGCAGATGCGCGTTGCGAAATCCACGGCGCAATTGACTGTGACTTCGAAAACTTTGGAGGACTGTCTAAGGCTCGATGAGATCAATGGGGCAGACACAGAACGGTGGCGCAAGGATGGGATGGAAGCTGAATTGCAGAGTGCGTTCAAAGAGCTGGTAGATATGCTACAGGGCGGACAGTGAGATGGCGAATCAACAAATAGATGGCGTATAATTGAGAAAACAAATATATATGAACGTGTTGAACAGTTGAACGTACATGATGGAGCTTCTAGAAGAGCTTCTGGAAACATGGAACCCGGCAACATTGAAGGCCCACACATGTCGATCGCTCCTGCCAAACCAGATCAGGCTCCTTGCATTGCTGACGGCAGCCAGTTTGACATGCAATGTTTTCTCCCCAGCTTTGGTCGCGTCGATCTTACTTCTCGCCGCTGCATGGCAACATTGACATCGCCAGTCCAGCTCATGAGACTTGCTGCCCGTATCGGCCATGCCAAAACGAAGCTACGGCGCTGTGCAACAGGGCGCAGCCAAGAACCGGCTCAGGGCATATGCAGCCTGTACCGAATGCCGGCGGCGCAAGCGGAAATGTGATGGCAAAGAGCCGTGCTCGTCGTGCCATGGATACGGCTATACCTGCGTTTATCACGTCGCTTCCGATTCCGCGCTTTCCGCAGACGACGCAAATGGCAGCATTGAGGGCAGCAGCAGCAGCAACGTCACTCACACAACCCTTGGCCGCGCCATGGCCCATGACGGCCTTCCGCCTCTATACCCATCACGCCCATCACGCCCATCACCGTCCAAGCCGCCGCCGGCGCAGGAGCCTCGCTCAACAGAAGTCTTTGTCAGCAAGCAAAAGGGCCGATACATCAACGCCCACAGCGCCGTTGCTCTACCTCATCTTGTCGGCTCTTGTCTCGGTGCCGAGGTGCCGCCACGCCTTCACTCCTTTGCCTGGAATCTGGGCACTCGACCAGAGCGAAAATGGGCCATCCATACCCCCCTATCAAGCTTCACGACCTTGGCGGATTGTCAGCGCCTGGCTTCCGTCTACTTCAATGCTGTTCATCCCATGTTCCCCTTCCTGGCCGAGGAATCCTTTTCCCAGAGACTATCCAGTCTTTGGGGCTCGCTAGAGTCCCGACCAAACTTTGCGGCCGTCGTCGCAGCTGTGGCCGCGCTCGGGTCGTTCTTTGCAAATCCTAGTCACCCCAAGGAAGAAGCCCTGGTTGACTACGCATTCTCCATTCTGGATATGGGACTATCCACCCCCATATCCTTGCTAGATATGGACTCAGTCGCAGGATGGATACTGCGAACCTTGTATATTCGTCTCACCACCCGACCCGCTGTGGCTTGTCTGGCTAGTCAGACGGCCATGCATGCTGCCGAGATTCTGAGCCTGCACCGCGACATCTCCGAAAGACACACAACCACCACCTCTTCTCGCGAGGCTCTCTTCAGCAAAGACGAGCTCGAAAGCCGTCGACGCCATTACTGGGTGGCCTGGTGCCTGAATTGCCTGCTTAGTGTCGAGTATGGACTTGGCTCAGTGAAGCTCTCGCTGGCTACCTGCTCGCCTCCTTCGTCTAGCCCCGGTGTCTATATCGAGCACCTCGTGTCCCTCGCGCAGGTTCTAGACTCGGTCGAGACAGAAGTGGAAAACTGTCTGAATACGCAAGCCATGGCCGACTGTTTCCTGCAACTTCAAAGTATAGCCAGTGAGTCTGCGTTGGTCTGCCTCTTCAAAGCGGAGGTCTGTGTTGGCATTTTGAGGCGGTACGTGTCCGCAGCTCTTCGCCCCAGCAAAACAATTACCAAGTCGTCTATTGCTATATTGGAAAAGGCCTTGGACAGCATCGACGGACTATTATCTGCGCACCAATTTTGGTGGAACTTGCTGAGCGTTCCGTTCCAGACTGTTTGCATCATCCTGCAATTTGATACGGACAGCTATTTGACCTTGCTGCCGACGGCTATGGGAGTTCTACGCAATCTTTCGCAGAAGCTAGATACGCATCTTACAAAAGAAGCCTTGTGCACTGCTCAGCAGTTGGTCGCCCTGTCTAGGGACAACACCCAAGCCAAGGCAAAACTCAAGACGGATGCGTTGGGAGATTGTCCATACAACACAGGTATAAACTGGCCGTCGATGGATGAGGCATTTGACTTTGAGAATTGGCCGTTGGGTCTGGACTTTCTCTATAATAGTCAATGAAGAGACCAATTGAAGCTGTCCTTTCGAGACATACCGGACCCAAGTTGGAGGCAGCGATTCCGGGATTCATGAGCGTCCAGCTTGATTGTCGTTATCAGCGTGCGGCTTCTATAACGGAGTATACACGGGGAGTCTCTGAAAATATTACTACTATCTGCCTTGTGGTGGCCCAGTCCATTCACAAACTCAGCCTCTCTACCACGATTACCCAATTGACCGCTAGTTGACAAAGGCTTCACTCAATGAATGTAAGGGTTCGGTGCGAGCCTTGACATATCAAATCTATCCGCATCGCAGCTAATATAATAGCATAGCACAACTGGGGATCTCCACGGCTTTGTCTTTTGCTTTGTCAACCAGGCAATTTACACTCACCCTTGACGGGCTACTCCCAAGGTTATATCCTGCCCTTTTGACGGCATAGCTGAATAAATTCCCTTGATGATGACGCGGGGTCCTCCTTGCTCACGGCTTTACGGTGAAATTCTGCAAGGTGTTCCCTGCAAAAGCCAAAGATTGTCGTCCAATCCTGGCATCCGGCTACAAGTTCTCAAATCCAAAAAGCTGCCGCCAACAGTGACGGCTGCCATCCACTTAAGCTTTTATTCTCATTAATTAGGGCTCAACTGCGCACTGCGACGTTGAGATGCAGAAACTCCGCATGCAAACTCTGGTCAGCCAACGAAATTGCCTTGTGCAACGAAGGAGTCTCCAACTGAACCATGTCAACTTACAAAACAGATCATCCAGAATATTGCCATCTCAGGCAGAAGAACCATTTCTCTCGTTGTAAACGTGACGTTGGTGGAGAGTTCCTACACAGATCAAAGTACAACACCAAAGAACTTTGCCCCCACGACGGCCGATTGCGACCATCATGTGACAACATGCAAATTCGCAATGTTGACTCGTTCAACTCCCGCCCACCAGACCAGAGGCATGCTTACTCCATAGACGACAGACGGAGGTGTTCCCTGCCTGCCTGACCCTCCGAGGCGTGACCAGGCTCGGGCATCAATAATGACTATCGGTCCAAGTATTCATTCACGCGACTGCCTACTTCTAGGAGGTTCAATGTTGTGTTGGTCGCCCATAGCCGTGCCCGGCCATGCTTTGATCCGATCCGTCCACCGCCATGTCGATGTCGAGGAACAAGATACCAAAGTCCGTTAATCAAGTCTCTCATTGTGCAGAGTGAGTGATTGCACCGACGCTACCCTCTTCTTGCCGCCATGTCATCTACTTCCACATTTGCATCATCCATCGATGTGCGAAAGATACTCCAGCTCAAGACATACTTTGATGAAATTGAAGAGACCAACGGCGACGACGAATGCAGAGCCTGGCTAGACAAAATTTTTAATGCCAAGGCCGAATTGGCAGCATTCGTCGCTAGCCGTCGGAAAGGAGGTCCAGCCACAGAGTATGTCGGCTTTCTCAAAGGATCCTTCAACTTCAGCTTCCAGTTTAGGTTCGGCGACGGAGGCCCAGACGCCATTATTCGATTCCCAAAGCCCGGACACACGGCTACGGCCCTAAGAGATGAAAAGGTCGCAAATGAGGCCATGGTCATGGAATATATCCGCCAAAACACCGCGATTCCTATCCCTCGTGTTCATAGCTGGGGCCTCACCGCCGAGAGTCCGCAGCAGTTTGGCCCGTTCATCATAATGGACCACGTCGAGGGAACCGTCTTATCGACGGTCCTCAAACAACCCACTCAGAGCGACCAAGAGGATCCAATTTTGAATCCAGACATCGATAGCAAAGCATTAGATACCATCTATCTCCAAATCGCGAGTTACACTTTTCAGCTCTCTCATCTATCCTTCTCCCGCATCGGCGCCATCTCCAAGGATCACGATTCAAATACGTGGTCTGTTACCAAACGGCCCCTCACGTACAACATGAATGAACTAGCAACTGTCTCGGGTTGCCCGGATGACCATTTCCCAACAACCACCTTTGATAGCACAAGCGATTATCTCAAATCCGTCGCAAGGCAGCACCTGGACCACGTTTGGGCTCAGCGCAACATCGCGGACGACCCAGAAATCGCCCAAGCGCGGTTTATTGCTCGGCGTCAGCTACCCCGTCTTATCCCAAAGTACTGCATTCATGACACGGGGCCATTTCTACTCTTCTGCGACGACATGCGGCCGTCCAACATGCTCGTCAATCTAGAAACCCTTCAAATAACCGCAATGCTCGATTTCGAGTTTACAAATGCAATGCCGGCGCAATTCACATATGATCCGCCGTGGTGGCTACTAATATCTGGTCCAGAGGTGTGGCTTGATCGCGGTTCTATAGAAGAATTCCGCACCCTCTATACGCCCAGGATGGAGCAGTTTCTTCGAGCCTTGGAACAGGTCGAAGGCGCGTCCCTATCTAAAGGCACGGAGCGAACCGGACCGCCGCTTTCTGCTCGGATGCGTGCTTCGTGGAGGAGTGGCGGGTTCTGGTTCAATTATGCAGCAAGAAAAAGCTTCGAGCTGGATGCCATTTACTGGGCCGTGTTGCATGACGGGAGTGCTGAATTTTCTCACCAGGACATTGAAGAGATGAACAAGTTCACGCAGACAAAGATGGAGCAGCTGAAGGCCTACAAAGAGGAGTGTGATGCTCGTTTTGCCTAAGCAGGCGGTTGAGTATGCCTTTTGCTTGCTTTGCACAAGGACCAAGGTGGGCAGATTATGGGCAACCGCCTGTACTCTGGATTTGGGCCTATGGGTGACATTCTTGTAGGTTCTTTTGCTGTTGACGTAAAATAAATGTTGATGTATAATCCTTGGACATGGATGCACCGACAAAGGCCACCTCGGCCTCTTTGATAGAGTTGGAGAGTCACAATCATGAGCATTTTAGTCGTTCCAGTATTGCCCTGCTTTTCCCCAACCAGCCAACGAAAACGTAGACATTGGAATTATACCATGCACTACACGGAGCATCTACTTAACTACCGGGTAGGCAGTTCTGTCTTCCCCAGATCCGAGGGTAATGTCAGTCTAAGCCTACCTACCTAGGTAGGTAATTAATCTAGCAAGATTCTCTTGACCAGCGTGAGTGGAAACTCGTCACTAGCATCTTTCTCTCCGTCATTTTACAAGTAGTTTCATGCCAGGATCAATTCAGGAGGATACACCCGAGCAATCGCGAAGCCTGGAGCCCGCAGATTTGGCTGACGGGTATCGGAACTCGACACTGCAAGGCCATGATGGAACGCTGCAGTTAGCCTCGTAACCTTGTTGCCCAATCTCATATTAGGGACAGCGAACTTTGTAGACCTAACCAATATATACCTACTTCAGTACTTAAGTACTTAAGGCAGATTAACAGCTCGACCTTGTCTTACATTGGTTCGGGAAGTGACCTTCAGCCACACCCAGAAGCACCAGTACACGCCACACAAGCCACACCCTCTCACTGGAGCTCCAAAGAAAAAAAACCCCAATTCGAAATATCCAACAAGCATACAAGTCCAGCTCAAAGCACCATTTTCGCACCTTAAAATCCTTCTTTCACGCGGGTGATCCCCCCCTCCTCACTCACGACAGACACACCCCCGTGTCAGCGCCATGCCCCTCGACACATCCACATACTCCCTCGCCCTCCTGCGCGTCGACGGCCGCCGCTGGAACGAACTCCGCCGCCTCCACGCCCAGATCCGCACCCAAGATGCCGCCGACGGATCGTCCTACTTCGAAATGGGCCACACAAAAGTAATGTGCGTCGTGACCGGCCCGTCGGAGCAGCAGCAGGCCCAGGCCCAAGCGCAACGGCGAGGCGGACAGGCGCCAGGCCGCGACGCCGCCTCCATCATTGTCAACGTCGTCATTGCCGGCTTCTCCAGCGTTGACCGCAAGAAGCGCGCGCGGAGCGACAAGTGAGTCCCGAAACCCCAATGTCTTGTTTAATTATCGAGCGCTGACGTGGCGAGCGGTACGGTAGACGCACTCAAGAGATTGAAATCACCATTGCCAAGGCGCTTTCCTCCACCGTCCATACGCATCTCTTCCCGCACTCTTCCATCACGGTGTCGCTGCACGTCCTGTCACAGGACGGCTCTCTCCTTGCCGCTCTGATCAACGCCGCCACTCTTGCCGTCATTGACGCCGGCATCCCGATGACGGACTATATTGCTGCCTGCACCGCCGGATCGACGTCTTCTTATGCCGCCGGTGACGATTCCGCCGATCCTCTGCTGGACCTCAACAACCAGGAGGAGCAGGAGCTTCCCTTCCTCACGGTAGCGTCGCTCGGCGACAGTGATCGTGTTGTCGCTCTTGTCTGCGAGAGCCGCGTCCAGGTCAGCCGTCTAGAGGGCATGCTCGTCGTTGGCTTGGACGGGTGCAAGCAGGTCAAGATGCTTCTCGACAAAGCTATCAAGGACAGGGGAGTCAAGATGATCAGGGAAGGCGCTGTACAACGAAGCGATACCGTGGCCATGGAGTTGGATGAGTAAATGGTGTGCGCAAGGCACATCAAGCTGCGAAATTTTCCGTCCTTTATGCGGAAGCACAGGAAGCAAGTTGGTATAACGCTAATACATAATTATACTAGACTGCCATGGGACTAACTTGACATCAAAAGCATCCGGATTTCCAGATTTACGGTTGCTGTTTACTAGAGCTCTTCATGCTTGACCTCGTCTGCTGGCGCCTGTTCTTCGGCGTCCGTCTTTTTGTCAGAGTCCTCTTCGACAACTTCCTCCACGGCAATAATCTCCGTGGGCAGCTTCTTCTTGGATCCTTCACCCATACGGATGGCGTCAAGCCATGCTTCAACGCTCTCAACATCAAAGTTACCATCGTAATGTCTCCACCAAGAGCGTCGGGCATTAATTGCAATGAGCTCCACGTCCTTTTCCAGACCGAGGGCTTGTCGAATCGAATCCAACCCTTCAATATTGCTGGGGATGGCGAGAAAGGGGAATAGCTGCCGGTGACCGTGAACGTATTTGGTGTTGAGCTGTGACAGGGAGTCGGTGACTTTAGCACTGTTTTCGGAGGCATCGACTGGGATAAAGGCCAGGACACAGGTGTGAGATTTCGGACTGAGACACTTCTCGACAAGAGTGTCCTTGGTAGTCACGGTGGTAATGGAGATGACATCAGGAGTCGAGGCTGCGGGTTCGGTTGCGGTTGTCTGGGTAGAAGCCTCTGGAGTTGTGGCCGAGTCCTCGGTGTCGGGTGAGGCAGAGGAAGAGGCCTTCGTCTTTTTGCTCTGAGCTTTTTCTGACTTGGGGGCCTTTGTCTTGTCACCCTTGACCTTGGGCTTGGCCGGGGCAGGATCAGGATTAGGCTGTCCAACCTGCTTCAGGAAGGCAACCGTGTCCTTCTTGTTCAAATCGCCATCATAGATGATGGGTTCCTTGTCGCCACCCGGAACTAGCACAAATGTAGGAAACTTTGTAATTCCAAACTTTTCCACAATCTTTGCCTCCTTATTGCGCACCTGGGCAACAGAAATGACATCTAAAAAGTCAATGGCAAGGCTTCGCAACAAGGCGCTGGTGGTTCCCTTGTCCGTGAACAAGATTGCCTTGGGACCCTGAGGCTTTAAGAAGGCGTCCAAGTCCTTATCAGTGACTTTGGTAACATGGTTGTTGATCTTGCTTACGACAGCCTCCACAATGGCTTTGGCAGTTCGGGCGCCCTGGTAGTCTTCAACGACGGGCTTACTGCCAGGCTTCTTCCCAGGACGAACGATCTTGAGGGTGGGGAAGCCTTGGACGCCCATGCCACCGCAGAATTGCTTGTTCATCTCATTGTCGCAATCAATAGCGGCGACTTTGGCAAGCCCATCAAGCTTCTTGGCGGCGTTTTCATAGGCAGGCTTGAGATTTTTGCAGTGGCCACACCAGGGTGCGTAGAATTCGACAATCTGTCGGAAATGTGAGCAGGCTTATACGAGAGGGGAAACGGGGTTTGCTCGGGCGACAGCAAACGCCATTGGAGGACAAGGGGAGCAACGCACAGAAGTGTGGTTTGATTTAGCAATCAGGGTATGATACGTTTTCGCATTGACCTGGAGAACTGGGGAGTTTGAGGTGTACATGGCGTGTACACTGGGAACTGCGGCCAGCAGGGCTGTCAGGCCAGCGACGGAACCGGGAGGAAGCATGGTTGCGTGAATGGCAGATGAAAAGATACGAGTGCGCGAAGGAGAATTCAAAAGAGAAAAAAAGATTAATTATGTCGTAATGAGAGCAGACCCTGGCTAATTTGGTAGATGAGGCAGGGCTTGGTATTTATGTTGTGTGCAAATGATGAAGCAATATGGCCTGATGCAACACCGTGGCATGAAAGGGAAAAAGGCCACGGTGTAGCTGTCGGTGGTGGTGGTTTTGGTGTCTGGAGGCACCTGCCAGTATTCAATGTCGATAGTGGCAGGAGCACTCGAAGTGCCCAGCCACACGTGGCCGGAAGGTGCACATGTGGTCAGTGGCCCCGCCACCTGGGGAAAGCAAGCCGCTGCTGCAACATCGAAGCTCGATGGCAGAATGGCAGGTGCTGTGGCGCGAGCTCCAGAGGGGCACATGCGCAGGCAGGAGCAGGCAGCACTAACGTCACTTCTCTGCTCAGGCACCGGGCATCAACGGCCGCATATTGACGGACTGTGCAGTGTGCACATCTAATCTGGTGGGGCAGGCTCAGCTCGAGACGCCTGATATGCTCGGAACACGCAGAACTCAAGCACCTCGATTGTCTCCCTTTTCCCACCGCTACTGACACTGACTTGTGGCAAGAGACATAATTTGACTTGACTTTCACTCGCCTCTAATCCTGGTCTTCTTTTGCATGGTTCTGCAATTGGCCAGAGCCCCCAACCCAGCCAGCCATGAGCGCCGAGCCTCTGCCCCCGCCTCTCAAGATCCCCGAGGTCAGCCGGTTTATCAACCGCGCAAACCAGCTGCGCACAATTAAACCTGCTATAGCATATTGGTGTAAGCTTCTCTCTCGCATGCGCGACATCCGTATAGCCATAAATCGCCCGAGAAATAAGACGTGCTGACACCTGTCCCAGGCGAGTACCATGCGGTCAACCAAATCGTTACCAAGAGCCTCCACACTACCGACGACGATTGCTTTGCATACACAAAAGGCTTGATTGAGCGCTTGGAGGCAACCAAGACCGAGCGCGCAGATGACGAGGCCATCGTGGATAACACTGCCGGCCAGGCATACGTCGAGCAGTTTGCTCAGGAAACATTTAGTCGAGCCGAGAGGACTCTGCGAGCCAACAAGGTCTCGAGGTACGTGTAGCCGCTTAGACTATATATTCTATCATCACGACTGTACCCCGAGAGCGATGGGGCTGACCAAGCGTAGACAGACGGCAGATACGTTTGATGCGGCCGCCACCTTCTTTGACCTTACCCATGAGTGGGGTACCCCCGAACCCGAAATCATCAAAAAGATCAAGTTTGCGAAATGGAATGCCGCGCGCATTCTGAAAGCCATACGGGAGGGCAAAGACCCCAACGAGACCAATCCCCAGGTTCAAGAAGACGAGGGCTCCGAACCAGTTCTTAGCCCTACCGACCCGGCAGTTCAGCAAATAATGAGCCCGCCAGTTGCGTCTGTAGAAGACGCTCCTGATGACGGGGAGCCTCCTATTGCGCCAGTCCAGGAAGGTTACTTCCCACCGACCACTGCCCAACCGGAACCATTTGTTCCTTCACCGTTGACTCAGAGTCCCGGTCCGCCAGCTTCAGTAATGCATCCTCCGCCGGCCCAGGTATCGCCTGCGCCATCACCAGACGTACACCCTCCGCAACAATCTCCTCAGATACCCACGAAACTACCGCCGCCCGAGCCCTCTGCTCCCACGCCCTCGGCATGGAACAACGTACCCAGTGCACCTCCTCCCTCCGCGCCTACTCCCCAATATGTGCCGCCTACTGTTGCGCCAGCGCCAGCTCCTGTTCGCCAGGCGGGCCCCCCAGCGCCGAGTGCGCCCACGGGCTTCGCGCCCAATCATAAGAGCATTGAGCAAGCGCAAAAGCACGCCAAATGGGCCATATCAGCGCTGAACTTTGAGGATGTGCCTACTGCGGTCCAAGAATTACGAAATGCTTTAGGGATGCTGGGTGCTCAATGAGCCGGGGAGGTAGACTAGGTTTATATTGCAAGTGATTGCCGGCTTTTGTTTGCCCAACCGGGCCCTTGGAATACGTTATGTGGTAGAGCATGCGGACTTTAGTGATAAATGTTATCCATAGCAATGAATCTTCTCAACTGGACCATACTAGACTCCTTATCAAGCAGATGTAGTAGGTTCGGTAGTCTAGGCAGAGTTACAGGTATATTCAAGTTGTTGGACAAGGTGACATCTCTACCATTGAGGGATGCACCCACCGTTCACACTATTAAAACACCCAGAAAGCGTCAAGTCTCGTTGCCAACACCACTTTTTGATTCATACACCTACTATACAAATTATCTATCTTCATTCATTGCCTGTGCAGTCATTCCCTCTGTCCGCCCCTGGCTAACAAAATGCGAGAAAATTCTATGTGCGGAATGCCCACCGCATGACTTTGTTCGATAAATGATTAAAAAAAAACTTGTAAACAAAACATATGTTTTTCAAGTTGAACCTCCTTTTTCATCTCTCAACATCTGTGGGAGTCCTAACCTCTGCTATATATAGATATTTTTCTCAGGGCGTGCTACAATTACAAGTTAGATGACGAGAGGGGAGACACGCCGTGCTGTTCAAGTAGGCAGGCAATTGGGTTTTATGCCTTCTTTTCAGCACCAGCACCGGCGCTGGCACCGGCGCCAGCTACGTCGCCGGGCTTGGGTCCAAACCAGCCGGAGAAGGAGCCCATCATACTGCTCATGGCCTCTTGTTGGGCCTTCTCCAAAGCGACCTGCTCTTCCTTGAGCCACTTCTCGCCGTTTTCGCGGATTTCCTTCTCCAAAAGCTCGTAGTTGCGCTGCCCTCGCTCTCTGGCAATGTCCTGCAACATCTTGCCTTGGGCAAAGGCCTCTGATGGGTTCTGCTCGCCTTCGGGAGCCATTGTCATGCTCATGTTGCTGGATTTCAGTCCGAGAAGGTTGCTAAGTGCCCCGACGCCGGATCCCTTGGAATGTTTCTTCTTTTGCTCCAGCTGCTTGTTGAACTCCTTCCTTGCAATAGCCTCACGTCGGGAAAACTCGGTAGGGATGTGCTTGCCCTCGAACGACTTTAGGACCTTGCGCACATCCGAGTATTGCATCGTGTGGATGTATTCGAGGAAAGGGATCAACCCAACCAGATCGTTGTCCTTGGGGTCCCCCTTCCAAGGATCTATCACGATGGCATTCTCCGGCTGCTTGCGGACGTGCTGTGCCTTAGTGTCGATAATGATGACCTTGGAGAGGTCTCGGTTGAGGTACGACAAGTCCTGTTTAAACGATGAGTTGATGCTCCTGTAGAAACATTTGTCTTTGTACTTGCCTTGACAATCTCGCCGTCTTCAAACTTGGTGGCTTCGCGGTACAGCGGCCACATGATGAAACGGAAGGGATCCAACTTGCGGACAATGGGTTCGCCCATAGCAAACGGAACAGTCGTGAAAAGAACCAGCTCGTAGTACTGGCTGAGATATCGAACAAAGTAGTCCATTCCCGGTCGCTTAGCTACTCTCCAGCCGTGGTCTCGGGTCCACTCGCTGTGTACTAAGAGGTCGTCTAAGCTTAGGCAGAGAGTGTAGGGTCGCTCGAAGCTGGGATCGGGGTCTGGAAGCAGTTTGTCGAATGCCGGATCTTGGTAATAGGACACCGACTCGCCCATACGGGCTCTGGCCCTCTGCCACCACAGCGTGGGACTCCAGCCATTGGGAATATCACTATGGCGC
Source organism: Metarhizium brunneum (assembly GCF_013426205.1). Taxonomy (NCBI): domain Eukaryota; kingdom Fungi; phylum Ascomycota; class Sordariomycetes; order Hypocreales; family Clavicipitaceae; genus Metarhizium; species Metarhizium brunneum. The sequence continues at coordinate 9,414,303 of NC_089422.1, read as the reverse complement.
TCGACTTCGATGGCATCATCCCAGTCACGACCCATGTAAAGAACCCCAAAGGATGCTCCGGCGGCGGCGGCAGCCAGCATAAATCGCGCCCACCATTTTCGGTTGCGGTCACTTGTCGACACATACTCGGCGCGCTCCCGCTTGCCACGGCCCTCGGATTCTTCCTGCTCAACGGCTTCAAGAGCAGACGTGGCCTGGCCCGACTGTTTGCGCAGTTCTGCGTCGAGGGTCGATGGAATACCCTGTGTCAAATCAGGAAGTTTGTGGAAAGGGATCGGTTCAGCCTCTTTTGAAGGCTGGGATGATTCGGCTTCGGTTTCATTGGAGGGCGGAGTGTTCTGCGAAGCAGAGGGTTTGGAGTCGGATTTCGGTTGCGTGGACGACTCTGGACGACTCTGGCCTTCGCCCCCGCCAATATTTTTGTTGTTGCTGGCAAACGACCGCATCCAGGGGGAGACGAATACGGCTGTCTGTCTACTTCGTAAAGCCGGCGATGCAGCGGACTGTGACAATTGAGCAGCCAACATGCCCAGGCGCGGGGCGCGGGCTATTCTCGACAGCATCTTGACGGATTGATATCGCAAGGAGCGCAATGCGTAGATGGATAATATGTATAATCGAATTTTATAAGCTTAGCATCCCATGGGCGACCTGATTGTCGTGTTGTGTGATGCCGGAAATGAGCAGCTCTGGTGACAAGAGCCGGGGAGCTTGAGAGAAGTCGAGAATGTCCCTTTTTTTTTCCAGCTTAGACCGGGAGCTGCTTAGGTCAAATGACGGGCATGTGTGCGCGCGCGATGACATGGCGGCTCTCTGCTCACTGAAATTTTATGGAAGCGCGACCCGCAAATGATTAGCCGGTGTTTAAACGGGCTCCCATGTCCTATTTCGGATGTCTGTGGGACCCGATTTCGCCGTCTCTACGCAGTAATATGCATGTATTAATTGAATTCAATTAATAACACGAAGGCCAAGTCCTCGGTAGTTTCCTGCGCATGCCTTTGCCTCTCTCACTGGCTGTATTGAAACCGGGCAGCCTCGGGTAGTTGTAGTTCAAACCCTAGAGAAGAGGAGGCTCGCTTGCTACCACAAGGCACCTAGGCTAAGGTATCCATCCGTCAGCCGATTTCGCCCCAATACAAACTATCTTTTGTGTACCAAGTATGCCACTCTAGACTGCTAGGCAAGCAACATGGCCTCCTAGTGGACAGTGTGGCGTAGGCTGGTCCTTCAGACTGTCTTGGCAGCCGTCTCTCCCATTGGATGACGGCATCTTCGTCGAGATGCAACAAGCGGCTGGGCGTTCCTCAACACACCCTGCACCTGTTCGGCTTCCCCTCCCCTCACCCCTGATTCAAACATCACGAGACCACATCACCCTTCCTAGGACTCGTTCCAGTCGCCATTGACTTGGACTCTGTATCCATCACCCCTCTCCATACACCACTGAGCATCGCCCGGCATCATTATGCATGCGTGTGCTGCATTCTAGAGGGTGGTCTCCCGACAGTCTTTGCGACTTCACCATGGCACCACCCTCTGTGAGCCAACTCGCGATCCGAGCCTTCCACACATCACAGTCGACCCTATCGCGCTGAATATTTGACGAGCGCCAATCTGCAACGACATTCATCTCGTTCGCTCTAGCGTCTTTTTAAAGAAACTACTTGTTTCCCATATCCACCCCGACATTGGCAGCGGTTCGTGTTTGCGCCTACAGTCGCCACATACCACGGCCTATTTCTAAGCGGAGCAGTCACACCAAATACCACAACTACCACCCGGCAATGCCCAGACGACCTGTCAGACGAGGCTCGAAGCCTCCCACGGGCTTGACGCCGCGCAATGCGACGCCAGCATCTTCCACAATGACTACGCCAGCAAGTTCGGCGTATCCGTCAACACATGCGTCCGAAGCCGAAGTCGACGACGTCGGCAACATCCCGATTGCTTCCCTGACCCTCGACACGCCTCTCATACCACTAAGGCGAAAGAGCCGCGTCCCGGAAAAGCCCTTTCGCTTCCTTGACCTGCCCTCTGAATTGCGCGTCAAGGTCTACGAGCACTACTGGAGCAATGCCGAAAAGGTCCTGGACCTCGACCCCGGCAACCATAAAAGATACCACAGGGCGCTGGGTCTGGTCCGTACATGTAAACAGGTTCGGGCAGAAGCGACTCATTTCTTCTTCAGCTCCCGGGCCATTCGCCTGTTCCCCACCTTTCCCGGCAAATATTTCAAGTCGAGAAAGCCGCTCCTGGCGCGCCTGAAACCGAGCCAGCGCCGATGCATCACGTCGCTGGAGCTGCGGCTCGGGCCTGGCTGGAACGCTCCCCCGCGGGGGTGGGTGGTCAACGACGCCCTGGGCCTCAAGGACTGCAGCAATCTTCGCAAACTGACCGTGTATGTTGAATGCGACCCGAGCGACGGCATCTACGAAGGGTTCCGTCGATCGGAAGGCTTCTACGAAGGTTTCTGTCGCAACTTGCTCGGCGACGTGCTCGGCGAAATCCCCGGCCACGTCGCCATTGAGTTTGAGGGCTACCCTGGCGTCAAGAAGTCGGGCGCCATGATGAGGGGCCTGCTCGAGGTTGCTGCTCAGTCAAAGCGGAAGATCCTCTGGGGTCCTGAACGAGGATGGACGGATGGGCCAGAGAAGGAGGAGAAGCGCAACGCTGACGCTGCGGCTCAGTTATTCGATGGTATCCCTAGGGAAGGTTATGCACCTCACAATATGCTGGTTGTAGCGTAGCGCATGGCGTCGATTACTATTGTTGCGTTGATTCATGAATGTAAATGGACACGTTCGCTTAATGATTAGGATTCGGGATGGGAATGGCGAATGGATGCTGGGAGTTGTATCTTGTAGGATAGCCGTATGGATTCCTGACATCTCTCTCTGCTCACTCGTTCAAGCAAAACAGCTGCGATGCTGCGGCGCACACCTCTTTATTATCTAGCTATGCCGTAAGAAGCTACTACTTATCATACCAATTACACATAGCTAGTCTTGATCCGCTCGCCACATCCTCCAGGTACTTGACTTCGTGGCTCTCGAGACTCAACTCAGCGTCTACCAGCGGCGGCTTTTGCACTGTTCGCAGACGGGGTTGGTGATGCATTGGAAATACCTAGCTGCAGTTAGCCGTACGCCCACATGTAAAGTAAACGAGGCAGCCTACTCTTCGCTGTCTTTATCTTCAATGCCCGAACAGTCGCAGAAGAAAGGACAAGCGTCTGTAGGGGCGCCAAAAGATGAAGTCGTCGTCGTACTGCTAGACGCAGAGCTCTTGGAAATCCTGCTCGAGGCAGCCGTCTCGGTAGCCAAGGCCGCTGCGTTTGTGGAGTGGCATTTCTCGCAGTCGGGGTTGGTGAGGCACTCGAAGAATCTGCTCCTGGTTACCTGCCATCGCCTCCTGACAAGATGATCCTAGCTTTTTGTAGGAAGATGTGGAAAAAAGAATGAAATAAGACCTACCCCTTACTGTCCTTATCCTCGACCTTGGAGCAGTTACACCGTCCATAACAATCATCATCTACCGTCGCAGTCGAACTGGATTTACCTGCAGTCCAAGTAGATGCGGACGACACGGTAACTACCACTGTCTCCGTCATGGTTACAAAGACCTGCGTAGAAGAAGTAGGAGTGGCGATTTCCTGTGTGACGACGATATTGATCACGGTACCGTTGGTAGTGATGGTGTAGGTGCCGGGCGACATGGTGTGATAGTCGGTGATGGAGATGCTGGTGGAATTGGCGACGAGGGTCTTGGACGACGAGGACGTCGACGTGGTTGATCTGCCGACCCAGCAGTATTCACAGTTGGGATTGGTGACACATTGAAAGTATCTAGCCGGGGTTAGTGTGGCTATGTACCTAGGTAAGTACGGATAGGTGGATGATACGAACTCATTGCTATTCTTGTCGGGTATTCGAGAGCAGTCACAGACGCCGCCGGGAGCGCAGTCGCCTGCGCTTGGGAGAGTTGGGAGAGGCATGGCAGTAAAGGGGGTGGTTCCTGGCCAAGGTGAGGAGCTTGTGTTGGACTTGGGGCATATTACTGCGAGTGAGTCGGGCCTCGGGGCGGCGTGGGCATGGGTGAAGATGGAGATGATGCAAGTTAGAAGGCTGGGTAGATACATGTTGGCGGTTTGGCGACTTGACGAGATGGAGACAAGATCTATTTTGCAACGTAGTTGAACTGACGAGGAAGCTTCGATATTGAGACTAGAGAATAGAGAAGGCATCTCGCTTTATAGTTGTTTCCCTGTTGGTCAAGACGAAGACTCGTAGTCTCTCCCCCGTTGCTCAGAGATGAATGGCCACATCGCAACTTTGTGCTTCATATCACGGAGTGTGTCGCGGCGTGTCGTCAGAGCAAACATGAGGTTCTGTAACATTTTGTATGCTGGGAATGCAATGTATAGAAGAACCAACTTGACACGTTTGCCTTTGACAGTCGGCTCCGTTGATATGATGGGCAATGCTGGCTGGCATAGCTGCTTCATACCTACCCAGGTAGGGAGGCAGGTAGCTGTCGCGAACTCTTGCCCCCGAACCCTAGCGTTGCGGCCTCTTGGAAGCCGTGCGATGTTACGGGGTACGACGTCGAGGACGCATAATCGAACCAGTTCATCGGCTTACCGGCCGTTCTTCCGTTTCCTCGTTGTACCGCCTTCCGGAGTCACCATCTCACAGAGACCGAACCCTTCCCCTGCTTGTGTGCTAGTTTCTGTCCAACCAAAAGCTAACTGGCCGTGATCTGTGTGCAACCGTTTTGCCCATCAAGTCCAGTTTATTCAAAAGAAAAAGAGGGAAAAGACAACGACAACACAATCAATGCCTACACCACGTCGGGGTTGCACACGCCTGAGAAGCAAACCATGGACCCTTCATGAACGGACGCCTCAAACCATGCAAACAAGTCCCAAAATGGCAACGCTGCCAACATATTGTACAAAAAGAAATTAGGCTAATGTAAATGCTCTAAAATGCCTACCCGCATCCAATCATGACTTCCCCCCGGGCTTCCCGTTCGATACCGCCGCGTTCTTACGCGCCTGTCGCTTCTTCTCCAACTCCTTCAACTGCTGTTGTGCCCAAACAAAGGCTTGACGAAGACGAGCATCTACATCGACGCCTTTGGATTCCAAAATTGCGACCGCCACGTAAGAAGATCCAAAAAGTATTACGCCAAATATTATAAAATGTGTCAGCCACCAGAAGTGTTGTCGCCCAAGGGGACAGTCGACATATTCGTGTTCCCATTCCCAAGTGTCGTGGTTGAACCACATGCTCAGAAGGCCAGCATTACCACCAAAGTCGCCCATCATGCTGCGCACGGTGATCTCTCGTCGTCCGGGATGCTGTTGCAACTGCTGAATGTTGGACACCCTCACGTCCTGCCACTTGCGTGATTCCCAGGATCGTTCATCGGGAGTGGTGCCGTTTGTTTGGTTAACAAAGTGGTACGTGTCACAGCCCTCATGGTCGTGTCCGTTGAGGACAAGTCCAGGGCGGCCCATACCTTGTCCGGCGGCTTGGGGATCGCGGCTAACACCAAAAATGCCTTCAAGAATACCTTTGCTGGCATCTGAACTGAGCAAGTATTGCTCCTTGACGCCTCCCCCGTCATGGTCGCCATGGAAATCGAAAAAAGGTGAATCGACACAGATGCCGGCAGGCTTATAGAGGGGAATATGAGTCAAAATCAAGGTGAATTGGCCCTTGTATTCGACAGCACATGCCGTACCAATGGCTGCGTTGATGAAGTTGTACGTAGCGTCCTGCAAGCCTTGGTCTTTTGCGGGTGTGTCCAAGTTCATGTCGTTCAATACAATGATTCGCAGCTCAGGGGGTAGTCGCACGGAGGCAGGGTTTGTTTCCGGATCTTGAATTGTAGCATTGGTCTCAGGGTCGGTGACGGGAAGTTCGAATCGTAGCTCGTAGTTTGCCTTGCCAAATACTCGCTCAAACCGTTCAATGCGCTCGGGGGTTAAGTCGCCAGCGTAGCCAATGTCGTGATTTCCGGCCACATTCATTATTCTTCTTCTCCAGACTTCTTCGGCCGCAGAACCGTCCAATATGCCGGACAGATTGTACTCGATATTGGGCCACATGGCTACATCATCAGGTACGCGCTCACCGCCCCGAAAGGTTCGGTTCCAAAACCGTCGGCCTCTACGTTCAAATTCGTCATCCTCGATCCACTGGCTGCCCAGGAGATCCCCCAGCACAGTAACGTGTGTAGGCTGCGTCCACCAGTGCAAGGTTCTGTAGATGTGCGCGAGATAGAAGTCGTTGCCGAACAGGTCGAAGCGTTTGCGCCACGACTCGAAAATAAAGGGGATATCTTCGAAAAAAATGTCGATGATGTCGTGTAGTATTACTCGCACTCGATCCCGGAGAGAGTCGTGCCATATTTGAAAAGTAAGCCGCTGGAAAATGGTCTTGACGTGGGGGAAAATGCCCAAGTAGACTGTTGGGATGGACGTATCACCCTCGAGCTGGGGATCACCGAGGGCCAAGAGCCGAAATGGCGCCTGCTTGGTGGGCAATGCATGGGCCTGCGCATTCGTCTCGGCGTCGGCATACGGCCAATGCAGCTTCTTGGTCTCCTCAAATGCAGCATCGGGGTCTCTGGACGGCAGGGGGAATGCGCATCTGCTGAAGACGGGGTACAAGTACAGGTAGATGGAGCAGGCGACGGCCAAGGGGACCAAGAGGCCGAAGCCATTGCGAAGGAAAGCCCGTGCCAACATGGAGCCAGCTACATGCGCGGGCCACAAAGGAAACGGGGTATTCCTAAAGCAACTTGGCAGCAACAAAGTGCCGCGTAACGAGGAGATTGAGCGTCACTGCAGAAACGCTAAAGGTTGAGAAAGGGGCGCGTAAAGAGGCGCCTAGTATCGCGTGTATCGCGGGTCCGGCTGCGGCTTAGTCAGGAATCTCTCAAGTGCCAATTTGGTACGGAGTAGATGCTCTGGTTTTCCTTGCAACAAAATGCATGTGCATGTGCAGGTTAGTCGAGGGGCACACTGAACGAACTGCCCAGGAAACGACGCACCGCAGTCGAGTCTTTGCATCAAGATGTTGTCAAACCTCAGTGCTCTTACTTCTCTGTGTCCTCTTCTAGCCGCTCTGTGTGCGAGGCCCCCCTATTTGCAAGTCCGCGCAGCGACGGACCGATCATAATGAAGTCATGACTGGCTGCCTTTGGCCCGATGTCCTGTTCAATTATTTAGCGCTACAGGATTTTGAAGCCACGCCGCACGCGATGCATTTTTCCAAAACCATCGCTCCTACATGCATGTGGGCGTAGTCTTAATCACAGCCATGGCAAGAGGTGGCCAACGAGTCACCCTTGGCCGCCCGGCCAAGCTGCAAAGCAATGACCTGGCTTCGATAACGTTCGTAATGAGGCAAAACTCGCAAGAAAAGGAGTCGCCGCCGTTCGTGTACAGGTGGTTGCCGTTGGCATTGTGCCGTCACAGACTATTGAAGCCTCACGGAAAAGGCCAAAAGGCCACGTCAAATGCTTGTCCAGATTGGCGCGTCATAGCGCGATGTTGGCAAGTAGCGTCATTGAGCACGACCGAGTCACTGGCTGAATCGACCTTGTCTAGATGTGTCATGGGGAATGAAAGCAGTCGTGAAACAGGCATGACAAGTAGCTTGGTTAAAGTGGCCTTCCGAAACAACTGTCGATATACTACTATTCACACTACCTGAGCGATCGTGCGGAAGGAAGAATATCATGAATTATCAAACAAAAGGTACGTCTATTTTCTTTCTTTCTTCTCGGCGACAATCGTACCGCGCGTCTAGCTTAAAAGTCTAAATACAGAAGAATACAAAACATGATACATGATCAAACGACGCGCTGATAACCGCATCTTTCTGCCCTGGTTACCACGGGTACTCCCAACAAGGAACCGGTCCTGCGCCCCTCTGTTTCCTGGAAGACGGAGGCATTCCCAAGATACACTAATAGCCCATAGTATATCATAGTATGGAGCGCGATGGCCAGGCACCTGATTTAGTCAAATACCAAGGACATCTGCTCGTCGTCGTTTAGGCCTTGGGCTTCGGGTCATGAGCATCGAAGCACTGCTTGGAAGAGTTAAACTTGCGGTCGGTGACATTCTTAATGTCGTCAAAGGCTTTGCAGTACGTTTCCGTGCCGCAATCGTCATCGGTGTACTTGCTCGAGCCGCAAAGGCTGGCAAACTGACCCGGCTCTTTCCAAGGCAGCTTCGGGTTCGGGTTGGGCTCGTGAGCAGCAAAGCACTGCTTGGAAGAAGTGAACTTGCGGTCGGTGACGTTCTTGATGTCGTCAAAGGCTCTGCAGTACATGTCGGTGCCGCAGTCCTCGTCGGTGAACTTGCTCGAACCGCAAAGGCTGGCGAACTGACCTGGCTCGCGCCAAGGCAAAGGCTCGGGCTCGTGAGCTGCGAAGCACTGCTTGGAAGAAGTAAACTTGCGGTCGGTCACGTTCTTGATGTCGTCGAAGGCTTTGCAGTACATGTCGGTGCCGCAGTCCTCGTCGGTGAACTTGCTCGAGCCGCAAAGGCTGGCATACTGACCCGGCTTCAGCCAAGGCAGCTTCCCATTGTTCTCTCCCACAGGCTTTGTCTGTTCAACGGCAGGGACAGAGTCAGACTCGCAGCCATCTGCGGGAGCGGGAAGGGCAGCGGCAGCCGCCGTGCTGATTAGCCCAAAGATAAGAGAGCTCTTCATATTGTAAAAGACGGTGTTTGCAGTGGAAAGTTTGACCGTGAAAAGGCTGTGTGAGAAATGATGAGATGATGTGTTGTATCCACGAAGTTATTGTCAACGTCGAGGCATATATATATATATGAGTGTGCGCGCACTCGTGTGTGCCTCGTCTGGCAAATTGGTACTATCGTTGCGCATTATTTCCACAAATGCCTCCACCGTATACGTAGTCGCGCTCATGCATCTGTATATTTCTATGCGTATAAAATTCGAGTGGAATACCCTGGCGCAGTGGCAAGAGAGTTGTTTTGCATGCAACGTTGCCAGCGGATGAAACAGTGAAACAAGCGCAACGAAGCTACCGTGACTCGGAATCAGGTGAAGATTCCTTTTCTTTCTTCTTTTCGAATCACTGCCGCTTGATTAATGCTCCTTGCTAATTTCCTTATTTTTGACAATTTCATCGCCTCATTTGGGCCCTTGATTCAACTGATGGTTTATTACACATGCATGTCATGGCTTGAGGATTTCATTTTTTGTCGCAGACAGCGGCTAACGGGTGCTTCTACAAGGTTCTATACCACGATACTACGTGGTCGAACAGTCACTAGCTATGGTGAACAGTAGGCCGAGTGCCATGGTCAGCGATCCATGAGCTTTAGACAACTATTAAACACTTTGACGCATGTCTCGCGTTATACCAGGTGTTGTCTGCACGTCTCTCAAGTTCTCCAGAAACACTCAGTATATTAGTCTTGTTGAACCCAATCGCCAGTGATCGTCTGATTAACTGAAATTATAATGATATCCCGTCGTTTCTTGATAAAGGCAACAGGCGGTGCGATGCTTGGCAAGTTACCACCAGAACGCAAGATCCCACCAGGGTAATCATGGCAACTTCATGAATCGTTGCGAACGTGGCTCGGAGAATTAATCCCACCTACGTTTCAGATTCCACGTCACTAGGATTAAAGTGACGCATGGTCCAGTTCAAAAGTGCCACCAACAGCGATAAACATTTCCCCGTGCACCTTGTCAGAGGAAAGCGACTGGGAACAACCCTGTAATAAAGCTACCCATTGTCCATAAAATGAGCAAAACTGGGCATCATGCGGATTCGGGCGACATACCGAGCGGATATGGATAATGCGCAGAGTCAATTGAGGACCTGTACCAAGTGAAAACTCTTTGTTGATTCAGCAAAAGTGCCTTCTTAGATGCCATATTCATGATTCAGCCGTCCTCATCCAAATGGGTTGCGCGACGTTGTATCCGCCCATTCCGGACTAGGGAGTGTTGACGATTCACGAAGCTGTGGCCTCGGAGCTTCGGCGCGAATCGATGCATGAATCGATGGGCTCCTTGAAGACATGGAAGATCTAGTACTCCTTGGCCCCGGGCCATTTTAAAGTCAGGCAGGATATATTTTCCCACCACCGAGTATTCGCCATTCTGCTATAACACATGATGACATGAAGCGTCATGGACTTATGGTATTGAAATTGACCATTTCACTCTGCCATGCTGTTCTTGCGCCCGACAGCCATGTCGTTACGTGCTTTCAAACAAAGTACTGCTTCCCTAGCTCAACAAACTGACTGACTCTGCAGTATCGAGAGAGCCGGAAACAAAGCAAGAAAGAGGCAGTTGCGGCCAGTAGCAAATAATCCAAGACACTTACATTCTTATCCGCAGCAGCCTTGAGGTCACGACGATCGGGACTAGCATCGGATGAACCCTGTTTTTACTCAAACTCTAAATTCCAAAGGGGTAATACTTGGATCTACCCGATGATCCAGCCCATGCTGACTAAAATCTGAGCAGAATAAAGTCAATGTGAACACTTTGCCTTTGCGTTCTGTCAAGATGGCCCTTTTCCTCATTGCTGTGTCGGTCTAACGTCCAAGGACCAACGTCGAGTTGCCAGCCATCGTCATGTGAACCTCAGCAGCGGTAAGGACGGGGTGCACGCGTACCTGAGTCTTGGAAAATCATATTCAATGTTACACGACAACCGACACTTTCCTCAGCTTTGTTAGGAGTCAAGCCCAAACCATGCGTTGCTCAGCAGGTCCTGCGCCTTGAACCTTTCATCCGGCTCGTACCTCAGCAAGCCCACCAGCATCTCCGCCCACTGCTCCTTTTCCAGCGTCATGTCATCGCCAAAAGCCCTCTTGCCGATCTCGCGTGCCATGTCCCGGTCAGACCTACCATGTCCGGGCTTCCCCAAGACAGTGGAAATCTCCTCTTCGTAGTCTTCCTTATCGACTCCAATCAGCTGAGGTACATCGAATAACTGTTTACCGACTCGGACTTCGTACAGGGTACAAGCCAGAGACCATAGATCCATTTCTTGGCCGCCACCACCTTGCAGAATCACCTCTGGTGCTGCGTAGTTGGCCGGTATGCCGGGCGGTGCCTTCTCCGCCGCGGCTTCGACAGCCTGACCAAAGTCGATAACCACGGCCCGCGGCAGGATAAACGATGGGCTGGTATCGTGAAAGTCAACAGGGTAAACGAGGTACTTGGGCGCGTACGGAATGTCTGGAGTCGGCAGAGAATCCTCTCGGATCTGGATGATTTCTTCCTCTGGCTCGCCAAGTTGAGCAAGTACTTGTTCTTCCGGCAGGCCGTCGAGGCTCTGCAGCCCTAGAAGAATATTTGCCGGGCGGAAATCTGGCCAAGAGTCAATAAACTGGACAGCAATGGGAGCATACCCACAGAACATACCTGCATGGCAGATGCCCCGACGGTGTAGAATAGCCAAAGCTTCAATGATGCTGCGAGATACTGTGCGAAGAATACTACTACTATTTTGCTCTTCTTCAAAGATTGAGGCGGCCTTGTCCACTGTAGGCCCGAGTACTGGGAAGACTAGGCAGAGATGCGTTCCGTTGGGGCTTTCGCTAATAAATCGCTCCTTGGGGAGACATAGGTAATGTTCCTGATGATCAATGCCTTCGTCTTTAACTTTGAACATGAGTAGTTCGCGGCACTCGGTTTCCGCGAACCCCGCGTGGAAGATCTTGACTGCCACGTAGACTGGTCTGTCTTTACTTTGGTCACGGCAGAGCCATACAGTTGATGATCCCCCATAGCCTAGCTTATGAATGACGCGGAATCGGTGGTCGTGCAGCTCGTCGCCAAGATCGATGGGGTGAAGGCCGTTCGGTTGATAGTAAACAAGTTTCTCGAAGAGAAAATGATCGTCTTGCCACCCCTCATAATATAGCCGTTTCCATAGTCGCGAGGGATGTTGGGGATACCGTCTTATTGGTGAACCCACAACAGGCTTTGGGCGTTCGCCAACCTGCGGAGGCATTTGGGCTTCGAAGTGGGAGCTGCGCTGTAGTGATGAGTGCCAGGTGCGATCTGAAAAGTGCAGTGAGGCGGCAAGTTGCATCAAGGCTGGCGATTTTTGTGCTGTCAAGTTTAAATACCAGTTGACCGTCACAGGCTCACAGACCAAGGCTCCAATCACGTGAGTCTGGCCAAGTTTCTTTGTGCTCCTTCCCTGCAAGCACAGTGAATTATTGCTTGGGACTCGGCACATAGAGTAAACTACTGCCTGCCTTACCAAGATGCTATTGACGTCTCTCGTTACCCAGCGGCCAGTTCACAGGACATCCTGGCACCTGTGCCTGCTCGTCCTGCAATTTTGCCAGTGACAATGCTTGTGTGACACTCTCAGCAATAGCAAAGGCTTGGGTCGACCAGCAGCGAAGAGATACTGTCAACGAGGATCAATCTACGTTGGCAGATTTGCGACAGTGGATGCGGCTGTGTTGTGGAAAAAAACTGTAATCATCCCATGTTAAGCCATAAATACATGGTCTATTTGGCCCTATAGATAGTTTCCAGTTCGGGGACCAAGTCTGTCGACGGCGATGGGATAAAAGTTGCATAATTTCATTCTCAATCTAGGTGTCAATAACTATGACCCGGGCTTGTCGCAACTGCCCAAGTAATTCCACGTCTCTAGTTGCGCATTGCAGTTGTTGTTTAGGACCATAACTCTCTGCTTCCAGACTCTTTGACTCATTCATGAAAAGCATACATGACCGACTTGACATGAGTAACTACACACGATGCCCTACATTACTCGCCGCGTTCTGTTTCCTTTCCCTTGGGCCTTCTCTTACTCTTACTCCTCTTTCTTCTCTTCTTGTCTTGAGGATCTGCAGGCGAATCTCCAGCGGCGGCAGTTGCTGCCGAATAAGTCGCAGCCTGCCCCTCTGGACCATGTTCGGAGCCGTACTGCTGGCTATATCCTGATGTTTCTTCCTCGTGGTATTCTGTCTCCTCCTCTTGCTCCTCGCCCCCACAGAAATACTCGTAGTATTCGTCGTCCATGTTATAGAGAGAGCTTTCTTTCGTCTTTTGATCCCATAGAATAGCAGATGCTATCTCCTCAGGCGCTCGCCTCAATTCGAATTCGCTAGGATGAAGCAGACGTACGGGATACTCGGGATAATCGTCATCCATTACCACATAGACATGACCCGCGAAGTCATAATGGCCCGAGGCGTTTCCTGGCTTATAATCCGTGAAAATTGTGAAATGTACATCATCGTTCACTTGAGCACCGCCAAGCGATGTTGTGGCATGCGCTGTTGCCCTTTATATTTTAATTAGCCTATATTTCTTTCCTATAAAATGTGCTGTTAAGCCAACATGCCTGATATGCCAAACTCCAGTTTTAGTTTTTGAAGCTATGCTCTTAACAATCTCTTCATAGGCCGGACCGTTCTTTTTTGAACGTTGCGTGATCCAGTGGACCTAAACATACTTCCAAGTTAATGACCTTTCTGGGGGGAGGGTTACATGGTATGGGAAATATGTGTGCCTACAGTTGGTTCTTCAGGAGTTCCCTCGCCTTCTGTAGTGTGAAATACATGCGTGCGTTTGTTCACTTTGCCGTCCCTTTCCTGTTCCTTTTCCTTGTCCTTGTCCTTCCTCTTTCTCGCATCTCCTGGATATCGTGAAGAGCTCATGCTGGTCCGTTTTGGCTTTTGGAAGAAGGATGGAATGTGCGGTGTATGTGTGCGTGTGCTTTGGGCCCCTTGGGTTGCTATATGAAAGAATAGGTCGTCCGAGTCTGTGACAAGTTCTTGAGTTCTCACCACCCCTTTTTATGAATGATCAACACCCAGTCGCGAGATGGTATTGCGTCGCTAAAGGCTTCTCAATCCGGCCATGACTTATCAAAGACCATTCCCATACACCAAATTAAGACCTTCTCTTTGTTCTAAATCCGCTCTTTGGTTTCATATAACAAGCACAGCCAATGTAATTTGCTGCACTTGCCTGCAAAAGCAGTATTTGGCTGCCCGTGATCGTGGTTATACCAGTCCTTGTGCATTGCTGACTGGATGTCAGACTGGCTATGTTGTGACCGGCCATCATCGCTCTCATCTTTTTCGTCCATATTCTCACTTATCACACCATGTCCCTAGTTCTGACAAACGGAGCCGTTGCGCAAACTACCAAGACACTTCCGCCCGATGAACCCTTCGGTCAAGGCGGAAACCCTGACTGGCTACGCCAGATATACCAACAGCTTCATGTAGTATATGGTTTGCCTCCCAAACTCCGCGTGTACAGGACGACGGTCACTTCACCATCCAAGGACCTCGAAGACCTTTCAAGTCATTTTCAACACTGGCGCCAAAACCCCGAGTCGTTCTGGGAGACACCATCCACGTATATCCATAAGGACAAGCCACGCCGGGCACAGCTATTCCTCCCAGTGCCGTTCAGCTGGATTCCCAGACCACGGAACTACGCGTTCTACAAAGATTTGTTGCCGTTTCTGCCCACGAGCTCTTCTTACGCATCGTTCCCAGGGCGCGGGAAAGAATCTCCGCTAAGCAAATGGCCGACTTCCTCATTGCAATCGGCCTTCAAGCGCCCTCCGAGGACAGGAAAAAGTACGCCGGCCTGGTTCGACGTGGCCGTGACTGGGTTCTATTTTGCAGCCGACTACATGAAATCGAATCCCATAACATGCAGAGTCCTCCCCCTAGTCCCAGTGTCTGCGCCGCTGGCGATACTTTGCACGCTGCTTCCTTCGATAGCCCTGGCATCTACGGACCCCTATTTGTCTGCAGCATTGATGACTCCATGTACGATCCCCAGGTGCTGGCTTTGCTCTTCTCTCTTTTCCTTTCCCTTCTTTTTTTGTTGGTCCACGTCTGCGTCACTCGGTATAAATTGCCTGTCTGTGCTAATAACTGGGCAGATTCGGGTCAAATGGCCTTTTCGGATCTGGCAAGCAACAATACATTAAGCAATTGTCCGAGGCAGGGCTGTCCAAGGCTGCCAGAGAGTATGGGGCAAATCAAACCGCCAAGATTCTACTTGGCTATCACCAAAATCTTTTTTGGCTTCCGAGTACCACTCTAGAAGGTTTAGACTCGCTGATAGTAAGGAAGCGAAAGCCGGAGATTGAGTGCGGTAACACCAAGAAGAAGCCGAGAAACGATTCCGAGAGCGAGACGAACCTACGGTGTGACAATATGGTATCCCCGCAACTACAGGGTCATCAACCTACCTCCTTGACACGGTTAGATGGCATCGATGTTCTTACACCACTTGCTTGCTCTCCAGACTGGTCTATAGACGCAACATCACCACTGCCCTTGTTTAGAATAGAAGACTTCTTTTACATCGCCATGCCCTAGAACGTGTTGTATGACATAGTACGTAATAGGTGTAGTGTCTTGAGATATTTGCCTTTTCTCAAAGCTTCCGATCTGCACAGCCTAGTTCAACAATGGGAAGATTGCGGGTGCAGTCATCACAGTCGCCACGGCATTGGTTGAAAGACAGTGGTTTCAACAGTCGTCTCAATATTGCCGCATGCCTTTTTCCCAATCATCTCTCAGCGTGGTCGAGTCCGATAACAGCAGTGCAACAGCTGCGCCCCCAAGTGAGACATCATATTGACAGGTACTCCGTATGTATGCGGGATGTGAGCGGCATGGCTCTGAGCGTACAGCCTGCAAACAACCAACATGCATCGACACGGTCCAGCAGCCACCAGGAATCACCCAACCGCAAAGCTCAGGCTTTGTTCTTGTTGGATGCCCAGCATTCAAGGACGGAGTACGGAGTAACGGATGGCGATGAGAATTAGCATTGCTTATTTGCAAACTCAAAACCCGCCACGGATGGAAAGATTCTGAAGCTAGAAAGCACTCGAAGGGAAGCACTTGCATGGGGACATGAGACTAATTTCTCTACATACGGAGCATTGTAGCCGCCCGTCAACTCGGGGAGACAATGAGGCTGGTTGGTCGCAGGCTCAATTGACTTCAAAGACACCGTCGAGGCTACCAACAAAGGTTGTTGGGCCAACAACGGTGACAAGAAGCACCATGAGATCAAGCTCAGGCCCTCAGGACCTAGCCTGACGGTTGCCTTGGACTTCCCATTCCCTCGAACGTGAAACTTACATTGCGCAAGCCTAGACGACTGACAGGCGGGGATACATACACACGCCCAATTAACACGATCAGAAGCGAGGGGAGACGTCAGCTGGTAACCGGACACTTGCATGGTCTGAAAGGGCCTCCATGTCTTGATGTTGGTCCGTGGTCATGTTAATATTGGACGCTTTGGCTCGACACGGAGTCTAGCAACGGAAATAACCTCCCTTTCTACTGGACGGCCCGTAGCAGCCGCACAACCGCGGTGACGTGCGCTTGAATCTTAAAAGGCCTTGCATGGTATTCGTTGCCAAGAATTGCCAACCATTGCACCAGACTTGACTGATCACCTACTTCATGGGCGGCCGTGGTGTCGTAAAGTTGGCCCAACACGAGGTCCGCTACCTAGCCTCGCCGTCTCTCCAAGAAAAGTTGTCCTGATCTTTGTACAAGCCATAAATGACGTCTTGGGACCATCAATGCGCATGTGATACACCTTGGTCCGGAAAATGTCCTTGGAGCTTGCAACCTCCCTCCTTCCGCAAAATGCTGTGCCGAGGGCTAGGCGGCAACTCCTTGCCATCAAACCTGTTGGCTCATGAATATCGCGCACGTATGAAAAGCAACACGTAGATAATCAACTCGACGTTCTGGCGCCGTGTATTTACGCTTTCTGAGCTCGTGGCTGGCGTCTGCTTAAATACATTGGCATCATATCGGTAGCGACGCCTATCTGCGATTATACTAATTTCACAATATCACGCTGCAGGTGCCTTTGAATTTGATGAATGTCTGTGTTTGTCTGCTCCGTTTGTTGCTTCTACCTTTGTATTTTCACATGCCGTGCCTGTGCGATATTCCATTCTTCCCTGCAAACAAGGGCAAAAGGACCTCTTTCAACAACCGCCGCTTTGTCGATAATGTGCATATATGCGTATTATTTCAGGCGCCTTGTCGCCTTCCCCCTCGTTTTACCCTTTCCTACTCCAGGTCACTAACCTTACTCTCGGCATTGTTTTACGCTCACCATCCGCCCGCCATTCCCACCATGCCATCCTCCGGCACCGTCTTCTCCTACACGGTCGACTGGGCCATCCTCATCGGTCTCGCCGTGGCGGGATTCATCGCAGGCAGATTCCCACCCAACAAACGGCCCTTCAGCCTGCACAATCCCGACATCAGTCTCCCTTACAAAGGTCACGACACGGTGTCTCTAGGCGCGGCGATATACATCTGTGCGACGCGTTGGTACGACTTTCAGCATCATGGGCTGGACATCATGTCCGGGTTCATCATTGGGGCGGTTTCGTCGGTTCTTGGCTTCAGATATTACTACCAGCCAGTTCGTGTTGGGACGGGTGTTTCTTGGGAACCGCGGGCGGCTCGCAGCAGAGAGTCGATGCCCTCGTGTTGTAGTGGAGGGGACGCAGATCCTTTCTGTTTGTCCGGCATGGATTGTATTTGCTAGTGTATTTGACTCATTTCATGCTCCATGTGTGCTCTGATGCCTCGAGTGTGTGAAACTTTCCCGCGGATAGATGCTCTTTGAGGCAAAAGTGTCTAGTGTACCACATGAGCAATAAAGTGTTGGGCGAATTTGTCCATCGGAATACCATGAAAAGAGCACAACCATAGTCATGACAATTTGGGACATGTGCCCCGTTGGCCCTGGTCAGACTACTATAAAGGCGGGTGATGAAAGAGTAACTTCATGGCCCCTGTCTATTAATCATAAAAGGCCCTTTGACAAGCAGAGAAAGAATATGACCAGTTACAATAATGAGCCTATAGGTGGGAACGCAAGTTGTACGCTCTGGCAAAATGCCAAGAAAAGGGGGCGAGTATGCTGGAAGAATATTGTGACAAGAGTTCGATGTACAATGCTTGGAGCAAAAGACTCAAATTCAAGATAATCTCGACGGGTGACAAAGATGCTTGGTTTTCCAAGAGGAAGGGAGGAATCAGTGACCAGCATACATACATGAAAAAATCGTCTCTGCCCAAGACTCCTGGCTGGTCATGTGTTCAGTCTGTGTAACCTCTGGGTCCTTTGTCGGTGAGGCCCCTTTGTTGGACGTCCAAGTTGTTGGGCCATTTCCGTAACAAATATTGTGGCAGCGTTATGCCGGCCTAGTCGGTTTGCACACGTCCTGCCATTCGCCCCATGATTTGTACGCTGCATTCAATAGACCAAGCCCAGCAACAATAGGTTCTTTAGCTAGAACGTCCTGTATCAACAATTAGGAAATTCGGACGCAAAAGGAAGCCTATCATTTCTCTGTACAAGAATGGCATCACCGTTTGACCACACAAACAAAAGGGAATTCCACTAGTGCCCGTTATAGCTGAACCGCATATACCTCTTGGTTATAGATGCCCTGTATTTCACCCGTTGACAAATGGAGTAGAGGCACGCCCACGCAACACATCAGGCCAACTCGGTGCCATGCCCGTCAAAATGAAACATTGACACAAACTTTGACGCGACGCCCATTCTTCCCACCAGCCCCAGCAAACCATCAACATCCCAGCCAAACAAAATATGTCCATCGTCCAACGCCGCAAATCGCACATGTCTTTCAACAGGTCGCGCAAACTCAAAAGGCGCAGCCCACCAAAAATGGCAGCATCATAATGACAGCACCGAAATCCGCCGGCGTCATCATTTCGCAACCGCTTCGCCACCGGAGCAAATCCGCCGGCCCACGTCGCCGCCAACGTTAAGCTTTCTCACAACGTCATGCCACTTAAATCCATTTGATGTTTTCCCTACGTTGTACCTTGCTTTAAATAAGCCCGCGGCCGCTCGTCTCACTGCCGTTTCTGCAAATCAACCCAATCTCACAAGCATATAATTTCAAAAACAGACAAATCATGGAATCACTCAAGCAAGGCGCCAACTACGTCTCTGAGCAGGCCAAGAAGGCCACTACCGGCACTTCGAAGGAGGTCAACAAGGACATTGCCAAGGACTCTGACGCAACTCTCGGCGAGCGGTAAATAGCCCCCCTTTTGTATTGCACGAAGAGTTGCCAACTGTTCCCTAGAGCTTCCGCCGCAAAGGACGCCGTTTCCGACAAGGCCAGCGAGCAAAAGCACGGTGCCAAGGCCGAGGTTCACAAGCAGCAGGTCTAGGCTGCGTAGTCGGAAGCACAGGAAGCACAGGAAACACAGGGTTCCTTGGGCCATTTGATGGAAAGATGCTATCGTCAGGAAGGGTATTGTATGCCAATGTATCTATCTTGTGGTGGGGGGAGGAACGAGCTGGTAAATGTCAAGAATGGTAGATTATCTATCTGTCATGTCTACGAATTTTCACTTCCGTCGACGATGGATTTCGTCCAAGCCATGAAATGAAGTGCATATATACAGTCTATTTTCACCTCCATTTGTTGTCCCAGCCTGCCTGCTCGACAACGAACGCAATGGCCAGCTCTGAAAATCGCGCCATGTGCTGTGACAAGTAAGCATGAGAACCGCATCAACAACTTCGCATACACTTACCTCGAGCGAGAAGATGCCCGTGTCGTCATCAACATCCATGGTGTCTTTGGCGGTGTGGACATAAGGGTCGAATTCGCCAGGAAATGCACCAGCCGACGGGTTACCCTCCGAGGCAAAAGCGGACGGATAGCCGAGCTTCGTAAAAGACATGTAGTCGGAGCCCGCGCCGCTGTTTTTGATCATCAGCCTTGGGGTCGCTGGGGCTGGAGGGCCTCAAAGATGGGAAGCTGGGCTCACCTTGGGAGCTTATACACCTTGGCTGGAATCGAGACATATTCGCTGGCCAAGTCGGCTGCCCACTTGGTCAGAGGAGCATCCGCTTCCGTCTCAATGAAGCCAATGGATTCGGTAGCATTTTTGGCAACAAAGGCTGTCATGTCCTAGTTTCCGTGCGTTAGAGAAAAAGTCGTCTGTCGAACTGTACATCCGAGCACGCAAATACTCACAAATTCCATCATGGCGCCGATGCGAGCGCCCGACTCCTTCTTGTATCGCGCGATAGCTTGACTGCCCAAAAGACCGCCCTCCTCAGCGGCGTACCAGTGAAACTCGACGGGTCCATTGATGGGGATGAAGCCGCTGGTTGCCAGCACGCGGAAAGCCTCTAGTATGCTCACAGTCCCCGAGCAGTCATCATCGGCACCAGGCGCGGGCAGGAGAGGGAACAGGTAGTTCATGGAGTCTTGGTGTGCGCCAAGGATGGTCAGCGGCAGCGAGAAGTTTCGCACTTTGGGCTCGAAACGAGCAATGATGGATGGCTGAGGGAAAGAATGCGTGAAAACCTCGAGAGAGATGTGGGTGTGGAATGGGGATTCCTTGATAATCTACGCGCAGGCGTCAGTACGTTTTCAACTTCAGTCCCTGTTGGGAAACAGGCATATCATACCTCAGCGATGTGATCATGAAGCCATTGGGCGCTCTCTTCGCCCGTCACACTACCAAAGTATCTGGTGTAGTAGCTAGTCATGTGTTCCAGCACATGGCGCATCCTCTTTGTCGAGACTTGGGGGAGGAGAGGCTTTACAATGTGCTGATGTGAGAGATTGGGCAAATCTACAAAAAGTCGTGAGTGACATGCCCACCCAATTGGTCTGCGCTGCAGTGATTTGAAAACTTACGAGCCTCTCCAGCCAAGGCGTTTACATTCTGTTTGTAAAAGTCCTCGTGGTCGGTAATGTCAACAAACTTGTGGCCCTTGCGCTTGAGGCGCAACTTGTCGCCTTCGGTCATCCATCTGGCCGTCGGCTCACCAGATACGCGGAGCAAGCGAGGCTGGGCAAGCTGATCAGCTGCCTCGGGGTGCAGCGAGACGAGGGCATCGACAGGATCGGAATGCTTCTTTAATGCATCGAGAATAACGGGGTCGACTTGGTGATGACGAATTGGACCCGTGAGGCGGACTTGCGAGTCTCGGGGTGTGTCTCGAGATGCGGAGGCGACGGCGATGAAGCTGCTGCCCAGAAGCAGCAGCAAATGTGAGCAGAGAGACGTCCGCATGGCGGCAGTGGCGTTCAGTGGTGAGAGAGAATGTCCCGAGTCGACGATGGAGTGGTTTCTCGATGTCCAGTCATGGTGCGGCTGAGGCAAAGTCGCGTGCTTTGATGGTGAAGCGCAATCGCTCGCAATCTCGGCTCCACTTTCTCGTCATGATTGCTTTTGCGGGTTCCGTACCCAACAGTCCAAGACTCACAGTCACAGAGGAGAAGATATAAATATCGCGCGGTGCAGCACGCCAACCGAACCAACAGTCTCGACCTCAAGTGCTTGTGGAGTGTTCTGTAGCAGCATATGCAAGTCACACTACGGTTGGGCCTCGTGAATCGGCGGCCGGAAACGTTGAATCGACTCGAGTCGCTCTGCTCTGCTCTGCTCGGACAGCCCATCTCGCCAATCAGCCAGGACATCAGGAAGGGCTGTTTCATCACGATGCAAGTACCATGTCGTACTCCGTACAACGGAGCCCCTCCTGCTTCATTCTCACCGAACATCTCTCATCTCCTCCTGTCCTGCGCCCGCGCCCGCGTCCCAACTACCCGATGCCCGTTCCCGATCCAAGCCAACATTGAAATCTCCTTGAACCACTTGTCACGGACATGACCGAACTTGGTGCGTTCTAGAAACTAATTCCACGCAAAAAGGTCGACAGAAACCGAACTTTCTCCTCCATGATACCGAGCCGCACCTCGTTGGCTTTGGGCATGGGAAACATGGCTGGGTGGTACAGCATTTTGATTTGCCGCGTCTGCGCCGTGTGATGAGGGAAATTGCGGCGCAACATGTCCCGAGACACTAGGAAACCTGTCATCCCACAAGCCACGAGAGATCAACAAAGCCACCAGCACGGTGGCAGTCTGGGGAGAAGCGCGGGGCCCAATGGCAGACTTTCCGCAACGCACCCACGCGACTCGCGAGTCCTTCGAATGCGGCTTCCATCATGAACATTCATTTCCATCCGCCAGCGCCTCATTGTCTCTGGATGCGGATACGCCGTGTCGTTGAAGATTGGATCAAGGGCAGACGATGCAACTGCCACTCGCAACACCATCGCCACTTCACCCATGGCCCCAATCTGGCCAACTGCCCATGCCTCATGTGGCGTCCAGGCTAATGGTTTTCAAACGTCCCCGCGAGCCAACGTCCAAAAGGCCTAAACCCAAAGCGGTGGCCGGTGTGTGTGGCGACGTGGGCTGCTGAGGGCCATGGACAGATGACGGATTGGTGCAGCATATTGACAGGTCGAGTTGACAATGGTTTCGGCTGTTGCCACCCCCAGACAACTCCCAAGATTCTGTCCCACCGGCTCCACCGAACAGCTGAGATGGGCTTACATGGGCAAGGCCTTTCGACCACCATCTGGCCGCCGGAACTGTACATCCATACATGTTGAGATGCGCGGGGAGGGAGAGGGGGAGGGGGAGAGTGCGAGCCATCATGCAGTCGATGCTCTGTTATTTAATATCGCAGCAGCCTTGCGTGACTGTCCTTCTCGCTCTTCTTCGTGGCAGTCTTGTCTCTCCATCAGCAAGCACTTGGCTTCGATTCCTTGCCTCCTTTACCCCCTCAAGACTCAGCAACCATGCATCTCGGAGACGGCCAAGAGAAGCAGGCCAAGGTCGACTCGGCCGACGGCGCCAGCTCGCAGCATGTGGAAGACGCGGATATGGGCCATCTCCAGCGGCGGCTTCAGAACCGCCAGATCCAGCTTATTGCCGCCGGTGGCTCCATTGGAACCGCCCTCTTCATCAGCATCGGCGGCGGCCTCGCCAAGGGCGGCCCTGCCAGTCTCCTGATCGCGTACACCTTGTACTCGATCGTGCTGTCCCTCGTGAACAACTGCATTGCTGAAATGAGCACCTACATGCCCGTGGCCGG
This sequence comes from Metarhizium brunneum, assembly GCF_013426205.1. NCBI lineage: Eukaryota > Fungi > Ascomycota > Sordariomycetes > Hypocreales > Clavicipitaceae > Metarhizium > Metarhizium brunneum. The sequence goes on along the minus strand of NC_089422.1, from coordinate 9,391,280 downwards.
CGGCTTTGTCCGGCTGGCTGGGTACTGGGTCGATGATGCTCTTGGCTTCCTGGCCGGCTGGAACTTCTTCCTCTACGAGGCCTTGCTTATTCCGTTCGAGATTACGGCTCTGACCTTTGTCATTTCTTTCTGGAACGCCAATGTCACGCATCCTGGTCCAACAGCCGGCGTTTGCGCTGCTGTAATTATATGCTACGGGTACGGGCCACCATGTTGATTTCCAGCAGATTTATTTTTTTTAATTTTTTTTTTTTTGACGAGATTCTGTTTTGCTGACTTGTTTCCTTGTAGCCTCCTCAACGTCCTTGCCGTCCGCTTCTACGGCGAGGCTGAATTCTGGCTCTCTGGTGGAAAGCTCATCCTCATCTTCATCTTGTTCGCATTCACCTTTGTCACCATGTGCGGCGGCAACCCCCAGCACGACGCATATGGATTTCGGCACTTCTCCAACCCAGGAGCCTTTGCCACATATCTCAGCAACGGCGACCTGGGTCGGTTCGAGGGCTTCCTCGCCTGTCTCTGGAGCGCCTCGTTTTGCGTCGTCGGCCCCGAGTACATCTCCATGGTGTCGGCAGAGGCCCAGCGCCCCAGCATCTACATCAAGGCCGCCTTCAAGACCGTCTACTACCGATTCTGCATCTTTTTTGTCCTCGGCGCCCTGGCTGTCGGGATCGTCTGCGCCTACAACGACCCGACGCTCGTCGAAATCTGGTTCGGGACCGGCTCGGCCGGCAGCGCGGCCGCTTCTCCCTACGTCATTGCCATGGAGTCGCTGGGCGTCAAGGTGCTGCCGCACATTGTCAACTTTTTGATCCTCACCTCCATCTTCTCCGCCGGCAACACGTACACGTATGCCGCCACGCGGGCGCTGTACTCGCTGGCCCTCGAGGGCCGCGCGCCCAGGTTCCTGCGCTACTGCAATAAGAGCGGCGTCCCCATCTGGTGCTTCTGCGTCGTCATGTGCTTCCCGTTTCTGTCCTTCCTCCAGGTCTCCAATGGCTCGGCCAAGGTCCTGACCTGGCTCATCAGCATCGTCACGGGCGGCGGCCTCATCACCTACCTCATCATGTCCATCACCTTCATCAACTACCACAGGGCGTGCCAAGTCCAGGGCGTCAACAGAAAAGCAGAGCGGCCCTACTACGCCTACTTCCAGCCCTACTGCGCCTACATCGCCCTGGCTGTGCAGGGTCTCGTCGTGCTCACGTACGGGTACTATGCCTTCCGGCCCAAGTGGGACGTCGAGGTTTTCTTCCAGAGCTACTCTATGCAGATCCTGGCCGTGCTGCTCTTTGTCGGATGGAAGCTGCTCAAGAAGACGCGCTACATCCCGCCCAAGGAGGTCGACCTGGTCTGGCAGCGACCTGAAATTGAGGCCTATGAGAACTCCTTCACCGAGCCGCCGGTTGGCTTCTGGACAGAAATGGTCCAGATGGTGGGCTTCCGAAGACGCCCCAAGTCTGGAGGGGATGTTTGAGCGTTTGCTACCTGGTAAATTTGTTTTGGATCGTCTTATTCTTAGACTTGGCGCATATTGAAGAGATGCCCTTGTAGTAGATGCATTCTGCTGTGCCGTGTGCAGTGGGAGGCAAACTTGTTTAAACCAGGTCAGGTACCTGGTTATCACGCTTTATGTTGCAGTGTATATTTGTCGGGTGGACGAATATATTTAGCCTCTGTATTCTGGCTACATTTGTACCAGACTCCTTGTAAACGTGCTGTATCTGCTTGTGACGATTGTGTATGCCATTGACTTCCCCGTTAGGTTTGCCTAAACGACGAAGCAACTCCTGCATATGTGCGTATTATACAGCCTGCGTAGGTACACAGGGCCGCACTATAGCAGGTGTGCAAGTTGAAAGTAGTATGCGGTTTAGGGGCTCATGATTTGCACTAGACAAAGTAGTCTGGTCCTTTTTAAACTAGGCAGGCCCTTGCTAGCATTATTCAGCTCACCTTGTCTCACCGTGTAATTGGTTCCTTTACAACTTGGAATCCGCCGATGCCTTGGTTTCTCATATTGGTCTCTGTCCGTGGATTCCGCCCGTCAGACATTGGAATCCTTGTCTTTTGTCGTTGCCGGGGAAAAGGTCAAGTGGTGGACAGACGTCCACGCCCGGATGGACGTGTTCTTGGTTCCCTTCTCTTGCCTCTTCTCGGTGGCTGGGAGGAAGTGAAGGACCTGATGGAAAACGACGAGAACTTCCGCAATGCCATGTCGCCCACGCAGCAACACTCCTACCGCCTGTTGCGACTTTGATGGGCAGCCAGGTGCAGCAGCAGGGAACTTGTAGACGCGGTGCGAAACTACATTGAGAGGCAAAGATTTGTTCCTACCTTGGGCCGGCACACGCTATCAGCTGAAGAGCTTGCATCCATTGCCAAGGGAATCCAGACAGACAAGTCCATATACCATGGGAAGCTATTTCTGCTTCTTCTCGGGAATTCCACCCACAGAGCTGGGAGCCGAATGTGTGGCGGGTCTATCTCATAAATCTGCAGGCCGCGCGATATGAAAGATATTCGACGTCAAAAGTCTCTCAGAGCAGTTCCATCGGTTAGGGTGGCGTTACATATGGATGGACTTGTTTTGCATCCCCCAAGACCGTAGTTTGCAGAGCCGCAAAGAAATTACAAAGCAAGCCTCCATATTCAAGGGGTCGAGTGGCTGCATTGCCTGGATCAACCATGTCAACTCCTGGGTCGGCGTGCTCAAAGCTTTGGATTAGATCAGCCTCAAACTATGGGCTGTTATATCTGCCGGCGGAAAAGAGCTGGCCAAGGACAAGTTGCTCAAGGTCAGCCACGGCGGCCTCGGTGCCCATGGAGCTCATGAAGACGAAACGACTTGCTCGGAGCTCGGCGACCCCGGGCAAGCTGGTAGAACCAATCGAGTCCGCAAATTGGTTCTCGTCTCTGCGGACGCTGCAGGAGTGTGCTCTCTGCCCCGATATGGAGTTGCATACGAGTTCTTGGGAAAGGCTTGAAGACAGTTGCGGCACCACCATCCCCCTTCGAGCCCTCATTTTTCTCCGTTTCGAGAGTCAACAAATGTTGACCAATCCGAAAGACGACTCCAAGACTATTTGGTATTTGGGCGGGATAAGAGATTTCAAGGCCAGCGAACTGCAGTAGAGGATATATACGACCTATCCAACCTGACTCGCCTCGACGAAGTCCCAACAGATGCTTCTCCCATTCCAGTTCTGGTGCCTCAATTGGCCGCCGGCAGATCCAGTATATATGGCCAAACACTTGTCACGGAATACATGCTGGCAACACTCGAGTCAATCGCTTACGAGTCTCGGTGCATATATGCCGTGGCCTTGTATGCGGACTCGTGTCATGTCCACGGCGTGCTGCTCGAGCATTTGCCCATTTCAATGTGTAAGAAACAGTATTGACCAAACTTGGCACGTTTGTAATGAAAGGAACCCCTCTGCCGCCTACGAGAAACATGCATTTGGAGGTGATGCAAATGCTCCGACAAGTACACGGGCGCCTGTTGCATGAGGAACGGCGATGCTATCAGTGCAAACTATAAGTGACAGACAACCTAGGGGGTGAAGCCTGAATTACCTATGCCCACTGGAGCTTTTCCAGTGTTTTAAATAAGACTCTTGACGTTCGCAGAGATGGCGGGACACGGATGTTTGCAGATGTTTGGACTGGGACATTGGAGGTCGGATTTACTTGAACGGCCGAGATTTCACGCACATTATTTAGATTTTTTTGAAAAAAAAAAAAAGAATTAGTAAATAATAAAAAGAACAAAACATGGGCTGCGGGAACAAAAAATAGAACACAATGGAGAAACAGGGATTTGAACCCCGGACCTTCTACATGCAAAGCAAACGTGATAACCCCTACACTATTTCCCCTGTTCGTGTTGCGACGACCCAGCGCCATAATCGAGTGATATAGCTAGCTCGGTAGGTAGTCACTATTTTGTCACGTCTGATTCTCATCAAAATATTATGCATATTTCCGCACTATTTTTACTATTTTCGTAGACGGCCGTGCTCGTGCCGTCTTGCTGCGGTATTTTGTCCAAGTGTCATCATCTCTGTGCTTTTAGTGTAGGCACGTTCAGCCGAGAGTGGCCAGACAAGCCTGAGTCCTGACAATCGCTCATGTACCATGGCAGGTGAGCGGCATGTCTACCTGTGCAGCTCATCAAGCACCCCCGATAATACCAGTCCCCGTATTCGAACATATTAATATGAAATTAGTGCCTTGGTTTCGGGCAAGCACCGTCCAAAGGGTTGCGCAGAGACGGAATTCCACTCCGGAGCTGCCATCTGTTCCAACTTCCGACGACGGCCGTGTGACAAGTTATAACTCGGTGTAATTGACTCCAGTGATGAGGCCCGTGCCGGCATTCTACCAGCGCGGTCGTTTCTTGGAAATACATAACGCCAACATATGTCGTATAGCTGACGCCATATATCCAGACGGCCATAGCAAACACGCGCTAATTCAGCTCATGGTTGAGCTTGACGGCCTTGGAGGAACCCGCGTCAATGACCACGGCGGGATCCTCTTCGGTGCCGTCGCGCGAGACAGTGTTCCCCTTCTTGGTCGTCACCGAAGCTCTGCCGCGGGTTGGTATTAGAAAATCGCCTCGATTTGGGCATGCGGACGTCTGGTGCTTACTTTTCGTGCTTGACTTGCTTGACTGTGCCTTCTGGCTGGCCTTGGCCCCATTCCCAACTCACCGTGTCGCCCTTTTTCGGCTCTTTTTTACCAGAAGACCCGTTCTTGTCGCTCTTGTCGCTCTTTTTGCTTTCTTGGCCGTCGTCTTCGTCGGAAGATGGCTGTGAGCCTTGCTCGGTCGCGTCGTCGTCTTTCGTATCCTGCTTGTTTGCCGATTTCGCTGCACCACTGTGGCCGTTTTTTTGGTTCTTGGAAGCCGCCTTGTCCGTCTTTTGTCTCTTGTTCTCCCCATCTTGGTCGTCCTTGGTTCCCCGCTTCGTGCCTACGTCTTGCTCATCGTCTTGGCCCGCATCTTCGTCTTCATCCTCATCCTCATCTTCATCCTCATCCTCATCCTGATCCTCGTCCTCGTCCTCATCGCCATCACCCTCCCGCTCCTTGAGGGGGTCGTGGCCCCAGTTCTTCAGGGACGCATATGATTTTGTCTTCTTTACTTCCTCAGCAGACTTGTTGTCGTTGCTTTTGCTCTCCTGAGCTAGGTGCCGCTTGCTAACACGAAAGGCGTCAGTTGTCAGGAATAATATCGCGTTGCAGGACTCGACATGGGCCAAGGGGGAACAGAAGAAGAAGAGGGGAAAAAACATACCAGTATGAAACCACCTTTCTCATGTGCTCAATCTGGTCATCGGTGTACTTGTCCGGGCTCTTTTGTGGATTATCTTTGAGAATCTGGACAATCTTCCGCCCGCTATCGTGGCCGACGGACTCGCCGCCGCCGTCATCTTCTTTGGGCCATCCCACGGCCTGGGAATCACCCGACTTGAGCCACTTTTCCAGTTCCGCCGCCGTCATGTTGACGAGGTCGTTGAACTCGTGGATCACGTCGTTTTTGTCCTTCATTGTGTATTTTTCGCAATGGATTCAGTGCTTTGCCGTCCTTCCGCCAGAGTTAGAGTCGGCATGGTCCCGAGGGGGGCCGCATTTATACAGCTTGTCCCGGGATGCTCCATTGCCGCCATAATGGGCGCGTCATAGAGTCTGGTCGGTCGAAGCGGCGAGGCCCACGTACAAACATGGCCGTTTCTGGGGGTCTCGAGCAGTGTCGCTTTGCGCAACAGCCGAATTGGCTTCGCGAAATTCAAAAGAATGACCATGGTGCCATCCGCTCGATCCACTTCTCCCAGGTCGTGTCGCCAATCTGGGCCCGGCCATCTCGATCTGCCATTCTCATCAGGATGAGCCCAACTCCACAAACGCACACGCGCATCGTGGCCGCGGCGAAGCAGCTTTTCTTCGCCCTCGGCCAGAGGAGGCTCGACTTTGCTCACAATGGCAATGGCATCCACGTCATCGGCGTGGTTGCTGGGTCGAGCATGACAAGACGGCAGGTAAATGTCTTGGCTGGCACATGATGACAACACACGGCGGCTAACAGTGGACCAAGACACCAGACATCACTTGATGTCGCACAGCATTATAAAAACACAACATTGAAAGGTCAATACTACCTAAGTAGGTACATATGTATTCGGGCGGCCTGGGGTTATCTGCCAACACCACCAGCGGACCAGTCAACATTTGTGAAATATGCGCGCTGGATTCCTTATTTATTTCTCCGGTAGGTTGGTGTGACGGTTGTCAAAGTGCCATGAAAGCTTAATAACCGGGGTGCTTCCATCAGAGTTTATCACGGGAAATGCATTTTTGGCCCTCAAAGTCTCGACTGAGGGGGCGAGAATGTGATACAAGGTATAAATGCAGGGTAAACTCCGAGTACGGAGCAAGAGCGCATGATTTTTCTACTCGAAAAAAGGCAATCATAGCTCGAGCCTATCATCCTTGATTGGGACATTCCAAGTCCTCTATTCCACACCCCGTCGTGTCCGCTGCCTAAAGGAACCCGTGGTTGTGTTCGTATGCCACCACAAAACAACAACCGTCTCTTCAACACCGAGGCCCTACACCCACCTGGTGCCTCGACTGGCCGCCCCTAATGTAACTTTCGTTTTGTGAAGCTTTCCTTTGCATCTGGGGTGCCATTATTTCTGTGCGCTACCCTAGACGACATTCACGTCAACCGATCCAGTCTAAATGTACATGGGTGACATGACTACTTCCCAGTCCATCATGTTCGGTGGCTTAACGTAAAAGGGCCACGAGAGAGAGAAGGAATTCTTTATGCTCTTAACCAGCTGGAATCATCCCACCACGGAGCTTTCTCTGCCGCAAGTGCTGGAGCGGCCTGTCATGTACAACAGGTTGCACCTCCTGGCATCCAAGGAGAAATTCAGACATCCCTCCTCCAAGACTATAGGATGCTTGCACACTTTCTGATAAACTTACAGTTACCGACACAAGGACCAACTGCAGAGGCGCCCAAGGTATTCAGACGTTGCAAGAGGAAAACTTTCTTCTATAATACATACCCCACACAGCATGAATGCTGTAACCGAATCCCCCCACGAACAAGAGGTCTGTTCTCCTTTGCATTAAACTTGAGCCGTTCCATCCTCCACCTCTCTTGATTAGCAGATTCAGGTCGGGGGTTGGTGGTGGGGTGTGGCTCGAGATGTGAAATTGCGACCCATTGACCCCATTTGTGTTTGTTGCGTTGATAGCCGAAGCGCCTTGAGCTGGTTCCATCCTATATCGGAGCCCAAAAAAAAAAAAAAGTTCGTCAGACCAGGCTTTTGCAATGCCATACAGGTCCTTGTTGACCATTTCGTAATGAAAACTATGGCGTAATTCACCCTGCTTGGTCGTACATTTCGTCGTCGTCCTTGGGCCATTCCACCTCAAACAACACATCCTCGTCTTCGAGGCCCGACACAAAGCTGAATGCCACGATGCTGTTGTTCTTTAACCCACATGCAGTTGGGGTGCTGCTTTCGTCCTCGCCTGTCTTGATTCTTTTCCATCCCCTGGAGGGGTCGTTGGGCACGTTGAGAACTCCATAGGCCAGTCTGGGATTTGCAGGGATTGCCATAGTCTTGAGCGGCGACACAACTGTGGTGAGGCCTTCTGGATATCGTTCGCTCAGAAGTTCAAGCAGCTCCTTGGTGATTTCGGACATGGGCGCCTGTGCATCTGCGAACATGAATATTGTGTGAATGCCGTGCTTGAGGCGCAGCGAGATGTGGCCGTCATCCACGGGAGTCTGTCGGAAACGTTAGTATAGCGAGCGGCACGAATTGTATACAAGTACGACGTGCCATGTTTGCGTAAGAGCGTTGCTGTTTGTGTACCTGGAACAGCCATCGAGTCGGGCCGTTGCTCTAGATTCACGGTCAACCAACTTGATGAAGCTTCAGAAAACAGCTACGCCATCACGTGACAGTTTGTAACTGGATTTCCCAGCGGCCGCTGTGGCTAAAGTCGTGTGTGGCGCACAAGGGACGGCATCACGGAAACTCCGCTCCGGTGAGGGACCCTCGACCTTCACTCTTGAGGCTAACAACGTTGAAAAAAACGAAGAGAAAAAAACGGCAACTCAAAGGTAGCTTCCTAACGACGCTGTTGTCCGAGAACGGTATCCTGTACTGTTGGAATTTTGACTGATTTTCAACCACTCACACCTGTATTCGTACAACCCCGCGGCAGTCTTGATCATCCACCCTTTGTTCGAAAACCAGATCGTCCACGTCATCTGTCGCAAACAAGCCAACTGAATCCAACCACTATCGCAAGATCGACAAGGCGACTTGATAAAGGACGTGACGAAAGGGGCAAACACTCTGACGCACGACAGAAGCCTCTCCAGAGCGTTTTTGGGATTTCGCAATCCTTGCTCCAGGGAACGGTCTCTTCTTGATGGTGTACGCAATGAAGGCGACACAGAGCTCCGTCATGGATCTGCCAGCTTCCACAGATGTGATTGCGCCCACCTCTACAACCACGCCATCACGCTCATCTTCCGTGTTTCACGGTCACGATGCATTTCCATCTGACCCATACCCCAGGCTGTCCATCTCAACGCCGGCTCGCATTCTCCTTGGGACGGTCTCGTCGGGGGTGATTGGCTTCACGCTTGGTGCCATGCAGGGCGGCCAGATGGCTCAGCTCCGCTTCCGGGCAGAACACGCACATAAGATGCCTGACACTACGACGGGTTGGTATCTCTATCACAAATCCAAAAACTATCACGCAATGCAGGGTGGCATCCGTGAGGGTTTCCGAATGGGGGCCAAGACGAGCTTCTGGAGCTTTGTAGCACTGGGACTGGAAAGCACCGTTGACCGGTATCGAGGCAGCAGCGACATGTTTTCGACGACAATGGCGACGCTGACCGTAGCAGGCGCGTTTTCCCTATGCCGTAAGTGGAATCTCGATGGAATCGCACATTCACTATCAATCACGTCTTCACATCGGGCATCATCATCTCCATGAGCCTCACCGGATTTAACTCTCCGACATGTGTGTCTAAGCCCACATTTACCCTTTTTCCCAAGATCAACCTCGCCCCCCTCCCATCCGATTTCAATTACACAATCCCACTCCGGTCCCGTCAGCCAGCCTCTTGCCCGTCTCTTCTCTGGTGTCAGTCTAGAGGCGCTGTTCAGACTGGATGAGCAGTGGTTGTCCGATCAAACGGCCATACGAGACATGGCAAGTGTCGGCTTTCTTATCGCCTTTGCAAGTGGCGGGTACGTACCAGACAAATGCAAATGAGACGTGTGGCTAACTGGCGCCGACTTTCGGCCGCATGGATCAGATAGGTTCTCGCTATCAACGGCTGGACGCACGGCCAAGCTTGGACTGTTGTTTGGGCTTGCGTACGGGGGGGTTCAGGACCTCGTAGGCTTAGCCCGCGGCAGACCGATAGGGTATGTGGAGAGCCTCCGACGTCGCTTTGGATCTCCAACTAGCCACGCATACGCATCCCGACCAGATTCAAGCGCTGGCGGCGACGGGGCTTGGGACGAAAGATAGCAGGCACCACGCACCACAGACCAGAAACGGCGCCGGCCCCAATCGTGACCCCAGTCGCAGCGCGGTAGCCAAGTTGCTTGACCACAAAGCTTATCCACGCACCAACTTGGCATCCATCATCACTGCCATGCAGTCACACCAACCTACCCATCTCCTTTTTAGTCGCGTACTACGAACTACTGCGTACACACTCGCGCAGTGGGGAAGGCCGGAAGCCGACGGCAATTGGGCTTGTGGTCCCAATATTATGCTGCCCGCTGCCCATCATCATCATCATCGGCGGCTGGCTGCCCAGAGTCGCCATCAAATGGAAGCACTGCGGGGAGACTGTTTGCGAATGCCCCTGGCCTTCCTTGGGGTTTGCAGCTGCCGACGCCATGCGAAGGGGCTCCATACCTTCTAAAGCGGATTGTGGGTTCGGGGTCCGACCTTCGGCCTTTCCGGCAGTGGCTGGCTACGGGTCACTTGACCTGGTGAGCAAAGGCTGAGCAAAGAATGACACTACAATAATACAGTAATACGTTGTGCGACGTACGGAGACGACGAGTGACCACCCAGACCCGAGTCGCATACCATGAGAGCCGCAAATGGGTTCCTTTTGCTTGGTAGTACGGAGTAGTAACAAGGCCATGTCCCAAATCTTCCACCCCGTTCATGTGACACAGCTATGAGGTGCACAAAACACTCCCTTCTCTCGGTTATGTATTTCTAATCGAGTGCAGCGTTGTACGTACTACGGAGCACGGGATGTGGTCCCGTGTCACTGTGGCATCGTTCTTTCAGTACTCCGTACTCCGTATTACCACGCACTATCTCCGTGCAAGTTTGTAGCGAAAAAAAAGTCCGGGGATACCGGGGCACGCCCATTGTGTAAAATTAGCTCGCGGGGATGATGAAGAAGAAGAAGAAGATGGTGAAGAAGAGGGGAAAAGGCGGCAACACAAAAGCATCACAATAGGAATTCGGCTAGAAGCAATGGACACAGCGTCGGGGAACAATGGACATGAAACGAGCCAAAAAAAGACCATTGGTTCCCGACGGCTTATGCCACGTATTATTCCATCTACTACTCCGTACTCCGTAGGTGACGCTGTTTGCAGCCTGGTCCGTGGCCCATCACGTAGTACATGGTGGTGCGTCGGCGGCATGGGGGGGACATGGCCCAGTCCCATCAATAAGCACGGTCACGACGGAGCGAGCACCGCCGTGTCACCGCATCCAATGCTCCCCCGGTGCGCGCGTCGCCCTTGTTTCCCCCCAATGGAATCGTCTGGGGTTGGAAAGCGCTCCGTGCTCCGAGCAATAACGACTCGCTTGCTCGGTGAGCGAGATGTGATGCGATGCGCGTGTGGTCCCCCGCCTCCCCCCTTGGCCCCAAGGTCTGGTGAGACATGGGGCGTCGTCACAGACCTGTTCTTGTCCCTGTGTGCATGGCGACTCTGCGAGATGCCCAGATCCCCGGCGCGGCGCACAGGTAGGTAGGTTTCTCTGAAAGCGTCTACGGTAGGCGAAAGTAATGCGAGCTTGGGGGGGGGATTCTTAAAAAGGTATCGACGGCGTTACGGTGTGCAACGGGAAGAGGCAGGCTTTGTTTGGGATTTTTCTTTTTTTCCTTTCTCTGGCACGGCTGGTGCTATCCGCCGTATCGGAGGCATTCCAGAAACAAGGATCGCGCAGGACGCGACGCGGCCATTGGCCAATGCAAGCTGATATCAAGTGTGGGGATGCAAGAAAAAAGGAAAAAAAAGGAGTCGCGGCTACACTCGGGCGTCCAGGTTGAGGCTAGTAATTTCGCGGCGGGGGGCCACGTGATCGTTTTGCTCCCGATTCGGAAAGCTGGCGGCCGTGGCCCTGCATGATTTGCTTGACAGGAAGGAGGGGGGCGTGCATGCGCCAGTCTGGGGGGGGACGGAGGCGTTGGACGGCATGGCTCGGGTTTTGGTGGAGGCTCGAGATAATGCTTGAGTAATAGATAGCACTTGTTGCGGTCTCTTTGGTTCTGGGCTTGGCGGGGGGGCGTGTGGTTTTATTGGCGTGGGCCCTTTATCGGACCAGACGCTGGATGCCTGGTTCTGGCGTCTTGGTGTTGTTTTTCTTTAATCAGCCAGAGAGGCGACGAGAGGGAGAGGAGGCTCGCTCGTCCGAGTCGCCGCCCGCTCGCCGCCGCACGAGATTATCAATAGCCAGACCTCCGTACGCCGGCATCTGCCATGCTCTGGCTTGTTCATTACTCGGCACACTCACGAGCCACGCCCCCCCTTCTGGTCTTCGTGTCCCACGATAACGCCGTTCCCGGACCCCCGGCTCTGGCGGAGGCAATGGCCAGCCCAAAGGTATAAGACCACGACTTTTTGCCCTCCTCCATGGCGCCCGCCCACCCCACGATCTTTTGGTCACCTGGTTAAACAGAAAAACACCGACCCCGAAGCGAAAGGCGAACAGGAAAGGAGACTGGAACCAATATTAGAGAGGAGCCCTGGCCGCCACCCTTTTTGACGAGAGTTGGCTTTTGGGGATTTCTTTCATCTTGTGTCCATACTAACCATCGTCGACATCATCGTCATCATCTTAATATACCACAAACGTTTGCCCAGCTGAATCTGCTGTGGACACTTTGCTGCTCTCAACTCTCACAACTCATCGCCACCAACGAAGCTCGCTTGCTCGCCTGCTTCGCTCACTGCCTCTCTTATCTCTCCATCCCATCGAGGCACCCTCCCATCCATCCTCCTACCTCCCAATATTCACTGATAAGCCCAAATCACCCAATCCCAATCAACACTTTACTCACACATCAACGCCAAACCACCCAAGAAAAACATAAAGCGCCACCCAATCGTCGCTTTGTTTTTTCTCCTCTCACCTCTTCCCACTCTTCATCATCACATCTTCCCATCTTCCATCAGGAAACAAACCAAAAAACCTAGCACTTAGGCAGAGCTAGCCGACTTCACTCCTCACACGAAGCCAACAGGATTGCAATGAGACTCGCGCCTTCTCGCGGGTTTGCTTGCTTGCCCGTTCGCAGGGCCTCTACTTTCCCCAATACCGACTCATTCTCATCCACATATGCTCTTCTCGCGACGGCGGTGATTCGTGCCAACCATGGCCACATCACCGCTTCTCCCAAAGGCAGCTTTGCCCTCATGACCCAGCAGCGCCGGGGTATTCACTCTTCCGAGCGCAAGTCGTCGACCGTCGCTGAGTTGCCAGGTGCCGTCCCTCCTCCGGCCAACTTGGAACCAAGCCGCGCACCCCTCTCGGTTTTGCCCTTGAGCATGATCATCCGCTCCTTGGCCACGACTGTCGTGTCTTCCTCCCCTCTGCTTTTGCCACCGTCGCTGCAGATCATGACCTTGCTGGCTCACAGCACCAACCCCGTCTTTAACCCGGACAGAAACCCTATTCTGCGATACTTCCTCAAGAAGTCATTCTATGCCCAGTTCTGTGCTGGTGAGAATCCCGCTGAAGTGCAGGCAACTATCAACAGGTTGAAGAACATTGGGTTCACTGGCGTAATCCTGGGATATGCTCGCGAGGTTGTCTTGACAGAGAAGCAGGCCGAGGAGGTTGAGTTGGCTGCAGGACAAGAGACCCAAAAAGTCATCGACAACGAGATTGTGCCCTGGGCCGAGGGCACCCTTGAAACCGTCCGTTTGGCACAGCCAGGAGACTTTGTCGCACTCAAGTAAGTACTAGATAAGTGTCATTATTTGCAAAAGAAAGGCCCATCTTGCTAACCCCGCTCATAGGTTCACCGGCGCTGGCAGTCTGGCTCTGCATGAGCTGAAGCATAAACTTCCCGCCAGCCCTTACCTATCCAAGTCTATCGATTCCATCTGCCAGCTTGCTCACGAGCGTGGCGTTCGTCTCTTGTTCGATGCTGAGCAGGACGCTCTCCAGGATGGTATTGACGACTGGACAATGGAGTTTGCCAACAAGTACAACACTTCCCCTGACACTTGCACCATCTACGGAACCTACCAAGCGTACAAGAAGAAGACTCCCGCCGTTCTGGAACGCCACCTTGCCATGGCACAGGAGGGCCAATTCTCACTCGGCGTCAAGCTGGTTCGCGGTGCCTATCTTGGTTCAGACCCTCGCCAATGCTTCTTTGATACCAAAGCCGATACCGACGCGTGCTACGACGGTGTTGCTGCGAGTGTCCTGACCCGTCAATGGAACACCACCCTCGAAGGCAATGGCGAATATCCCGCTGCCCATCTTGTCCTTGCCACTCACAACGCCGAGTCTGTTCAGAAAGCCCGCGCGATTTGCGACGCTGGTGGTGCCAAATCCGAGATCGCCTTCGCCCAACTTCAGGGTATGGCCGACGAAATTAGCTGTGAGCTGGTCGAGGCTAGCCAATCCGCACGTGCTGCAGATGCCTCGGCTACTCCCAACTTGCCTGCCTACAAGTATCTCGTTTGGGGGACGACTGGCGAGTGCATGAAATATTTGCTTCGACGTGCTCAAGAGAACAAGGACGCTGTCCAGCGAACGAAGAGTGGACGTGACGCCATGTGGGCCGAGGTTGTTCGTCGCGTCAAGAATACTCTCCGTCTTGCATAAATTTTGCATTCTAGGCGGCGAAGCGATTTCCTAGCACTTTGTTTTTTTTTTTCAATGATGTCTGTTGGCAAAATTTGGTTATTTTGAGAAATTTCTGGCGTTTATATCCAATTCATAGCGATTCATTTGGAGCAAAGGAGCACACTTCTATGATATTAGATTAATGAGAACCAACGCGGTAGAGAAAAGAGCGGAGAGGGTGTCAGGACAGATTACATGATGACTTACAGTAAATCAATACAAAAATATTTTAAAATACTCCCGTTGGCCCAGCCTTGTTAGGATATTGGTGAATTTGTTACTGGCTTCTTTAATAGATATCAAAGTCCGCGTAGTGCCATTGCGCTAACTACAAGTGTGTCTAATTCTGCTCGTTTTTTCTGCTCGTCCCTGATGGCCTCCAGCCAGTCCAGGCCGTTGAGTTTGTAATATTTGCGAACTTTGGAGATATCTGTTGTAGCGGCTATGTTGGCATCGGTGACGTCAACGGCAGTTCCCTTGACATGCTCCGCTAAATGCGCCTGGATGCTGTCTTTGGACGCAGCGGAATTCGACTCCGACGATTCCGGCGAGTACGTAACTTTGACGACGGCAAGGTTCTTCGTAGTAGGCGAGATGCCAAACCGGCGATACGAGTCGGTAATCTGACCTGCCATCAGCAAGTCTGTGCTTGGACTTGGTGCATAATCATTGGAGGACCAGAGCAAAAAAAGGCGGCCATTGGGGTGCGTTTGCTTACATTATTGGACGGATTTAGAGAGACTACAATCTCAGAGTGTACATTTGGCGTCTTGAGTGAGCCGTTCGTAGCCGCGTTGACGGCCTTGAAAATGGCCGAAAGCAACTGCCGGCGAGACACCACCTACAAGTGAAATTATGGACAATGTGAGCTGGATACTCTAAACGCTTGAAATCTTATATTGTCCTTGGAAACAAATGGAGCAAGTCATGGGGCTGACAGTACCACAGAGGCGTCGACAAAAGCGTACTCGAAGTCTGTATTTCGACTGAGGAGTTGTTGATGGAGAAAGTCTGCATTGTGGACGTTTTGAAAGAGGCCGAGGTGGACCTTGTATGACGGGGGAATGTGTTCGATCGACAGGGCTTCTAGCGTCATAGTTGGATGTTGTAGAGTGACTCAAAAGAGACACGTCGTCTATCGGGCAAAACGTGTCCTAGGTGTGATAGCGGTGATGGCGGTAATAGCGATAGTGGATGTTTGGGTTGTTGGGAAAAAACGAGGTTTAAACATCGCACGAGAAGATCTGGTGCCAGCCCCGCAGTTCCGGCCGTGCCGCCCCACCCTGGTGGTTTTTGTGGGCTTCTTGCGGCTTCTGACAATGAGCTTGAGGGCGAAAAAAATGGGTGCGGGCCAAGTTGGCGCTTGAACAGCCAAAAATAAGGATGGTGCCATCGTAGTCGCCGTGGGCGTCATCATCATTGTTCTTTACTTGGCTCCGAGCGACATTGCCTCGCAAGGGGCAGCATGGGCTCTTCCGTCTCCGAGCCATCTCTTGGATCTTGTACAGGCTGCAAGCTGCCGGCTCTCGCCGTCCGAAGACAAAACGCAGGCACCTTGAAGCTTCCCGTCATGACTCGATAGCGCCGGCAAAGTAGTACAGAGTTGATGTGCTCCCCAAACAGATGACCTGCGTCCAACAAACAGACCCGGTCAGTACCAACCCAGTAGGCAATTGATTTGAAGCTGCAGTATACAAGGTTCAAGGGTTGAGAGCAGCCACAATTCATCATTCATGGTTCGTATCCTGGAAACGATTCACAGAATTTGCAGAGTGTCAACGGTCCGAGCCGCGGAAGCGAGTGTAAAAAAGTCTTTCGTCAGTCGGCAAGCAAACAGAATACGGAGCACAGCAAGCCAAAAATCGGCGTGCCGAAACCGGAAGTTTTCTAGAATACTCCGTACATCAAGCCGGGAAGTTTCCTAGTTCCTTGTGGGCTCGGGACGTTTTCTACTCGGGTTGGAACATTTAGAACTCGGACACTTCCCCCCACTAGAGCGTCCCGACTTGAGAATATTTGTTGGCGGGTGTTGTTGTCTACATCACACCATCTGGGTCGCCTTATTCTAAGTTTTGACCAGGCGACGGGGCTCGCGGCTAGTAGTCGGACATTGCGAACCCAAGCACCTCAGTGACGAGGGCCAGGGTCATCAGGGTCAAGTTTGCAGACAGGGCCGTGCAAGGCCGCCTCATTGGCAAGGCAATGGGTAAACAAACAAGACCTGGGTAATAAGTGCGGATCACGGTAACGAACAGCTCGTCGCTTGCTCCGGCTAACAAAGGGGCATTGTTAGGAGAAATCAAAGGTATAAAGGAAGATGAGTCTGTCTCCAAAGCAGGGGTCATGGGTGAAAGATGTCAAGTCGAGTCTGGTTGCCCAAGTTTCTCGGGGAACCTTGGGGAATTGCAAACACGCCACTTTTTCGTTTGCCAAGAGGAGACCTTCTAAGGCATTCTCGGGATTCCACAGGGCGCATTGTACAACATATGCACGTTCATTTAAAGGTGCCACCCTTGTCTGATCCCTACCCAAGCGCTTCAACGTCGGAAGGTTTTATTTGGCATAGCCCAGCCTTGACTGGCTAAATGTGCCAGAATTGAATCTGCTGATTCGGGGGTTTATTCGGCATTGGGAAGCCATAGTCGTGTTCCGTCGATTCCGTCGGCCGGGTTTTGTCCGCGCGGATTGTCCGAACTTGACCATAGGTATGATGATATGCAGCCTCCAAAGTCTGTCACGACCAAGTCTAAACGGATAATAGTACATTGGCAGGCGGCGAAACCACCAGCCCGCAGGTAAGCAAGCACCTTGCGCAGCTGAGGTGTTTTCGGCGCTTTAGGACTAGACGCCGCACCGAAGCACCAAGCGTCAAAGCAGACAACCCTTGAAGCCTGCTCGCACAGCCACCCAGCAAAGCATTTTGACAGCACCCCAGGTGCTCGGATCGTCTTCTCCGTGACTGCTCCGACGCCAAAGATTGGTTTGGACGACTGGGGACTGTCAGGCTTCCCGTCGGCCCCCAAATTTGTGTCATCCGGCCCCCCAAGGACGGGTGCCGCTGAAGATTGGAGCAGAGACGAGACCGAATAGTTTGCTGCTCCAAGCCTCGCTGATCATCAGCCTGGTAGCCGGTGCAAGGCGTTGGAGGCCGCTCCGGATATCCTGGCTCGTGAGCTTTGGGTCTTGAGTGCAGCGACGGAGTAGTTAGGTGCTGCATAGTAACTTGTTCGATATCATTCCCAAGTACCTCCGGAGTGCTTGTACCCGCAATTCTGTATTATTGGTGCCCGGCATCTTATGCGTCGCATGAAAGGCCAATGGCAGCTCCCTCGATCATGGACGGCACGGCTCAGCTCCATTTCTCGCAACCCGAAGCCGCAAACGCCGGTGATTCGACGTTGCCAGGGCCACCGGCGCCGCAGTCGTCAGTGTTGCATGAGGATGATGGCTCTTTTTTTGTCTCACCGAGGTCGACGACCTTTGTCGACTTCACATGGGTGCCGCGTGGCCCCGGTGCACCGTCGCCCGCGGGCCGATCATGGTCAAGGTCAACGTCGACATGGAGCGCGAGGTCGAGCTCCCGATCCACCAGCTGCGGCCAGGGCTACGGCAGTTACAGCGGCCACGGCTGCGGCAGTTTTAGCGGGCGCCGAGCCCGATGCGCAACGGGCCCTGGCGGTGCTGCCAGCCTGAGTGCTGCCAGCGCTGCAGGAGGCGCAACATGTGCTGCCGGCGGTAGCCTTGGCGCTGCTAGTGCGGGTGTCAGTTCTGCCGTCAGCGCGGATATCGGCGACGTCGACATGGGCGGTGCAAGCTTGAGCCCTACGAGCCCTGCACGCCCTCGTGCTGCAAACCCCGCTGCACCTGCTGGGCCAGCGGCTGCCAGGCCACATGCGCCTTCCAGCACACATGGACCACCTGCTGTTGAGCCCGGACCTGCAGCGGCCGCTGCATGCGCACCTCCACCTGCGCCTGCGAGCACCACCTCCACCAGCAGAAGCACCCCAGCGCCCACTATCCGCACCGCTGCTGGTGCATTTGCAGGTGCCGGTGCAGATGCCACGGCGCCGCCGCACCAGCAGCACCAGCAGCACCAGCAGCAGCACCAGCTGGAGGGCACCGCCGGTCGCTGTGCTTCCGGGCCCCAGGTCGCCTCGTCTTCATCTCAACAACATGAAGCTTGTGCTGGCCCACCAGGTGCAGTCGTTCCGACGCCATCATTCCGATCGTCGGTTCCCACCGCTGTTCCCACCTTTATTCCCACCCTGCTGCCTTTGTCTGTGCCCTCGTCTGTGCCCTCGTCTTCCCTTCCGACGCCGATTCCAACATCATCGTCTGGTATTCATATCAATACTGCAGTCCCGTCATCTGTCCGGCTGGGCTCCAGCTCCAGCCCCAGCTCCAGTTCCAGCTGCAACTCCAGCCCGACCGGCGTCGCCTCCATCCATGTCTCTTCGGCCATCTCGTCGCCCACGAGCATCTCCCCGCGCTCGACCAAGCCTCCAGCTTCCGTCGCCTTCAATGTGAAGATGCCCCCTCGCCCTGCCAAACGCTCGGCGGATGGTAGCGGAGCTAGTGATGACGATGCCAGCGCCTCTAGCACCGCCAAGCTAAAGCTGGCACGTTCGGATCGGGGGCCCGAGGATTTCTCTTCCGTCGTCAAGAACCGTCTTCAGTCGTATACCCGCACTGGCCAAGCTTGCGACAGATGCAAGGTGCGCAAGATCCGCTGTGACGCCCTGCCCGAGGGTTGCTCGCACTGCATCAATCTGAATCTGGACTGTTATGTCACGGATCGTGTCACGGGCCGCACCGAGCGCAGAGGCTACATGCAGCAGCTGGAACGGGAAAAGAGCCGCATGATGTCGCACATTCGTGACTTGGAGCGGCTCTGCGCAGAAAAGAACGTCGAGGTCAAGCCCTTCCAAGGACGTGTTCGCGCCCAGAGCCCTCCCGACGCCGCTCATGAAGAAGACGCGAGCAATGCCTCGGCCAATGTAGCCGCCGCCTCGAGCAACGACGGCTGGTCCAAGTTTGGCTCTCTATGGATCAAGGACAGCTCGACGCCGGACCCAACAAGCAGCATTCTCCGGCATAATCTTCCGCGCAACGAGTGGCAAACCAGGCCCGAGCAGAGCCGTTGGGGCGTTGGATCCGACGATGCACCTCTCAGCTCCTTGAAGGGAATGACACTTACTCTGTTGGGCACTACCATTGAAACCACCTCCTTTGATGCGCCAGATGTCGATGAGCCACCCACCGCTGCTGACCCTTCTGTGCCTTTGTATAACAAGTCAGTGCAGGCATTCTTGCGTTCCGCCATGCGCGTGAACCCTGCTGTTCAGGTTGAGTTGCCTACCCGTGAAAATGCCTTCATCTATGCTGAGTGGTACTTCATCACCATTGCCTCTTTCATGCCCTTGCTGCACAAGCCAACATTTATGAAACTTGTGAGTTTCCATTCACGTCCTGCCCTAGGCCCTTTTTTGCCCCTTTACTCGAATCGTCCATCCATTGACACTTTCCTTCATAGTTGACGAGAGTATATGATGAACCCGGTTTCAAACCCACTGTGCCCCAGTTGGTCATGGTGCACATGGTGTTCGCCATCATACTATTCCAATTTGGAGTTCGGAACAGCGAAACCCTGGAGCAGCGCAACAACTTTAATGATCTTTCAAACAAGCATTACCATTTTGCTCTCAGCAAGATGTACGAGGTCTTTTCCTCTGCAGATTTTGAAGCTTTACAAGGTCTGGTTCTCATCGCCTCCCATACGAGAGCCTTTCCCAAACCGGGTTGCGGATCGATAGTTGCAAGTATGGCTTTGCACCGAGCAATCGAGCTGAATTATCATCGGAGAACGAAAAAGCCTGGTGAACCAACAGATTTGCAGAACGAACTTCGCAAACGTGCCTGGTGGAACATGATGATGGTTGTTGTTGACATCAATGGCAAACGAGGCTACCCACTCCCAGTATCCGTGCAGGACTTTGACGTCGATTTCCCAGAGCCAATCGCTGATGAGCTATTGTCCGACGAGGGCGTCGACACATCGCGAACCGTTCCTTGCCCCTATGAAATCGCAATTGCCGCATTCAAATGCATCCCCATTTATATGGAGATGTACGCGAATATCTTTAGTGTGCGGAGAGACGAAAGCAACTACAAGAATGTCCTCGCCGTCCTTGAAGCTCAGATGAAGCAGTGGGAGGCCGACCTTCCAGAATCCATGCGGCTTAGCCCGGCCAAGAAACATGACCATGGAATGGTTGGCGCTCTCTTCGCACGCACCTACATGCTGGAGTTCCGCCTGCACATCAGACATCCGTCGTTGGCAATGACGACTGATGCGGCCCTGATTGCTGAAAACACCAAAATTTGCGAGGAGGCTGCTAGGGAATATCTCCAGACTGTCGAACATCTGAGTAGGATGAAGGCCCTAGATACGACATGGCATCAGATGTCCCTGTACTGTGTTGCCATCTTGTCCATGCTAGTACCTCAATGGCAACGACGATTTGAAATCACACAAGACGAAGTAGCCAGGCTGAGGGATGAAATGCAGAGGTGGATGAACATTGTTAGAGAAATGAGTGCCCTGCTCGGTAAGCGTCTCCCAATTGACTCCAAGGCGCCCACACAATTGCTAACAGGCCGTCTTGGCAGGCTGCGGCATTGGCATGAGTACTCAGATTGCGCAATTGATTAACCGCACCATGTCTTGGATCGAACATGATATGCCGCAGAAGGATGGGAAGAACCCGATTCTGGCGCACGTCAACGTGAAGCAAGAGCATACCTTGCCCTCGCAAGGCACAGTTCCGTTGGCACCACAAGAGCAGCAGCAACATGGCCATGCCGTTCCGTTTGGAGCTGTTGCCCCTCAGAATCAATCCTTTCCGTCGGCAGACACTTCCCAGGCGGAAGAACTCACCAAAAATTTCTACCATGCAAATATTACGGCCCCGGCGCATGCGACGTATCCATCCCTGGCATACATGGACCAACAGACGCAACCAAACCCTCAGGCCACAGCCTCATACCAGCACGACCAGACCGAGCTATATTATCCTAGTTCAAGTGCAGCTGCTGGGCACCCAGGTGGCCCTGCTCAGACTGCCACCCTCGCAGGATACGGATCCGAGGCTGGGCAGCATATCTGCCACCAAAACTCTGACATGATGTGGAGGTCGTCATGGCAGAATTGGTCTGCTGCGATTGCAGAAAGCCAACAACGATACGGCGCCGATTCACTAATGACTCTTGGCGATGCAGAAACAGGAAGAAACTCGGTCATCACGCCCATAATGGCGGGCAACGGAATGCCTCACACTGGTGGCGAACTGCCCATGGTGCCACAGCCAACATCATGGCCATTGATAATGTTTGATCAGACTCCTCGGGATTAGGAGATGACGGCAGCCGCTGCATTGTTTTGATATTTGAAACCCTGAGAGCTTTGGCGTTATTTAAGTGCATAGAAGCAAAACCTATGAGGGCTGGATCCGACTATATACCACTGTTGATTAGAACTGGAGGATGGTGAAGAGGACGATGATACGCGGAATGAGGGATGATGGGACTTTGTACCAGGGCATTAGCATATTGTGGGGTCGAGGTGCCTTTATGATAATGAGGAATATACACGATATCCCATGAATTGTATATATAAGCTGACTTAAACCTGCACGCCACGATAGCTTTCCTTTCGGTGGCGGTTCCACTCATGTGTAATGTAGTTGGTTGTTCTGGAGCTCTATCCTGGACGATCCCATATTTGCGAATGCGAGAAGAAAGGGCCACGGAAAAGCGGGGTCGGGCTGGTTGGGGCTGGGGTTGGCCATGTCTCCATTTAACCGCATTTCAACCGTCGGGCAAGCTGGGAGCAATACCGCTACATAGTCCACGACACACAGTATTTGCAGGCCTGACCAGCAAGCACACATCCAAACCACTAGACTGTTCTATTCTTCTGCCCTCCGAGTCTACGCGCCCCAATTCGTTCCTTGCGCATTCATCGCGTGCGACCGTCTCCAATCCTTGATACTAGACCTATTTTCCCCGTCAACGCCCCGTGCGCGACCTCTTGCGCGCTCGTCGAGATGGGCAAAAAGAAGCGTGGTCACCCCGACATCGAGGAGGTGCTAGTTCGTCCTTGGTGTTATTACTGTACGATTAGACACCGCCGCTGTTCAACTGAAAGGACTCGAGACTGAATTCTGACTTGGCATTATTCGCAGGCGAACGAGATTTTGAAGATTTGAAGCTCCTCATCTCTCACCAAAAAGCCAAACATTTCAAATGCGATCGTTGCGGACGACGACTCAACACAGCCGGAGGTATGAGAGACGCTCTTCATTTGGGACGTGAAGTCGCAGCCTACAACGCAATCGTGACACACAGGTTTGCTAAATACCAACCTCGAACAGGTCTCTCCGTACACTTGAACCAAGTCCACAAAGAAACCCTCAGCCAGGTCGAAAATGCGCTTCCTAACCGCCAAGGACTCGAAGTCGAAATCTTTGGAATGGAGGGTATTCCCCAGGACGCCCTGGAGCAACACCGCAGCCGAATCATCCAGAACTTCTACCAGGCCCAGGAGGACCGGCGCATCGCAACGGGCAACCCTGCCTCGGGACAGGCGATGCCCAGGAAGAAGGTCAGGGTGGAAGCGTCGGAGGACCTCTTGAAAAGACTGGCCGAGTTTAGAGCGCAGAAGAAGGCGGGCACACTACCTCCCGCGGCGGAGGAGCGAACCAACACCCCTCCCACGGAACAAGTACGTGAAACGAACGGGTGTACATGTTGCCACTTGGGCAAAATAACGAGAGTCTTCTAACCGGCGTCTTTAGGGAAACCAGCAGCAAACCGCCGCGCAGCCCACATACCCCGGGCAGCAGGCGTACGCATACCCTGCCGACTCCCTACCCGCCCGACCTCCCAGCCACGCTCTCGGGGGGACTGTTCTGCCGCAACGACCGCCCCAGGCAGGCTACTGGCAGCCACAGGGTGGTGCGGCCGGCGGCGTGGGCGACGACGTCGACCAACTGATCCGCATGGCCGAGGCGGGCGTCAAGCCGCAGCAGGCACAGGAAGCCGATGACGCGGGCGACAGGAAGGCCAAGAAGGAGAAGAAGGGCAGGATGATTTATGACGATGTCGAATTCAGTCCGGAGGAGAGAATGGCGGCGTTGCCTCGATACGCATTTGTTCCACAGGTCGGCGCTTAGCGGGCGAAGAAAAGACGGCTGGGTTAGATGGGCTAGGGGCGCGGATGGCACGAATAGGCCTCTGGGCTGCTACAAGTTGAGAGTATACAGTGTTTTGGCTTTTCTTTTCTTTTTTTAATTCGGCCCTTGTCCCGGCTGGCGTTTGGCATGTACAATATGTGCGTAGATGAATGGGAAAAGCAGGATTGTGCCATGGGCAAGGTTATGTCTCAGCTGGGATATGTGTGCTGTTTCCATTTTATTCCCAAGACCGCTCCTCGTTGCATCTGTTCTGTCCAGTCAAGTGGCATGTCGCTTCGTCGACGTCGAGCGTCAGTTTAGCCGGGGGCGTCGTGCTACAAACATGACCAGATCCAAGTGACGCCCGGTCAAGGTCGCAGTGGCGGGTGCCTGGAACCAGCGGGTTATGCTCACGTCGGAAACAGCAATCGCTCAGGCCCGTCTATGAATCAAGCTTCGGCTCCTCAAGCCAACTCTTGCATGATAGGGACCACACGTTTACATATGTGCCCGGCAAAGTCTACCATGTACGAACAAATTCGCAAAGAAGGGTCAATGTTTGCAGCGCTTCCAAGAACCAAACCATCTCTATAAAACGCCACGCATCGCGCGATGCCCTCCTGCCCCCGTTTCTCGCAAATCTAGATACACACACACCACAAACAGCCAGGACACGCCAGCAGAGCAAAGCGCCCGTCTGGTCCATCTTAATGCTCGCAAAAGTTCCACTCGACGCGCCCCATCCTATCCGCCGTCTGAGACTCGCTCGCCGTCCGCTCCTCCATCAGCTCCCGCCTCAGGGCGGCAGCCGCCTCCCGGCCCATGGGGAACTCGACGTTGCGCAGCATCATGGCGGTCAGCTCCGGCGGCAGCCTGGACCCGCGGCCTCCTGCATCGAGGCCCAGGCGGCCGAGCCACCAGTGCTTCTGCTGCGGGGCGACGCTGGCTGTGGAGACGACAGGGACGGCCGGGTCGACGAGGAACAGGGCCAGGATCTTGCGGTGGCCGCGGCGCGCGGGGTCGGCGAGGCGGAAGGGCGCGACGCGGTGCTGCAGCACGTTGGGGAAGAAGAGGGCGCGGCGGCCGCGCGTGAGCACGCTGCCGACGTGCTGGGTCGTCGCGCCGCCGCCCGGCCGGGCGATGGCAAAGGTGCGCCGGATGGTGCGCCAGTCGTACTGCTCGTAGCGCAGGCGGCCGAACTTGTCGAGGCCCTCGCGGTTGGCCTGTGTGCGCAGCTCCAGGCGGCTGGGGGTGATGTTGTCGCTGTCGAGGTAGAAGAGGGCCGTGGCGCAGATGTGCTCGTTGAGCTGGCCCTCGACGTGCCACGATCCGCCGTCGTAGCTGGGCCGTTCTGGCGTGAGGTGGATGTTGGCCAGCTTGACAATGACTTGGAGGCGGCGGCTGGGCGGGTCGCCCTGGACCTCCGGCTGCGGCTGCGGCTGCTTTGGGGCCAGGAAGTCGGTTGTCTTGACGTCCGAGGCGCTGAGCTTGAGGGGCGACTCGGTGCTGGGCTCGGGGGCGTTGACGGGGTGGGTTTTGTAGAACCAGCGCCAGTCGCGGCGCTTGACTTCGTTTTCGGAAACGTGGTTGGGGTCGCGCTCCTCGTCCTCTTCGTCTTCGTCTTCTTCTTCTTCTTCGTCTTTGGTGTATTGCTCTGCGGCATTGGCCCTGTCCTCGGCACTGTCGTACTGCTCTGTTTCGTACTCGCTCTCTGGTTCATCTTGCTTTGGGGGGCCCATTTGAACTAACAGTTTACTTGGATTGGGCAATTCCTCGGATTCGGTCCTCTGGTTCCTGTTTCCCTCATCCTGACTAACATCATCCTCCTCCTCCTCTTCTTCGTCGTCCTCTTCCTCGTCTTCATCATCCACATCATCAATTTCCTCCTCCGACTCCGACACCTCAGAATCGCTGTAGGGGTCTTCATAGGCACTACGCCGAGGCTCATCGTCCCTGGTCGGCCGAGCCTTGGGCTCGCAAGTGTGAGGGGACTTTGCGCAGTTGCGTCTGGTTCTGCATCGCACCGACACAGAATCCGTCGTCAGCCGCTGGGTTTCAAACTCTTCTGGCCAGCGGTAGAGAAGGTCCCAGGCCGGCAGGGCCTTTTCGATGAACCTCTCAATGACGGGGTACAGGGAAGCATGCTTGACGGGGTGCAGGTTGTTTATGTAGCTCTCGATTTTGGCACGCCCCTTTTCCACCGAGACGTCGCACGGCAGCCACTGGAATTTGGTCGAAGTGCAGTGCCGGTTGCGGCCACTGGGCGGTGCCGGCTCTGGGATGACGTCGCCCATGCCGCAATTGTCGAGCGCATCAGACAGGCCGATTCGTCGGTCGGGCAGGATGCGAGACTTGCCGTAGACCAAGGGCCACAGCGAAGGGTGCACCAAGTCGAGCACCTTTCCGTCGCTCCCTGGATGCCAGTCCTTTTCGTCCTCGGGCACGTCTTCCAAGAGCTTGACTCCTTGGCTGAGTGCCTGCCAGAGAGGCTCCGGGATCAAGTCATCAGACTTGATAACGGCAGTCGTGTAGTCAAAGACGGGCACGAGGCTCGTTTTCTGGAACAGGTCGGCCTTGAGCTTGAGCTCTTGAATGCACTGGTTGTAGGATGGAACGGCGTGTTAGCTTTGCCATGGTCGTCTTACAAGTGTATATCCGTCAGCCAGGTACACGTACGGCATCGGCCATGGCGGGCGAAAAATCGGCATGCTTGAGAAAGGCGGCCCAGTTCATCTCAAGAGCTTCGGCCTTCCACCTGGCGGCGATTTCTGCGTCGTGAACCTTGACCCACCAGTCCGGCTTGTTGGTGATCTCCTCGATGAACTGCATCATGCAGAGCTCTCGGATCGTGAGCGTGTTGGCTTTGAAGTCTATCTTGGAGTTTCCCACCAGCACGGGGAAGCGGTGCTCCGCATCGGGGAGAAAGTCAACCGGGAGGCCGAGGCCAGGAAGTTTGATGGCAGCCGCTGGTTCCATGGTGAACGAGGATCAAGTTGCTGTCTAGGAAAGAAGGTTGAAACGGCCGTTGAGTTGACAGCGCGGCGAAGGAGCTCGACATGATTCGGGGTTTAAGCACTCGGCGGGTTTATGTAGTAAATCAAGGCGTCCACAACGTCAAACACGACGTGTGCCTGAAGACACGATATTCTAGGCTCAGGTACTCACACGAATCTAGCCCCACTTAGTTTGGTGGTTGGGGTTAGTAGGCGTTAGTTAGGGTTAGGAGTCAGGGTTAACCATGGAATATGGACTAGTGTACTTTTAAAGTGGTGACAGCACTTCAGGTATCATCTTATCTACAGCCACCTAAGTGGCCGGCTCACTGTAGATGAGTCCATCTTCTCGGCAAATGCAGAACTTTGTCCAACGTTCAGGGATCGATTGATCGCAAGTGGGACTCGGCCCAGACCAAACACGCCAGGCGCCGACGAGAGGAAGAAACGCTGCACGATCTGCCATGCAAAATACGAAGAGCTTTGTGACTTTCCCCCCGGTACCCCGCCAAGAGCCTCACAACTCGGTTACTCACGATGGTGTAGGCAGCAAAGCCGGACCGTGACAGTCTGTGGCAGAATATATTCGCCCACCAACAAGGTATATACATACTACTATGCTATAGTATGCTATAGTGTAGTATAGTATCGAGCGCAACAGCCAGGTACCTGATTCAGTCCGACACATTTTGCCTCCTATACATGACATAGTTCACAACATCGCGTCCCAGTCTGAGACTCTGAGTGCCCATCTCTCGTCCTCCGCAGCTCTGTCTCCTCCTCGGCTCCGTCTTTATTTGGTAACGTACCCCCGACTCTTGGTTCAAAATGGCCCCATGATCAGCCTCTCTTGCCGTCTTGGTACATGGCCGACGAATCCCGCTAACACCACTATTCACCCTCTCCTATACAAAAGCCTACGGGGCCTCGTACACAGGCGTGCTACGGGGCCGATGCTCAGCAGGCGCTTCGTGGATAGCAGGGCCCGCCAGCTCCGGGGGCTTCGCGTCCGAGACTGCAGCGTCCTCTGCCGGCCTGCCTCTCCGCATCTTCCTCCACGCCAGCAGTCCCATCCCGCCGAGGAGCAAGAGGCCGCCGACTGTGCTGCCGACCGCCACGCCGGCCACACCCCCCCTGGACAGGCCCGGGCCGCTCTCTCCAGAACTCTCCGGCACGTCCGTCGCGGCCGGCGTCGTCGTGGACATTGTGGGCACGTCGGATGTCTGGGTCGCGGGTGCGGTCGTCGAGGCCGCGTCGGGCACGCTCACGTTGAAGTAGTGGCTCGTGCCGTCCCTGTCTGGGCTCCTGGCGCGCAGCACCGCAAAGTAGAGTATGGCGTTTTCTCCCCGGGGCACATTCCTGCTTAGCCCGTCGAGGCTGACGGTCCAGATGAGACTGGTCGACCTGGTGCCTTCTATATGCCGCCGTGGGGTGTGGTTAGTGCGCGAGGACGGACGCGTGGAAAAGGGGCGGGTTTGTGGCATCGCGACCTACCGCGGAGTTTCTTGAGAAACTGAACTCCCTTCCCGGCAGCTGGGTACTGCTGGAAAACAAAGAGGTCCATGGTGTCAAGGTCCGACTTCCACTGTACGTCTATCTTCTGGCCTTGCTGGTACACCGGGTTGTCTTGGTAGTTGGCGTTGGGTCCATTGGCCGGCGGCTGTGTAAAGTTGGTCTTGCAGACAGCGTTGGCGGCCAGGGCGCAGAGGAAGAGGATGAATGTAGCAGTCCCCATTGTGGTCTCTGGGGGAAGAGTCGTGCTTCTCCGAGCTGCAAGACGGGTTGACAATCTCGGCCGTTTGCATTCCCCCGGCTCAACAAGACAAGTTACAGCTGCGAGCCGCGCGGGAAAGAAGAGGAAGCGAGAAGCTGTTCAGCGAGCGCGAGTGTCTCTTTCGTTTGAAAAGGGCGAGGCCGCCTCGGATGCGAGATGGCCTTGGTGTCAGCATGCTGACGCTCACATGCCCAGTTCTTTGTGGCGACGAACCATGTCACGTAAGACGAGCTGTTGAGTCTCATTCGCCTTGGGCCAGCGCTAGTCTCCAGGCCGTTGCATGGAGTTGCGAGTATCTTGTCTGCCCTCCAATAAGCTCGCGGTGTTGACGCGGGAATCGGTCCATGCCGCTTCTAAATACAGTAATGAGCAACAAGCTAGTCCACGGGACGGCAAGGATCCGCCTTGAAAGAGCTGCGCTTGCTGCAGGGGCAAGGTTGAATAGATATTCCGCCCTGTTTACATGGCGTTTATTTTTATTTTTCATTTTTTTTATGGATCGGGCTGAGTAGGCGGCTATGTCGAAAACGCTCCATGATGGCCATGGTTCCATTTGTCATTTTTGTCATTATAACCCGCCGCATGTATTTCGAGATGCAAATAGACATCTGGTATCAGGTGCCGCGCAAGTCGTAAATCAATCTACACCCCCGACCATCTCTGCAAGCTGTTATAAAAACAATACATAAAAACTAACATTGACGAGAGAACATAACGAGAATAAAAGACTTCACAGCTCGAAATATGCGCACTAGTCTATACACGGTGCAATAATTCAATAATTCCGACGTAAACACGTATAGGGTAAGCTATGCTCCCAAAGCCCATTCCCGCGACACCACGACACAACTCACCACCATCACATCCACCTCACCACCCGCAAACCATGCTCATCCTACGCGTGCCGGCCCCCAAGGCCATCCTCCCAACCCTCGCCCGAGTCCCTCCCAAACCACAGCCCCCATGGCGACGCATACTCCAACTCGGCAGCCCGCACCTGCGCCTCACCCGCCCCCCAAGCCAACTCCGGTCCTTTGCTCATCAACCATCAAAATCCAGCAGTGAAGCCGCCAAGCGACAAGCCAAGTCGGCCGCGCAAAGCGCCAAATCCCACGGTACCAGCACGCGTCCTCCCCCCCCGTCCCTATCCACAGCTAAAACGAGGCCAGACATCCCCGAACGCATCCTCATCTACCACGCCGGCGCCGGGAGAATCGCCTTCCTCGCCGTGCTCAAGCTCACGAGCCTCCTCCTCGGCGCCTTCTTCACGCTCCTCGCAGCACCAAGCTACTTCCGGGCCGGGAAGCCGCCCCCCGCCACGGCAGCAGGTAAGTAGACCAGTCCATCTCCATCTCTCCCCCAAACTTCACCGCCGACTCACCCACTAACTAATTCTAGTCGCCGCCTGCGGCATCGTCCCCGCCGTCTTCGTGGCCTGGTCGACGGCGCCCTTCGTCACCCACGTGCACATGCACCTGCCCGCGGCGGCGCGCGCGTCCCCCGCCTCCCTGGCCCGCTTCGTCGGCGCCCTGCCGCCCGCCGCCCGCCTCACCCTCACCACCATGAGCCTCGTCGCCGCGCCGCGCTGCACCGCCGTCCGGGCCGCCGACCTGCGCGCCGCCCCGCCCCGCAGCAGGCGCCTGGGCCTCGTCAACTACGTCCGGGACACGGCGGCCGACAACGCCGCCAGGAGGTGGTACATGTATCGGGCCGTGGGGGCCTTCTACGTGCAGGACGGCGGCGGCGGCAAGCAGAGGGTGGCTGCCGGGCACCAGGCGAGGAGGAACAAGGCGGCGGCGGTGGATACGTGGATTTGGGAGGCGGTCAGGGACAAGATTGCCAGGAGAGACGCTCCCGGCCCTGTCTGAACGTTGGTCGTGGACGTTTCAGGCAAAAGGGGGAGGGGGCAACGTTGCTCAGGGGCCCGGCCGGTCGAGGCGTGGCTCTGAGCGTTTGGAGTTTTGCATGCCTACTTGCTCGGGGTGGCAAAAGAAGCAACACTGCATCAAATATCGGAAACAAAAAGGGGGCAAATCATCGCTCGTTGCCGCCGTATCATCATCATGCTGCAAGACTAGAGGCACTGGGTTTCGGGTTCGTTGCCCCGGCTGTTGCTGCCCCGCGGGTTTCCATTTCGGCACCCCGACACCACCGCTTCAACATGCCGTATTATGTACATTACATATCCAAGGTCAACTCGGATAGCGCTCTCTTCTCATGTTGGCAGCATCAACTATCCAGTCCTTTGTATTCAAATCCATTGAGCCAACTCTCTCACCGGCATGCCACCCCTTGGTATATTGCTTACCGAGTCGACCACGATTCTACTGTACATTTTACTCTGGGTACATTAAAGCATCATGTGATATCAACCTCTGATGAAATGCCATTTAAATATGCTCCCGTTAACGCCCCTTCCCATCATGGCTTCATAAGTTCGTTCCGCGGCATCAATTACAAGCTGGCTGCCATTGCCTGTTTCGACTCGACGACTTACCCGGCCGCCTGTCCCTCCTTCCTTTGATGTCCAACACGAATTCGTTTTATTTTGTTATTTTGTACTCTTCTCCTTTTTTGATGCGTATTTGTTGTCTCCATCGTGTATATCGTCGGCCCATGCCAAGCAATTCGAACAAAGGTCAACAGCGAAAAGTTCATGTGCCTGGTAACCCTAACCGGGGTCGTTGCTGTGTGATGGAAGAAAAAGTTCCGAGTGGCTTTTTTGTGATTACGCCAACGTGCCAATATTCCGCTGCAAGTCCGTCTTCGACACAACCTCCTATTATATAGCCGCCGTGGTCCGAGCCCGTGGATTAGAAAGGTCGTCTTGTATCGTTGGCATTCATCGTCGCTTCATCAGCACCATTCCGCCGTCATAGTCCCAGCCTCTCTTGAGACCTCCTTCGTATACGCTGGCCACAGACTCTTGCCACATGGCAGGAGTGATAAAGTTTGGCATCGACGTCGTCGTAGAATACTGTTGGTGGGTCATCTGCTGAGTACCTGGGGACAGTGACTGATTCGACGCTTGGTCCGCAATGGTAGTTTGGTCGGGAACACCTGCAGTAACAACGTTCAGTGATGTTGCCTGAGAAGCGGAGCCTAGGACAGTGCCAGGCTGGGATGGCGTACCGAAAGAGGTATTCCAGTGTCTACATGTGGTGTTAGCGGTCCTGCCATTTTCGTGCTCGGTACTTGAAAACTTTGCCAGTGGGGGTTAAAAGGCAGCGGACGACTTACTCGAAGATACGTGCCGGATTCCAAGTCGGTGGGTTGTTGGCAAGGCCCAGGGTCTGTTGCATATCCGGGACCTGACCGTCTTGGGGCATCATGACGAGCGACTGTACGGCTGGGGAGTCACTTCTGCTGTCCATTGGGCCCACAGAAATTGGAGGTGTAATGGGGCGGTTTATATAACTGACATGTTGGTTGGAGGGATCAAGCTGATGATCCATGGAGCCTGTACGGTGCGCGGGGATGTGGTAGGCCATAGTCCCTCGGGGCGAGCTTGACTGGTTGGAGGGATGCGGACTGCCATAAGGGAATGAGGGCTTGAGTACAAACGGCCGCCCAATGTCTGCAGAGAATGCTTCACGAATAGCGTCAACCTGCTTCTGCAAGTCGGGCATCGGCCAAGCTTCCATTACCGTCTCCATCAGCCTCATATGACGCTCAAAGTACTCGCGTGCATCAGAATTGAGATCAGGGTCGGGTGATACGATGGCGACCTTGTTCCGTCAGCATCCTACCGTCTTGTCTCGTCTACGCGGAACAAGTCTCAAGAAGTCACCTACCAGATGAATGACAATGCAGGAAAGACCGGCGTATAATGCGAAACTAAAGCCGCGTTGCATACTCTGCAGATCGACCAGACCATACTGTTTCAACGTGGCTTCTTGCAACCGGCAGAGGGCCTTTGCAGAGTTGTAACTAATCATCATGTGATGTTTCCATTGCGCCTCGTTTGCGGTCGGGTCGAGGAATGACAGGACTGGTCGATGATACAGGATTTGCAGGAGGTAGTAATATGAATGCAGGTTCCCTAGGAAGGATGATGGTAAATATGGCGGCGAACTGTCGGGGGGGAAGTTGATGGTCATGTCGCCAGGCAACGCGGGAAGGTATGCTGAAATCATTTGCTCAAGTTGCTGAAACTCTGGATTGACTGCCCAATCCTTGGTTCTTCTCAGTTTCGCATAGGCGATACTCATCTTTCTGATGTTTCGCAGGATACGCGCCAGATAAGTGAAATTTCGAGAAACGTGGTATTCGCTCTCGTCCCCACCCGGGATAGGGCGAGGGGGGTTAAAGTCAACCGACTCATGGTTCACGGTCAAGTCGTGTCTCCCTATTGGGCGAGGGCATTAGTCGGATTCGAATAGAATTCAAAAGGGACTTGATCTGACCTTGGGGGGCCCCGACCATGTTCTCGCAAACAAAAATGGTCTGCCATATCCTTGTTCGAAGACGGCATTCAGCAGGCGTAAAACCGCAAGAAATTCCGGCTTGATGATCCTCAAAGTGTTCATCCAGTCCTAGATCCTTGCCCATCTGCACGCATTGTACGACGAGCATCCAGGAGCGGTAAAAGTACCCTCGTTTTGGAGCAGCTTCGCGAGCCTTGAGCATCATTAGTAAAGCTTGGAGGGTACTTAGTCTGGGTACATCCATGAAAGAGTCGGCATGTCCTATTCAGTGTATATCGTGTTAGGTATAACGGATTGGCTTGAAAGCGAATGGGAAGTTCAGCTGGTCAACGTACTTGACGCCAGCGCAAGCCACTGCTGTCCCATTGCCGGCTCCTCCGCCAGCCGGCCGCCAATGGTGAAGATTGCTTCAAGGATGAGGGGAGAAATAGACTCTCGGCCCGTGTTCCATTGCTGATAGAATGCGGCTTTATCCAAGACGGGGACATACGGGTGCACATGGCGAAAGTAAAGGTCGAAATGGTGTAGGGCGGTAGACTCGTCCGGCATCAACGCTGGGGGAATACGAATCTTGTGACCTGGTATTGCCGTCACGGCAGGTAGAATGGAGCCGTAATCGTCGTCATCCTCCACCGCTGGCTGTTCTTCCCGGCGAAACGAAGCCTTGTTTCTCAGATATGGCGCTAGAGTGGCCCCAAGTTAGTCCATAGTGTCCTGTCCACACGCTGTCTCAAGCCCGAAACATACCCGTTCCAATTTCATTGAGTCGTAGCCCACCCAACAGGTCTGCGAAATCCTGCTGTTGGTACGAGTCGACGGACTGTGCTTCTGGGGATGACTCTGGCCTTGGTCCCTGGTGCATTGGCGGCGTCGGAAATGCGTCGGGACCTCCATAGACGTGGTCCAATACTGCCGCAGCTGGCACCGTGGTGTAGTGCAAGTTGTGTTGGCCCGACGCCGTGTCAAATGAGACTTGCTGAAAGGCGGT
The DNA here is from genome assembly GCF_013426205.1 of Metarhizium brunneum. Taxonomy (NCBI): domain Eukaryota; kingdom Fungi; phylum Ascomycota; class Sordariomycetes; order Hypocreales; family Clavicipitaceae; genus Metarhizium; species Metarhizium brunneum. The sequence goes on along the minus strand of NC_089422.1, from coordinate 9,357,687 downwards.
TTGGTCTCGGTCGGTGAAGGAGCCTTGGTACACGTCTGGTATTGGCTTTGAAGAGTCGTGTCCGGCTTGTCCCGGCAAGGACATTTGCTGAAACTGGGCGGAAGGATCCAGGATGGTATCGTATGTGGTGGTTGTATCCGAGCCTTCATAACCGTTTGGTCGCACGCAGTGAAGCTTGAGGCGGATACATGCCGAGCACGGCCAGGTGTTGGTGGTGGCCGCATCGCACTTGATCTTTCTTTTTCGACAGCCTTCGCACGCTCTCATAACTATTGCCAAATGGTCAGAACTTGGGCGCGTGGACATGCGAGCGAGGTGATGCCTCTGGTCCGGTCAAACCTTTGAGTCGCTTGTGGCGATTGTGTTCGTCGACGAAGACATAATCTGGAGCAGAAGCCGTCAGCCTACGGCACAGCGCATGGCCCCGGCGGCGGGTGACGGTGCGTCGCAACGAGGGCGCAACCAGAATACTAACTCTTTTGCGTTTCCCTCTGGGGAAACTGCTGGGGTGCAAACTGAAAGGAACTCATTTGCGCGGTTTGTGCGTGGTGAACATGCTGCGGTGGAATTCGTCGGATGGGGGGGTCGGTGGACATTGCTGGCGGCGGACTCCGAGGACGAGGACGAGGTCGCGCAACGGCCCCAGGGACAGAGGCGCTGGGCTCTGCTATCGAGGAGAAGCGTCTACGGCAGCGACGGCGGCGGTACTGGTATAATTACGGCTGCCAAAGCCTCGGGGTGTCGGGAAGAGGTGAGGGAGCCTGGCCGTCGACATGAAGCCGACACAACGAGCATCTGGTCGCTTGGTGAGCAGGGGAGATGAGGCGGCCGCAACAACCTCGACAGTCACGTCCACCGTCCAAGATGTGGGGGAGACAGCCGCCATGGCAGTTATAAGGACGGCTGGGCTGGAGGCCGGCACAGACAAAGCAGTCAAGTCGTCCATACTAGTACAACTATCCGCTGGGACAGGGACGTGGGCATCAGGAGGGCCAAGGGTGGGTTTTTTCTGGATCCCAGATCTGCCAGTCGGCTTCAGCAAGTGTGGACAAGTCGGCGCCGCGCCGGATTGGTCGGCGTCGTCTCGGATGAGGGGCGAGGGCGTTTGCGAGCAACGCGCTTGAAGAACCAAGTGATGCAAGCCTGGCCAGGGCTCGGCTAGCGGGCCTGACTTATTATTAGTCGAGAGGGAGACTGTCTTGCCTCGGGGGTAGATGGGATAGCTCCATGGGGGGGTGCGTCCAGTCCGCAGCGTCGGTCGAGGTCGACAGGAGGTCGTGGCCTGCAACCTGCAACCTGCAACCGGGAAACATGGAAGCCAGGAAGCTTGAACAGGCTCATTGCTTCCCCAGTTGGGAGTGCTCGCTGCTGGCCAAGGCACGAGCTGAGGCTGATGAGTCTGAAACGGGTCATGAATGGTCTCCTGCTTTGTTGCTCTGTCTTGTTGGCCCAAGTTGGCTGCTGCATGGCCACCATTTATGTCGACGCTGGGGACAACGACGGCCTGCCTGGCCTCTGGTGTCACAGGGGGGCTCGCCGGGTTATCGGCCGCGCTGTAGGATCAGCGAATAGGGTTATGTTATGCCGTTCAATTCATGGCCTTTTCGGGTCAGGATCATCTTCGTGTCTAGCGTTGTCTGGTGCTGGATCCGAACCTGCCCTTGCTCGCTAGCCAACTAGCCCATCCACTTTGGAGTCTGACGGCAACTCCTGCTTCTGTCAATCCACTAGCTGCACTGGAGTGCTTGCAGGACTCCTGTCAGGGATAAGGTATGTACAATGTACTGCGTGGACGGGTGTCCTGGCCGTGTGGGCGCCATGTTTGGATACCAAAAGGTGGTGGGCCGGTAGCGACCTTGGCGTTGTGGGCACAATAGGAGATCCAAGGGGTGACATCCATGAATACTACTGCAAGACCTTTGTCGGTACCTGCCGGCTCTCAGCAAAAGTCTTGTTCTGGAAGGCAATCATCATCATGTTCGTACATGTAGTATCTGCCTCCTCCGGAGTACGGGGGCATTGGCCCGTCACCATGTCGGCTTCCAGAGTATTCCAAACGTCACGGATTGGCACGTGCGTGCTCTTGGAGCCTCCCATTGTGTTGCTTTCGCAAGAGCCTTGGTGTTACATGCAGCGTATAACATGCCATTGACCGTCCCGGAGAAACCGGGTCGCGTCCTTGTACACAATGTATTATATGCATCCTTCCCTCCCGCAAATGTCGCGCAGCACACCGACTCTCTTTGCCAGTCTTGCATCCTGTAAACCAAGCATGGCTGAAACAGTGTATTTATTCTTTGCTGTGGCCAGAGGCGCACAGTATTGACCTGTTGCAGGGGTAGCTATATTTGCCATGCAAGCTATTGAGTTGGCGGAAATGAGCCATTGGCCCTCATCTGTAGCAACTCAGGATGACTCGGCAGGGATGGCGGAACGAGAACGCAGACGTCTTGTCGGCGATCGTATTGACGAGGGTCGAAGCTTATTTATTATATTGCACCCAGGACGCTTGCCTGCCAACACCCCGAGAGCTTGGGTGTTGGCCTTGGCTACAACAGTCCACTTTGGGGTACCGCGCTGTCTTGGTGTGGAGTCCTCAATCATGACATGGTTTGCCTTGCATGTGGTTAAACTAGTCATCCATGGGCAAGATCCTACTGCGCATTGAGAGGCCTCGCTGCCGCTATACCCTTGATGGAGGCTGAAACTGATGATTCAGACTATTAGTGCCGAGGACTACAAACGCAGTTAGTTTTAGTTCATCTTATGCCAGCATTGTATGAGATTTAGACCAGATGAAGCACGGGGGCAAGGCGCAAAGCATCTGTCAAACAGGGACTTCTCACCTCACCAGGCGTTTGAGGCTGTTGGTGTGGCGTAATACATAAAAGCAACGTCCTCCAACTATCCCCGTCGTCTACTGCATACCGCGATTGCTGCTGCCCAGCTACAAAGACGCTGCCATAATTCCACAAATAAAAGTCATTTGTGGTCCATCTCGTGTTTGAGGGGTTGATTTAAACAAAAAAGGACACGATGATTTGCATCGGGTAGAGCCTCATGGTTGAACATGTTCATGCCATGGCTATCTGAGCTAGCTCAGTCCGAGGTCGAAGTCGTTATCTCTGGTCTGGTCTGCCCGAACTGGCGGGTGGGTTGCATGTGAAGATTAATTAATGCACTCTTTCCCCGCTGACAAAACGACTCCAGACTTGGATGTCTGGGGTCACTCTGCCATATCTTCTGACAGGCCGCCGTCATCGTAAACTAGCGTGCGGGGGAAAACGCCTAGAAGCGCAGCCAGAAAAGACTCTGGTTGATGTTCCTGTGTTGGGGCACAGGACTTTTGACTTTACAAGGGCTTCATGTTTCCCATCCACCCCCTGTTCGCTAAAAGAGTGCTAACTTCAGCAATCTTGCCAGTGTCATTGTTGCAAGCATGTGACAACATTTGCCGCAATAGTGGTAGCGCCATTGTGGCCATCCATGCCACAGCCTTTGTTTGATATGAATCTCGCTCAGCAATTGGTTTGGCCGCTTCCAGAACTGTACCTGGATAAATGGCACGCAATCTCCCTGACCGCTCGCCGTCGAGTTTTGGCTGATGCAATCATGTCATTGCGAGTTCGTTGAGCAGTACGGACGTCCGTGGACTATTCCACTCGTATTGTCATTGCCAGTCATGCTCATCATTCTTTTCTCTTCTAGTCGGGAAGCAAGTTGAACGGAAGACGACTGGCGTTGCAGTGGCTTGCGTAGTGGCGCTCTTGGGTGCTGACTAGATCGTCCAAGATGCCAGGCGGCTTAGGCTATCCCGGAGTGCGAACCTGCGCTTTGTGAGTTCCACCATTCCGGCCATCCTGTGATACTTTAAAACGTTGTATGTCAATGTAGTGAGACGTTCATGGTTTGCATTTCTCTCTCCATGGTTGGCGGGTTAGGGCTCGGTGGTACCATTCATTTGGAAAGGCACTTGTCATTGCTTACTGTATTGGTTCCAAGGATATCGTCCATGAATACAAGGGATACTCGTGTGCTTTCAAGGCATTATGATGACCATGTTGATCCTGCCAGCAAGCATGGAGCGGGATCGCTTCGCTTGTGCCATTGCGAACACGAGATTTATCTGGGGGGCTGGTGGGGATTCCAATGATTGCGTGTCTTTGATGGTAATGGCGCGCTGCCATGAGTCCATGACCCCCAGGCAGCAGTTGCAGAACAAGATGGAGCCGTACGGAGTTGTACACACGCCGCCGACATGCTGTAGGAATCTTTAGCTTCACTGATTACAGACTAGCCAACCTGTTGTGCTTCGGTTTCAGGCACATGGGGTTTGGGCAACGTTAAAAGGCGTGAGAACTACTCCAAGAGCCCGCTGCTTGTTTGTGAACCCCGAGACGAGCCGTGGGGACACATTGCGCACGGGAAGAAGAACCTTGTGGTTGCCATCCCGCCATTCAACGTCTGGCCGATAAACGACCGAGCCACCTGAAATGTTCTGCAGAGCTGACTTTTCGACACGGGCCCGAGGGAAAGTAATATCTCCCACAACAGGACGTAGGCCAACTGTTCGATCTGCATTTAGAGGTTCCTCGGCTGTTAGACGCGAAGATGCGCGCGCTCGTGGGTTGCCGTGCTAGAACATGCGCTAGGTCCCATCGCTAAACTAATGTGTGTTTCGGGTCCTACAATCCGACCCGATGATTTCAGCAGAAGCCGACTCCAGCCTAGGAAGCTCACACAACATTTATTCTCGTTGCCAGCGAACTAGGAAAATCTTACCCCATGTTTCTTGAAATCTGGTGTTTGGGGTGTCGAATCAATCATCTGACCATCAGTCAGTGGCATTGCGCGTCATATCACATGCCAACACTTGCAACGAAATGCGGAGGATACTAAGGACTTTGCATTGGACCCATGTTGCCCATCGCCTTGCCGAGGCTTCAAGGTTGACAAGCTCAGGAAATCCTAGTGGTTGACTAATTCCAGCCGCTCAGCGGAGTACCTTGGGTAGAGGACAGCTAGCAGGGAGGCATGGGTATGGTCTGTCAGTTATCCGCCAACGTACTTTGTGATTGGGATTGCTTTGCCGGACGTCCTCGTGGGTTTGTTCTTTTTTCAGGGCGTCGACACCTGATTCAAGAAAATGAACTAATGATGCCCCTCGCCATTAGTAAAGTGGCGTTAGGAAGCTCTTTAGCGGGCAGCCGCATTTGAAGTGACGTACCTCCATTGATGGAACATCCTGGTAAACACGTTACCAGGCTTGCGGGCTTGCGGGCGCTGAGTTGCTGGTCGGTGGTGGACTCAAAATCAGGGATCTTTTGTCAGGCGGCTGCATGTTAGTTAGCAGTATGTCCCTGATATTAGTTAGATGGAGCGGACAAGTTGCGGCACTTCCCGGCAGTCAAAGAACCAAAGACGTCGCTGTGGGAGAGAACAGCAGGGTAGGGTTTAATGCAATACTGGCGAGGTCTCGCCCTTATGTAAACCCGCGAACGCCATCGGGCGCCTAGGGAAGTTGACTGCTATTTATCACCAACAGCTCTTGTCACCGGTGTATTCGAGGTGCAACGATGGGCCTCTAACCTATGGAACCATACAAGAAGTTATACCTAGGAGCAACAGCCCGACTCGTTGGGTTTGTGCCCTTTCGAGAAAGGACTTCGGGCTGTAGTAGCAAAATCCTCCATTGGTTTTATCGCGTAGTATCGGGAATGAAGGCGGTGACGCCAACATTCGGCCGATAGGGCAGGGGTGCGAGCCGGTGGATCACCAAGACAGTTGTCTTGGATGGCTACCTGCCTGGCAGCACTTGAGGCTTACCAACACCGCCTTCCAGAACCCTACCAGTTGTGTCTCCCATGGTGCAGAATATGGCGTTCGCAAGTTCTTTAGGGAGCACACCCCTTTCTGGCAGAGCAAATCCCGCCGTCCAACCGTCCAAGCATGGTGGCTTCTTGTGGACTCTTTGTAATCTCTCACTTGTGGACAAGCGATGTCCCCACCATGTGGCAACCGCATGAAGCGCCCGCCCCAGGAGGGTTGGTTCATCAGCAGACAAGGGGTTCATTTCCAGGCTGACAGACGTGCAGATTCGGGAGTACTAATCCATTTTCAAGGCATTTTTCATTGCCTGTAGGAGCCTCGAACCGGCTTTGTAACAAAATTTATTCTGCCAATCTGCCTGCTGCTTCGGTAGCCGAATGCGGATTAGAGCCCATCTCGATGGGGGGTTGTCAAGATTGCCGCCTGTGCTCTCGTTTCGGAGCGTTCGTGGTTGTGATCGATTGGATGAACGAGAGTATGGACGCCGTGAGGGGCGGCGGGTGGTAATTAGACGTGACTCGTTCCTTAGGAATATTCTATGATGATCAGCACGCTACACCGAGGCATCCAGGCAAGGTTCGGTGGAGGCACATCACCTAGTGGGCGGTTCAAAACTCGGCGACATCTTCGTACTTGGAATCATCAGTGCCTTCCTTGACTTCGTCTCGAGGCCCTCGGCCAATCAGCTGTGTGTGGCATTGGCGAGCGAGCGAGACGCACAGAATTCAAGGGTTAACAGCATTGAGAAGGGGAATAGGGACAGATACAACAAGCAAGCTGGGAACAGGATGATCCACGCACGCGTGTGAGTATTCAGTGACACCTGCAGGCCTATGCATGACACTTGCATGTAGTATTCATGCGAATGAAGCTGTTCTGAACCATTTTATCGCGTTCACCGACGTGACAGTGTTTGACGGGCCAGCCAGCTGAAGCGTTGACCCATGTTCCCATGCAAATGGAAGCACCAAGGAAGGCAGGTGGATTGTGGAAGGAACGAACCAACATAGAAACCGCCGCCGAGGAGAACTGCCCTCAATTACGGAGCACCCATGGTACGATAGGTACTGGGTACTCCGTACGCGCTCCGCCTCCATGGGATTCAACAGTCACTGCTACTTACATTAGGTACTTGGCAATTGGCCTCTCTGCTCACTGGGGCCCGTGTACACCAATTTGCGAAATTTCCTCACCTTTGTCAAAGCCACCAAGGCGGTAGTCTGGTAGTCTGGTCTAAGTACTAGTTATTCTCATACTCTAGTATACGCACATACATGCGCACACACATACATAAGCATGCAGTCAGCACGCAGTAGTACTTAATATGTCTCGGGGCATACCGAGCACCGTGCTTCAGCTTTCAACTGCTTGGTTTCCACATCCTATCAACATACCTAAGTAGTATTGAAAATGCCGGCCCGAATTCCCCGTCTCGAAACCTCACCCATGACCCGCTCTCGTAATCCATGCCCGACCGTGAGTCTCCATTTCGCTGGCCAATGCATCGTGGATCTTGAAAGCGATAGGTGCATAGTACGGAATAGTATTAATAGCTAGTTGTCTTGGCTTATAACTCGATGCAATTATGCCGACCGGAGCATGGCATGGCACGTTGGTTTTGACTCAGATTGAAGCCCACATACAGGGTAGCTAGCTCCTAGTAAATACCCTGGTGCTGGGTTTATCAAGGCCCTTCCCGTGCTCCGAATTCCGTATCCAAACAAGTACCTTGCTTCTCTCGCAGGTAACGTGATACCCGGTCTGCGCGGGTGACTCCACGTGGCCCCTGGTCACGGGTACCCAACGCGCAGTTGGGAGGACCTTATCGCGTGTTGGGGTCCACTGCCACCTCATTCGACAGCTCCAGTTCGCGCAAATGCTTTCGCGCGAGATCCGCCGTTGCCACTCGAATGCACCGCACAAGCCAACGTCGACATCGTGCACTCGTGCAGGACTGGACTTGATCCTTCCAAAGACGGGGCCAAACTCCATCACGGCCATTGCACTTCGCATTGACAATCATTTGCCTTCTCCCCGTCGCCGCCTCTCTAGCTCCTGCGCCCTGCCTCGTGCCTCGTGCCACCTGCAACCCGCTTGGTCGACTCGGCTGGATCGAATCGAGGAAGGGCATCCTGTGACAACTCCCGTCTTGAGCGAGACAACCTTCTTCACATTCCTCGCACATCATGGCCCCTGCCGCGCTGGATAATGCGAATCCTACCATTTTGAGCGCCTCACAGCTACCGACTCGCCAGAAGAAGGCCGCTCATCGCCACGGACCGGACAGCAGGTATTCTGACATCATCTTGTCCAAGCCAGCCTTCCTATCGCAGCCATGTTGCGATAACGGGGTGGTATGGCCCCGCGGCGATGACGCCGTGAACCATGATCAATATGCCCCGGAACCCATTGACGAGCAGGAGATTTACGGTGCGTCTCCTCTATGCCGCTTCGTGAAATGATGCTATTCTTGCATGAAAATGCCCCATATGGTCAACCCTGGGTGGATGTTGCCCGCAAATCTTGTTGCCGTCTCGGCATTAGGCGCGGCAATTGAACATGGATGTGTCGTCTTTGTTTTGTCTTCTGCCATAGGCAAAGGAAATGCGCTGCCGTTTTACCATCAGTTTGCTGCGCTTATGATTGCCCATTCTGTACTAGCCTGCAAGTCACTAACATGATGTTTTGCAACTGAAACTTATAGACTTGATTGCCACCATTTCGGATCCTGAGCACCCCGTTTCACTAGGGCAGCTCTCCATCGTCAACATAGACGACATCCACATCACTCCTTCTCCAGCCCTTGGCGTACCCGATGCCAACACCATCGTCCAAGTGACGGTTGAAATTACCCCTACTGTCACGCATTGTTCGCTCGCCACAGTCTTGGGGCTTGGCGTCAGGGTTCGACTGGAACAGTGCTTGCCACCAAACTACCGCGTCGACGTCCTTTGCAGAGAAAATACCCACAGCCAAGATGACCAGGTGAACAAACAGCTTGCCGACAAGGAGAGGGTTGCTGCGGCTCTGGAAAACGACTCTCTGAAAGGAGTTTTGGATAAGATGCTTGAAACGTGCGTTTAAGCACAGAATGGCGCAGCACCCACATTGCACCAACGAGCATGATTTCATGCTGATGATGCTCAAATTTAACGCGGCATGATCTCGGTGAATAAGACGCCTGCGCTGGACATTCTACGCATCAAACCGTGTGGCGAAGACGAGGGCAATCATGACCCGTCCGCTGCTGCAAAATCAATCTCTCCCAAACTGTCTGTTTGGGTACAAAAAGGCTACCGTGGTAGAGGCGCTGTCTGGCAACGTATCGAACTTCCAATCTTGACAAGATTCCGTCGGCTATCATGCGATCAACCACTCCACTGAAAGGTATCCGAGGAGGACCGAATGTCACTCGTTGCATGGTCATTAATGCAAAAATTGAACGCCAAGGAGCGATGTTTGGATTGCTGTTAAACATGATGCGAGATCAACTATCGCGTATGTACCTATCTGCCTGGTCTCAACCTAGCACGCACATACAGGACAGATGTTTTATTCAAATCCAGAGGCAATCGGTCCCTACTTGCTATCCTACTTTGTGCTTGAATGGCCCTTTCCTCCACCTCGCCACTTTGCCATTACGGAGCGTTATGCAATGTACCTTCTCTAGACTAAATCGACGCCCTGCAAGACTTTTTGGTTTCGCTGGGGAAAATCAGACGCTCCGTCTGCATTTTACTGGATGACTCCTCTTGCTAATTTCTACTCCGTATACAGAGCCGTAACCACCGCGATCATGTGAATAAAGACAGATTTGTGAGCTAGGATGATATGCTTGACCAGATCAAAGAGCGCCATTTGTATTATTAACCCTGTATCCACAGGGTTCATGAATTCTGCTCAAGTCAGTGACAGCCATGTGCTGTCAAGCTTCCTCGTACGAACGCAAGCTGCAGGCGCATGAACTGTTTGCATTGCGCCGACAGGGGGGATTCCAATCTACCCAAGTACGGCAGTCACATCACTCGTCGACTTGCCCGATTTGTAGGCTTGGCACAGGAAAGATACAGAACGTGATGCCCCTCAGTGTACATATCTCTGCTTGAACCACATACTTTGCAGGGAAGATGCCGCGGCCTCGAACGACTCTTTGTGACGAGACGAACAGCCAATGCAGGGGTAGCCGTTTAGCCGATGTATCTTTACACGCCCATGGAGTCTTGGCAACTGCCGTAGCCGAGAAAAGCGCCCAAACAACCAAGTCTTCCAGAACCATTCATGTGGCCTCTGCGCATCTGCCGATGTGCTTACGCAATCTGCGAGGCCATGAACGTCTTGGGGTTTCCTCCAAACCCTTGTCAAATAGCACGGGACAGCTCAGTTGAGATGTGTAACTGTGATGCTACTTCAGTATCTCAGTGGTTGGATTCGTTTAGAAGCTGTGAGCATGTTGATAAATGTCAAGTTTGGAGTTCGAAGGCGTGATGCCCAAGGACGCTGCATCTCGTCGTGTATATGCAACAGTCGCCTCGGTTCGAGTAATTCGGCACGTCTTGTACACCTGTCAAACCGTGGCATTGGTTCTTTGAAAACTGCCGAACGGATCTGTACTTAGTTCGTACAGGGCGGCAGGTTCATGCCAAGCATCCATGCACGCTTCGGCTCGTATCATACAAGACATACACGTCCTGATGGCATTTCCAGTGGAGGCCTCATCGCCCGGAGATCCGCTCTCGTATAGTAGATTGTTTCAAATGCGGCCGACATCATAAGATGATGCTCTATATCCAATCTGCCTCGATTCAGGGCGCTTTACGGAAATTGAGCCCCCGGACTTAGACACCTGCCGTTGCTCCGAGAAAATGGCATCAGCGGGCCGTATGGTCTCCCATTCCCGTCCGAGTCGGTCGACCGGGGACGTGATGGCTCGGCGGCGCAATCTGCGACGACACGACTAGTCTACCTGCTTGTTTCTACGTTAGCACCTTGGTAGATGGGCACCATCATGCCACCTTTGCCAAGGAGGCGTTGTCAAGACTCTTGAGCGAGGCGGAGGCGGGTACTTTTGCAGGGAACACCCATGCGGCCAGTCCCGAGCAAACCGGGCTTCTGGGATTACTACCGCCAGCGCACATGGACCACGGGGAAATGATTGAGACGACGATGTGTACTACTCCCTGCAACGTCCAAGGGCAAGGGTTCTATATTCCCGGCTGTTGTGTTGCCCGGGGTTGTATGGGGTGAGCTGCGTGGTGCCTCTGCTGGTTGTGCTTGAATATCAATTTCTTTTACGTCTTGTACAGCTCTCTGCCGGATAGGGCTTAATCGAGTCTAGAATATGCCCCTTTTTTTGGAGGGACTTGTAAAAGTTTCAAGTTTAGGCGGCAGGTCGTCATTGTGGTTGTTTTTGACACAGCCGGTGGTCAGGCAACCTACCCTGTTGCCATTCTGCAATGTGCTTCCCAACAACTCGCTGCGCGATATTCCCACATGACGTAGGTATATAGACGGGTGTCGATAATAGACCAAATTTCCATGATTGAGGGTTAGGATGGCCAGGCTCCGTTACAATTGTATAAAGTGGCAGGTGTATTACGAGCCGCGAAAGGGTCAAGACGGAACGAGTGGGCTCTTGACCAGTTTAAGCAGGCGACTAGACGCATCGTCGCATTTCCAAATAAGGGTAACATCCAATCTGGTGACTTTCTCCACACTGTAGAGCCTGGTACGCTTTAATCAGCTCGCTCGAACGAAACTCTGTAGAAAACTGCCGAGCCTGCATTGCCACATGGCTGAGCGGTTGGCGATGATGGTCTGGGCAGGACGTAGGACGCTGCCAAGTCTACATGTAACCGCGTTGGCGATGGATGGCCTGTTGGGGAGAAGCAGTCTGGCCATTTCTACTCTAACCAAGAGCAATGGCTAGATGAAGGAGTCTGTTAGACCCGTTTGGCAGGTCGGCAGCAGTCATATTCGCCCGCAATGCGGTAAGAATGTCGCCTTTGCTTCTGGACTCCATGTCCTTGTCGCACGGAATCAGACCCCTCATGGTGCTGGCTACAAAATTCAAGGACCAGGCTTGGAATAACTCGCCGAAGCCTGCCGCGTCGCATGGCAGGTGCGGCTACCGTGAAGGGACTGAAGTCGCATCATCGAACGATGCCACGACGAGACTCAGGTGAGGCCCATCCTCTGAGAGCAGGTTTCGCGGTAGTATTTGAGCGGAAAATGAGTCTCATCGTCATTGGGGTCAGCCATGAAAGCCGGCAAATGCAGCGTCGTAACCGGCAATTTAGAACTACAGGGATGGTCCGCTCTGGCCATGTCATGCTTGCTATAATGTAACTTTTTAACCGGACTATTCTCAGAGAGTTTTCTTGTAATGCCGCGCTTCAGGTGTCCTGTTCTTGGCCAAAGAGTGTTTTTGTAAGGTCTGAGCTGCTCCGAAGAAGACGTTGGGATGTGTAGTGCGTCTTCATCTTACACCAAGTGTCCGCTAACCATCCCACTTGATTAGGCTTTCAAGACTTTTTCCTAAGATGAAATATTAAGAAAACTATTAAAAAGTAGCGTATAATATACAAGTATGCGTTGATTTATTACTGGATGATTAAATTGGTGGCAGCGAGATAATGGCACCCGTAGACACTATCAGACCTGATCACTTACTTTACTTGACTATCCAAGTGTATAATTGGTTATGGCATTTAAATGAGCCCAAATCAACCTGTCAAGGGCCTCGGATTGAGATATAAAAAGAGCTAGTAGTCGTGGCTAGCTAATCTATAGAGGCTGGGGAGCTGCACCACTGAGCATATTTACGAGTCCCGGGCAAGGATCTGTAACTGAGGCTCTTCTCGTCGTATCTGGACAGATTTATACTAAGATAGCCTTCGTCATAGACTTTGTCAACGGAATATAAAGGGATATAGTTGCTGTCTAATTAGAGCGCGCTCTTTTCCCTGACAGCCTTGAGCCTGTTTTGCAATATCCACATGATTGATGAATGAGCTGAATGCAGGATCTGAATAATGTGAATGATTGGAGTAGCCGATTACAACAAATATCAGCCCGATACTGGAAGACGGTGTGCTCAAGCTATAGTGAAATATAGTGACTGGGAATAAAACGGGGTACAAAGTAAGTTCGCTATGAGTACCAGAACTACGCCTTACGTTGTTTAGAAGTCGTAATCTCGCACGAAATATAAGGTAATATTCGAAAATATATCTAACATAGACAGATGGTTTAGCTGTTGGTGTAACATATTTTGCTTCTATTGGCACTTGACCCTCTATATCGTCCCTCGGGTACAAAAGCGTGGCAGTTAAAAAATATGCAAATCTAAACTTCAATCTTCCAAAGTACTTACGAGATCCTAAATATACAGCCCATCATGACTGGATACATTCTAATGAGTTGGTAAACTAATCAGGGCAGTGCCAAGAAGAGAACCGTGATTATCATAAATCTGTTTATATATACAGGGTAACTATTATCTCTACACAGCGTAAGATCCGAAGAATATAGCAACATTATAGCTGCTTAGGATCTCGAAACCAGACATGCTCCCCGCTCAGGGCAAGGTATCAAAGATTCTCTAGATACGATGACTTTAATGAGGAAGAGCCGAAGCCTACATCTGTGAGTTTTATCCTCCAAACTGGTCAGGCTTTTCGGCCCTTCTCGGCCGTCGGTATTCTCATACATGTGCTGGAGAGACGTGATACGTTACCAACCAATGAATCGTGCGTGATTTGATGTCTGAAACCTAAAATAATGGCTCGCTTTACATACAAACACAGCCATAGCGCGATATTTAGTCGAGGTAGATGATCAAGAATAGGACGGATTGCCTTGGTCGTGCGTCTAGGTGGTCAAAAACGGGCGGCGAATTTACAGCGACCGATTTTATAGGGTACGTCAAACTTCTTGGCTTACTTGCAAACGGTAGAATTGCTCTTGGGCTGTAGTGTGCAAGACATAACCGTTCGCGCTCGAGAATACCATCGTGATTGTATCTACCAACTAGACTATTCAACGGGGGTAGAGACCTTGATGGCCTTGAAGCATACCATCTCGCCGAAGCGAGACCCAATTTAGCGGATACTTCTCTCATCATGCCTCCAATTCTTTATTACGGCAGCTGTACCTCTATGGAGTTATACCCTTGCAATACCGCCAACGACATGCAGAAAGCCCCCTATAATGCATTGAGCATAACCTTGTCAACAAGTTTTGCAGGAATGGCCCCGTTGTATTACCCGCAGATTGTAATGGAGAGAGAAGAGCGGTGAATTATTTCGCGCTGCTACAAGACTTTGGCAACATTACGTGTCGTTTTAGAAAGCATCATATGCGAGCCAGGCTAGTTTCTCATCACGCCAGAGCGTGTTATCGCTGCCGCGTGGCATACATCCTACCAGATAAGAATCTAGTAAATGCAATTAATGTTTTCTCAGGCCGGTTCGCAGTACTATCTCATCTAGGGCTGAAAATGACTCACCGCTATAGAGAAAGAACCTCGGAGAGAATACAACATTCGTGTTTTGTGAGAACATTGCTGACCTAAATTAGTGCAACATCCACGGCATCTTGGATCGAGAAGGGGTTGAGAGAGAATAATACAACTATTTCATGTCCTTGTGCTTGCCCTCCCCCGCAATGGATCGCCAATGTAACATGATTCTTCATATCCACTCTGAAATCCTCGGGTTATATCTGGCGCAATTACTATGGGGTTGGTCACAATATCAAGTCTGCAGTTGGGCCTTGTCTTTCGTTAAGTATAGAGTATATCAGGCTGGTATTCGCAAGTATAATGTAGAAAATAATCTGGCCTGTATTGACTAGCAAGCGTGTAACTATAATAATAATAGCTATCGCCAGCTTAAAACCCTAACCTTTGGAGTTGAAATAGCTCTACGTATTAAGTTTGCAATACATAATTACCCCTTGAATAACTACCTGCTTTTATATTGCTGTACAGTAGCATGTTTCAGAACCCTCATGTGTCTCTTCGTAATTAGTCTCAGTACTAGTTTGCTTGCATTCTACACACAAACGAATAGTCTTGACGCATTACGAAGAATTTTGCATTCAAATGAATGTAATATATAAATAGAAACCCTATGTATGCCCCTGAAACCTCTTCATTGTCATCTGGACAAGGCCTAACAAATCTAAGCTAGTGAGATAGTGCGCGTGTCTGCCTATCGAGGCTCGCCATGCCCGCGAACGTCTTGCCTTGATCTAGCACAGGTTATACATTACTCGCCGACCGCAAGGCAGTCTTCTTGTTCTACAACCTTTTCTGTTACTACATTGCATGTGCCCACACATTTGCTGTAGTAGCGTCGGACTGCCTCTGGGTTCTGCCAAACGTTAGTGAATAGTCATCCAAGCACTTAACAATCATGTCAGAATTACCTTTGCTGGGTAAGCGCCACAGCAATCCTTTTCAGTTTGTTTCGAACACTGCTCACGCTACATTCGGTGTTTTATAAGTAAATCTCCTAGTATGCTTTATATATTCTCCATGAAAGTGCTTACCTTCTTGCACCCCTAATGCAAAAAATATTCGAGTCAGACTCTGTGAGAAACATGGGACATGTGATCTGAACTTACATCCAGTTCCGCGTATACAATGTCGCAAAACTCGGAAGCGAATCCCAATCCACAGCGGAAGTCGCGGATCAGCTCGCAAGAAAGGCTTGGGAGGACAATGTCGTCCTCCTTGCGTGGTTTAGGGACGCTAACACCCGCGCACTTTTCATAGTACGGGACGGCGTCGTCATACTACGAACATGTTAGAGTGTAACGTAACTGTCTTATGGAAGCACACGTACCCTAAGAGGCAGAGGAAGGCCATTCTTGATCCTCGAAATGCAGCAGTCTTTGGTGGGATCGCTTTTACAAACAAGGGCCTTTAAAACTGGTCAGCAAAATGATACGGAAGGTTATTAATTCAAATCCATGCTTACTTGTTGGCAACCCTATTTAATGCCTTGTTAGAGCCTGTCTTTGCCTAGAAGTCTTCCTTCAGAGTACTTACTGCCTTTGCCCAGTGTACAGGCTGAGGAAGTCCGCCATCCAAAGCTTGCGCCAAAAGACTATCACAGTCAGAATCGACCGTGAAGGAATTCAGGCCCAAGGCCAGCTGGGCAGAAAGCATGAAGGTGGCGATGAGACGCATAGTTGTAAGAGGCTTGTATGGTAGATGAGTTAGAAGGGATAGTTGCCACGATAATTTCCAAGACTTGTGGGTGGATTGAGTAGTTTCGTGCTTGCACTGCCGTCTTTATATGTTGTCGAGCGGCGGCATCGTTCCCATGTGCTGTACCCGCCGGCGACAACTCGCCAACTCGGACACAGGCTTCCAAGACTATTCACCGGTACGTCACGTATCGCATGATTCAACTCCTCGGAAATGTGGAAATTTTATCCACAGTGTGTGGACTATTCAGGAATAATGTGCGATGTATCGCCCACGTGCTGCTATAGCCGCAGCTTGACCGTTGGCCTCTAGTGTTTTGCATAATGCCGCGCCCCTGAACTTGCAACGAAATACAAATAATTACACGCCAAGTCGTATGACTCTGGCGCAGTTCCGGCATTTGCCTCGCCATCAAGAGGCCTCCTTGGCAGCGTCGGTGACTTCCGTACGCGTTCGTGGGCTGAGGTATTTGAAATACGCGGGGGAAGTGCGGGGGAAACGCGGCTGTGTTACACTTGAACCTGGTCATGTCTCTCAAACACGAGCAAACCTTCACCAGTCTGGGACGATTGCATTTAGAGTTATCCTGGTGTTTGCAATTTAACAACACTGCCCCGACATTAAACCCTGCCAATACTTACCGGACGAGCGGGAGCGGGGGCGTGGATCTGTTCTATGTCGATGTCTGGTACTAATATGACTAGCAAGCCTTGATATTCATTTTCATATAGGTTCTTGTAATATACTAAGAATAACCCTTGTCTATAGCCCTTTTATTACGGCACTAGTGGTCAATAATTCCAAAACTCACGAGTATGCATAAATATCCCGGCCCAATAAATTTGCATCTCCTGAGTTCTTTATGCGTACTTTCCGTTCCCGAAGATCATCCAAAGACCTTCCTATTATCGCGAAAGTAATAACATCTACAACGGAATAGCCTGACGGTTTCTCACCGGATGGCAGGGTACGTAATGTATTGCATAACTCGTCTCATTTCCCGAATAACCGGTCGACACGGAGCCAAGACGGAACTCAGTTCTCCGCGGCAGCCGTGTAGTCACTGTAGCTTTTATATAAACTTGTTCGTCTTTACAACTCGGCAACTCTCTAACAATCTATCAAAGACTTTGAGAAGATTAAATCTTGCCTTGCTATCTAAACAAAACCACTTTCACAATGTTTCCCATATTCCTTTTTGTTGCCGGCGCTCTCGGCTCCGAAATGAGTCTCTTAAAGAAACAAATTATACAGATCCAGCCAGAACTAGTCAAGCACTACACCTCCATCGTCAAACCTCTAGTCCCTCCAAGAATGTGGGCATCCCAAGCAGGCTTCTACGAACCGCTTGTAGGCGCCGCCGTCAAGCCTGTCTGCGGGTGCACCGTCGAAGAAATGTTTCAGCTGCACGACGTCTTCTTTTCAAATATAACCAGCGAAGTCGACGTCGACTTTTACCCCCACGCAGACTCCCAACCCCTCGGTGGCGATATCTGGTTCGAGTCATCCACAGCAACAACCGACACCAGCACATTCAAATGGGAGCACAATGGCGAATTCTCCCTCGAATGGTCCTTCCAAGTCGCCGGTGCAGGTCCAAAGGTGGGCGCCAAGCTCGGCTACAAGGTCGGCAAGGACAACACCGAGACCAAGACGACCACGTTTACGGAAAAGAAGAGACTCACATGCCCCCAAGGCCACCTCTGCCAAGTCCAGACCTGGAGCTTCTCGGCGTCCATTCCCGGAAACTTCTTCAAGGTGCCGGCTGTTGACTTTACGTGTCTCCCGGCGTGCCTGCGGTGGAAGCACAAGGAGACGGGTCTATATCACGAGCTGAACACGACGTCTAGAGTGGCTCTCGCCGGCCTCGCCGGCCAGTCGGCGACGTGGGATGCCCTGGGACAAAAGTACTTTGAGCTGCGGGACGAGCATGACAAGCCCGTGTCTTCTTGCCCGCCTGGAGGCGAGACGATTGTCGGCATTCAGTTCCCCCCCGAGGGCGTCAGGACCGTGTACTCGCAGGCCAGGCCTCACACGCCTTCGGTTCCCATCATGGATGATTCCAAAAAGCCCTACCAGATACAGATCATGCTGGACTTTTCGAGGAAGAGTTTCCCGGGCGAGACGAGGCGGGATGGCGTGGTCGCTAACCTTACGCAGGAAGAGCTGGCTGCTCTGAAGCCTGAGGATGCAGAGGTGAAGGCGTACGTTGTAGGTACCAATATCCCTGGACTTGATGCCGACACGAATATTGGCAAGTAGAACAGATGGAGACTAGGGAGTTGTGAGCCGTAACTCAGATTAGAGGACATTTAGGGGAAAGAAACTTGGTAGTAGTCTGATGTATTGAGTTATTTTGTCTTGACCTTGGTTGCGCCTTTGTCCGCCCAGATAGCATTACGTCAACTAGACTCCCTCAACATTCGGTTTTATACTATATATACGCATCTTTTTGACATATTCAACACTATTTGTATATTTTCGTGCTGCTGACAATTTATGCATCTGCACCGTGACAGTATGCTGCACACCTGGCATTGTCACGCTTTACGTGAGTTGCTGATGATAAAAAACGGTGCGCCCGCATCCATTGGGCTGGATTGGTGTAGTCGATCTCGCCTTTAATGTTTCAAAAATGGGCATTGGAGCTACTGAGCTGGCACTGCAAATGTGAAAAAGCGTTACATCTGCCAATGGCTCTTGTGACCGCTTGTAAAATAGAATAGTACCTTGAACTCTTTGTGATTCGACTAGGGTGCTGGGAGACACTACAAGAGCACGTTCAACACCAAATAGTGTGCCGTATTGAAGCCCAAGATGACTAAAAACTGGCAGGAGAAACAAGTCCAACGTTTAATCTGAATCTACTGAGTCAAGACCACATCTCCAGGTCTCGTCTTTAGCTGAATGAGGTACGCCAACGATAGATGGTACATCGATACATTTTCCAACCTAAACTAGAACAATAAATTACCACGTACATTATGGTGATACAGTCTGGTACTAATTTTCTCATTATACGTCTTCCTCAGGTTCTTTCGTAATGCTATCAGTCTTGCTTACTGGCAAGTTTATCCTAAATCTTATCGAGATGTTCAATTGTTGGCCCAAAGTGGGACAGAATAGAAAGCTTCTTTGTCCCTCGGAAGTTATACAGGAGCTATATTCCAAGAGACAGAAGCGTCAAGTTTAGCAGCCTAAGATCCTGGTGCTTTGTAGGTCTCCTTGGCTAGTTTATCCAATTCAAGGTTGTTTCTCACTTTGCGGTGCAGACGGCGGCTCACGGATGTTTGCGTCGGCCATGTGTGCAGCCTCGTCCTGCTCAACTTGGCATGTGAGCTGCTGATACGAATCTTTGATTGATAATGGTTTAATCTCAGGAATATTCAGGGCTTTTTGGGCTGCCTGGACAGCACGCTGAAACTGAGGCACTGGAATTTCTTGGTATCCACGGGGTAGGTGAATGTGGTAGACTTTGTTTTTCTCGTAGATAAACCTGTGATCCGAAAAGGCTCGTCGTAGCCACTTTCGATATAGTCTGGTGAAGCATTGGCCGTCCATCTCGGCAAGTTTTGAGCAGAAACTTTGGTCCGGCAAAGCTGCAAGATGATCGAAGGCTGTCATGGCGACATTATCACTCTGAGTGTCCTCTGGAAACTTGAGCAGATTGGCCATTGCCTGCAGTACATCAAGTGGTAGCTCTACTTGGACACTCAGAATGATTGCCGCCTGGACTCGTCTTTCGCGTGTAGGATTGTGCAAGGTTAATGCAAGTGCCTGAAGCACCTCCTTTGGAAGGGCTTTGTGAGAAGTCAATGAGTTGAATGCACACTGTCTGGTGCGTTGGTCGTGGTCCTCTAGTAAGCATGTCATCCTTTGGAAGACGGTTGTCGGTAACGTTCTGGTTACTTTGTTAAAGTCGAGAGACTGAATAGCCTCCTGCCGTATGTCTGTGTCGGGATCCTCTAGCAGATTTGCCACGGCCTGAACCACCTCTTCAGACAGCCCTACTAGTTGGCTACTGCAAGAAATGGCACGCTTTCGTACGTCTTCTTCAGAATTCGTGAGCAAGTCGACAGCCACCTTGGCAAGCTCCTCCTGCAGACCGAGACGCCACGGACCGGGCTCATGTCTCAAGACAAGTAATGCAGTCATACGTACCGATTTGTCCGAGTCTTTGAGCAGATATTCAAGCGCCAGAGCCAATTCCTCCGGCAGCGCGTCCTCATACAGCCTTCGACGGTTCATGGCCCGCGCCGCTTCCATCCGCACGAGTGCATCAGGATGGTCCTTCGCATGCGCCATCATCTGAATCACCTTCGTTGTTGACACGCCCGGGTGGGACAAGGAACCGGCAATGCATCGCTGGGTAATTATGGGACCGTTTTTGAGCAGATGGACCATTTGTTCAAAAAAGACGTCGTCCGACGAGAGCAAGACTCCTGCCACCTCTTTCAGCAGGTCTTTACGCGACTCTTCCGTGTCTTGCACTTCTGCGCTGGATAAAAGCACTCTGTCGTCAGGGCTCTGTAGCATCTTCATCAATACTTCAAGCACATCTTGCGAGAGACATGATTGCTTATACAAGGCAGAGACGGCATGTAAACAAACATGATTATCAGAGTCGTGAAGCAGGTCTACCAGGGCTTGAACCACGTATTGTGGCAGCGCGGTTTGCCTCTTCAAGGCCTGAACAGCGTACCTGCGAACATGATTATCAGAGTCGTGAAGCAGGTCTACCAGGGCTTGAACCACGTATTGCGGCAGCGCGGTTTGCCTCTTCAAGACCCGAACAGCGTCCCTGCGAACTTGATTGACAGCACTAGGGTCCTTCAGCAGGTTTACCAGCGCTTGAACCACGTATTGCGGCAGCGCGGTTACATGTATACCCCATATCGCCAAGGCCTCAACAGCTCGGTCGCGAACTTCATTGACAGGGCCCTTCAGCAGGCTCGCTAGGGCTTTAACCACACATGCATCTTGCGGCAGATGTGCTGATTGCGCACCCACATCCATATACAATTTTTCAGCCACTTCATAGCTGGAGCCGTGCTTCAGCACGTCCACCAAGCTTTGAAACACGTCTTGTGGCAACGTGGTTTCCTCCCGCAGGGCCCACAGGACATATGGACGAAGATCTTTATCAGGGCCTGTTGCCAGCCTCACCATGGCTTGAAACACATCTTGCGGCAGTGCTGATTGTTTCGACAAGATTTTGCTGGCGTCATGGCGGACCTTCTCGTCATCATCCTTTAGCAAGTTTACCACCGCGCGAATCACCTTCTCCGACAAGCTTCCGCGAGCATGTTGAATGTGCCGAAGAGCACTTCTCCCATCTTTTTCACCATCTCCCAGACAAGAAGCTATGTGGTCCATCACTGCCAAGGGAAGCACCGGTCTGGCAAGTAATGAATCATACAGCTGAGGTTCCATCTCTGGAAAGCCCTCCAAAGCTTCCGCTAAAACCTTGCCTGGAAATTCCATCTCAGCTGCTAGTCGCGAGCGACGGCTCCCTCCAAGTTCCAATAATAGCCATTGTTTCGCTTCGTACTCGAGATGCTGGTAAAACTTCTGGAACTTGGGCACCTTTGGCAATGACATCTCGCTGAGACAATGTATTACTAGCCGTTGATGGACCGGGCCAAGGAGGTCGCGCGGCTCGTTTTGGACCATGCAGAAGAAGTCACAGATTTGGTCATCATTTCCACCGAGCAAGCCGGCGACGAAGCGCCAGAAGATATCGCAGCGTGCATTATACTTTTCGTCGCGCACAAAGTCCTCAACGCTCACATCGACAGTGTTGGAGCTCGCTTCGTTTTTAAACCGAATAGTGACCAAATTACGCTTCGATTTCCACTGCTTGACAAAATACCGCGCCGCGAAATATTCCTGGAAGGTGAGGTGTATGAAGTGATGTCTTTGGTCCGCTGTCGCTACGGACGAGTCTGACGATCGCAAAAAGGAAACATCTCGACAAATCTTGCTGTAAAGAAACCCGGCGCAAAATTTGCCAGCTATCGTCTTCACATGTGTCTCTTGGAAATCAATAATGTTGTTGATTAGTCCACTGAACGCAAGGCCCTCCAACAAGCTCATCTCTTGGGGAACACGCTTTTCAACATATTCCCGCCCGACGCTCTGAAGATCGTCTTCGCTAAGAGGCTCATTATCTTCACGTCTCAATCCTAGTCGATGGACTACATCTTTCTTCCACAGCTTGAGCTCGATCAACTCGTACATGGAAGTCATGGTGTCTGGCACCGTTTCTAGTCTGTCATTCCAAGTATAACAGAGGGCATCTAGCTGAATCGGAATTCGCACTAGACCCTGAATAAGCCAATGTTGTTTGAGAAAGTTGCGCACTTGCTCGACTTTGTGCGTGTCGGTGAAGGCCATTCTGACATATTCATCAACCTGATCTGGATAGAAGCCAACAGTTTCCAGCTCGAGGTCCGGAGGGCTCACGCCCCTGGAAAGACCTGCTGCAGACGGCCGGGATGTGATGATGACGTTTGGTTGACTCAACAACTCCTGGACAAAAGCATACATGTCGCCACTGGAACTCAAGTCGTGTAAAATCTCGTCAAGACCATCAAGGAGAAATAGGGTCCTATTGGCGACTGCTGTCATTGATTCCGATAGTTCTCTAGCGAATTCGGGTTCGCTGGTTGGCCGCGAGAAGAACTCATGCAAAAGGAGCTTCTCGAGGTTGTATCCTGGGGTGTCCCGTGTGTTGCCTAATTTAAGATTGCGTAAGGGTATCCAAAGAAGGCGATCGAACAATCTCGTCCATGAGCAATGTAGCTCAGTTTCTGGTGTATAGAAATCGTGGACTATTTTCTTGCATAACGTGGTCTTGCCGACTCCCGCGCGTCCCCGAATCAGGATACGTCTTGGTTGCTTCCCCCCTTTATTTTGCTGAGCGTCGAATATCTTTGATAAATCGACCCGACGTATCTCTTCGGGTATCTCAACTTTTTGTCGATCCAAGAGCGAAAAAGACACCGAGTCATCTGCCTCATGACTCTTACCGTCGCCAGCCTTTTCGACAATAGCGAGGTTAATGTAGCATGATCTCATGGCAAGAGAATCGCCCGACAATCTTTTAATCTTGAGCTTGCCACTGTTAAAATATCTTTCTTTAATCATGCGATCCGCTCTGGCGAGTAGGCTCCCCTCTCGGATCTTTACAGCCATTTCTTCAATAGTTTTCGCGACGGTCGAGTAAGCTTGACACTTGGGGCCACCGAACTTGTTCATTAGGACGTGGGGTCGATCAAGACGCTGTTTTCTCCCTCCTATCAAAGTGGCCGAATCTTCATGCACCAGCTAGCACATGTAAGCTACATGATAAAGGAAGATTCGCGAGGGGGTGCGTAGAGAGATCCAATCCAGGCATTACTCTCAGAAGGACATTTACCTCTTTTGGCTGAAAAGCTCTAGCGCCTGATAACCATTGGGAGTAGACGACCAACAGCCAGGGCGTGAAATGATGAGCTTGTGAAGTATTATGTAATAGTAACACAGCAGCAAGTAATACCACTATCCAGACTATGTGTAGGAAAGGGGAAAAGACCCAGCACAGCCAAACTTTTCGTAGCAGATTAGTCTTCATTCCCTCCCAGAAGTATTCGGCGTGTATGTCGTGTTTACGTTGTAGCTCTACAAAGTCACGGACGAGCTCGTCGAGATGGGGTGGCGGCTCCCTCGTGCAATCGATCAAAGCCGATACCGAGCGGCCACCGAGCCATGCCCAGAGAGGCAAGACGAACTCGGGAATTTCTTTAAACGACGTGCCACGGAACGGCGTGGCCAGAAAAACAATGCCCCGGGTCGTTTTCCGGAGAGCCGTGAGGTCCCGCTCATCACTACCCAGCTTCGGATCTCTTGCCAGAGCTTTGATTAAGATGATGCCTCCAAGACACGAGGCGATGAAAAGAATGGGCCGTCTTGGTCTCCTCGGTGTTTCCCTGCGGCCTTCTGCCACGTGGAGGGTGAGCGAGTTGAGCAGATGCCGCGCCGACTCCTCGAGTGTCGTTGCAATGGTGTCGGGTTTTTGGACCAGCTCGGCGGGCCAGTTGCAGGTGAAAATTCGAGCTCCTTTGACCCTTGCTGCGAGCATGTTCTCGTCAAGCAGCCAGTTGACGTCTTCGCCCGGACTTTTGGAGTAGGCCCATGTCCCGGGTGACTGCGTGTCCAAGCCGTGGATGGCAATGATATCGAGGTCAGCATTCGCGTCCCGAGTGGCGGGGTTGGCCCGGAAAAGAACAGTTTTATTCTCATGGGAAGACGCCATCTTCTTTGCCGTCTTGGGGATGAAGCAAAATAATCGAGAGAAAGTATGATTAAGTGAGGGGAGGGGAAGCCACAAAGGGACAAGGCAGAGAAAAAGAGACATGGAAGGAGCCGCCCCCAAAAGATCCAACTTGGCAAGGCATGTGCGCCGGACTTCATGAGTGCCCAGCGATTATGCCTGCCGTCTTTGGGCGTCAATTGTGCTGCTCACACATCATCAGAAGCCAATAACATGGCAATACGGAGTACTTGAAAGTTACACTGCATCGAGTAGGTGTATTGGAAGCTGTGTGTATCAGCGGCTGTAGCCAATGAGCTGTTAGCTGACATGACAAGGTGCCAGGCCACAGCGGGCTCGGCTCACTCTTTGACGGATTGTCATCTCAGGTCTCAAACAGGGTGAAAAGACGCTGCTTCTAGTCTGAAAGTGCGCAACATTCTGTGTTTTAAAGTAACATTGAACCAACTAGACAAGTCCCTTAGTAGAATCGCATCCATGGCATGACTCCCGGGCATGGCATCAAGGCAAGAACTAGCCATTTCTATAACAACTAGTATTAAATTGCCATGTCACGGATATAAACAAGACTATGTTTCACGAGGGTTTTACTCGTTGTCGCCATTTATGCTAGTTTCCCCAACCTCCCTTGTCACCGTGACCCCTGATAGTCGTCAACTCCTCGTCAGCAACCACTATAGATTTCTCTCCAGTATTCTCACCGGGAATCGCGGCAGCTCTTCGTAAACGCAGATATTTCTTCACGGAATAGCTAGCTACCTCTGGAGGGACCATGCCGACGACAGAGACGGACTTGGTGACTCGAACACGGCAGAGGATGCTGTAAATATCCAAGACCGAAGCCAAAAATTCCATTTTAGCCCAGTGCCGTTGGGGGCAGTGTGTTGGGCAAAGATCCGTCATGGCAGCGGTGCATGTCCCGGCCGAATTGACCTTTTCCCTCCATCATTCTCGATGAGCAAGTCAAGAAGAAAATTATCTGCGACGCTACCGAGTATCTTGAACTGTTCAAGAAGCAATGGTATTCTAATCGGGGAATTCCCTACAGGCGCAGCTATCTCTTCCATGGGCCATCAGGAACCGGTAAAAGGTCTCTGAACCTTGCCATGGCTGGCTTCTTCGGAATGCGTATCTACATTATTAATCTTGATAATACCAGTACCACTGAGGACGATCTGGCGTTCCTCTTTGCTAGTCTCCTGGAACAATGTTCTGTTCTTCTCAAAGACGTCGAATATGCTGGTCACATCCGTGTCCGGGACTGACCTTCACGCCAATGTCCCTCCGTCACGAGATATGTTAGACGGAAATTGCCCTGTTACATAAGGGCTACGGTCACGGGATTAGGGCAGAAGGTCCTCACCGACTTCTTGTATAAATAGACGTCTTCGGTCCCTCAAGGCCTTGAGGAAAACCAAGGACCTTTGATACCAAAGACTGTTATTAGTTGAATTGGGCTAAATTGCTCCAAGCCCTCTATTGAGCCCTTGTCACAAGATACCGCTTGTCACAACAGAAGCCAACCGCGCATCAGCTACTTCCACCCGGGGGCGTATAGCCTTGTCGGGCTTGCTAAATGTGCTTGATGGCGCAGCGTTCAAAGAGGGTCGCGGTGCCATCTTGACAACCAACGATATCAGTTCAGGCCATCTATACATTATACGAAACGAGGCCAAGGGCGGACAGGCGACAAATGTCGGATGCAGCCGAATTTGCTGCCAAGCTCCCAGAAGAACTACAGTTTTGTCTAGTCGAAATTCAAGGCCTCCTTCCCCGGCTTAAGAACAATCCATCTGCTGCTATAGCTGCTACGGACAAATAGGTCGCACAACATTATGCAGGAATTATAGCAGGAGAGGGTATTCTTAACCTCTGAAGTAGTGCAAGAAATATTAGATAATCACATCTGAAATAACTGTAGCTCTGTAATGTTCGTGCTTAGGATAATGGACGCCAAGTCTATATATAAATTAGCAGACACGTAGCCTGCGTGAACTTACCAGCGAGGTGCTGAAAAAACGGAAGTCGGAAGGCGCGACAACAAGAGAAGCCTCTGTCATTTAGGCAAACCATTTCTACTGCGTAGCCATGTAATGGGACTTGACATGCCAAGCTGAGAATGCCCTTCGTCCGACTTTTGCTCGCCTATCTGGCCTGCCCTGGCGTGATTTGTTAAATTTGGCCTAACATAATCGAGATCTCTTGTTGTTTGCATAAGAGTTAGGGTTAGGGTTGGCTAAGGAATGTCAGATTTACTAGTCGAGGCAGTTGTCCACACTCTCAAGTGAATATTGTCTGTTCAGCCCCAGAAAGCATTATTTGACATCCCCTTTGCTGTAAAGGGATTAACGATGATCTATTTAAACCAACAGAGATGCCTACGAGTCCGTAATAAAGGCTCCAAATGACGGCGGCGTTGGCTGGGGGATGGCGAATCACGTGACCACACCCCTTACATTTGTACAACAGCTGCTCCATGCTCTCATCCCCATCAGTTCTTCATCATCCAAATATCAACGCAAATAATCTCCAACACCCATGGGCCAATCCATTGGAAGTCTGTTCCCGCTTCGGTGGCGACTCTGGCTGGGCAAACTGCTTTTCCCGCCCCTCGGCCCTTCTACATACAGAGTCAGCTGGCATCGCGTAATCAAGGGACCATGCGATCCCACCGAAGTCGAGGCCATGAATTACGTCGCCGCGCACACCACGGTTCCGGTGCCCAAAATCTATGCTGTGCATAACGAGGGTCACTTTACCTACATTGAGATGGAATTTATTTGTGGTGAAACCTTGGAGGAAGCGTGGGAGCATCTGTCAAAAGGCCAGATGATGGCCATCTTTGACGATCTCAAAAACCACTTGTCGAGCCTCCGCGCGCTGCAGCCTCCAAAACAGGGCATGGTCTCGTCTGCGCTCCAGAACCCGGCGTTTGACTGCCGCATTGGCTTTCGCTTCTTTGGACCCGTAAGCCACGACGGCTTTCACTCACTTACGCGAGGGCATTTAATCATGGAAGATGTCGAGCCGTTTCTTGGCCCGGAAGTAGCAAAGACGCACACGGGCAGCTATGCAACGTACTTTACCCACGCAGATCTAGCGCCAAGGAATATCATGGTGCGAAACGGACGTATTATAGCCATCATTGACTGGGCTTTTGCGGGATGGTATCCGGAGTATTGGGAATATACAAAGGTGCACTATAATATGTTTATGGGTCAAGATGTTTGGGTGGAATATATGCGTCTTATCTTGCCTGGCTATGAGACGGAACTTGCAGCGGAGCGAATCCTTTGGAGAAGGCTACCGGAGCCGGGGACGATTTCTGGCACATTCTCCAATCCCCACGTTCATACCAAGGGTTCGACTCCTTCCGCAGAATGGTTGAGGAAAAGAGCTGGTCTCAAATCAAAAGACTTGTGGTCTCTTGCCTTGGCTAGAGGAAATTATGACACTACTGTCGTAACCTAGGTAATTTACAAGAAGTTGAATGGCAAGAAACAAGAAGCGAGGAAAAGTTGAGTTGAGTATAGTGGACCTTTAAGCTTTCTGTTCATTAATGCGAGGGAAGACTCTACTTTCAGGCTTTTGACTTTTTTTTTTTTTTTTTTCAGAAATAAAGAGCAACAACGAGGGAGAGTCCCTGAGAATCAAGCCGTGTAGCCTTGCACGCTTGCATGCGCTGCAACAAGATAAGCGTGGCCGCCGCCCTCCATGTCATAAAAATTACACAACCAACAGCACGCCAACAAGTGGTGTCCCAATAGGCCAATGTGACCTCCCATGCTTGTTTACCCAGGTTTAGCTCTCCGGTGGAAGCTCCCATTATCCCATGATTGGATATAATTGCATATGCCTTTGTCACCCACGATGCAAGTCGACGGCTGAGTCGGTTTCAAACGTGGGACCATCTCCACACCGGGGCGCTTAGGGCTGCATCATGCAGGCGATTATGACCGATCCGACGCGCTTGTGAGGCTCATGAGAAATGTCATTATGACGATAGTGCCAGCGGTAAGAGAGGCACCTTGATTGGGCACAGCCGGACAGCCCCCAGCGAGGCTGGCTGCCTGCCGCTGGCACCAGCAAAAGGGCCGGGCTTCTAATATACCACAACCAACACTCGGGGGATAACTACTTAAAACCAGAAATCCCGCGGCATTCATCTCGCTTTTTTCCCGTCATCAAACTGTCTACACCAGCCTTATTGTAAACTCTTCCCCTCAAGCGGCTGTTTCTCTATCGTCTACAAAAACGTTGGTGAGTTTAATCAGAAGAACCACCGCTGCCATACTTACAGAAATACCCTCCAGGTTGGATACTACTTTGATACCAGACTCCACCATGGCACGATTAGCTACCGTCGCCTTGTACCATCGGGATACTCTTTCCAAAGGTCATTCCCGGCGAATTTTTGGGTACGACGCTTTCCACTGGGGAATGATGGTCATGCCGGAAAGTAGTCACGGCCGAGATTGCAATGCGTATGAAGCCACGGATGCATCTGAAATTGACCCCGCCACTTTCAGGATGAAGAATCCTCACATGAACTGGTGGTTCCGTCCTAAAGAAAACATTGACCCCGAGCTTAGTTCCAAGCTTATTGGGCGCATCGTTATCGGTCATATACCGGAGGATGTATTAAACCTTGAACTAGAGAAGTTTTTTGCCAGCATTCCCTTGCCGGTTAAAAACACGAATCCGCAGGAGAGCTGCGTGACTTGGACCGTGAATGTTATTCTGGCGCTGCAAGGGAAGAATTGGGCATGGACCTTTGATATTGAACCGTTCAAGGATTGGGCGCTTGCTTACGCTGACGACAGAATGAAGTTGACTGATTCTACCCAGCCAAAGGTGGTGACATACAGTGCACAAAACGGAGAGTAGGGGAATCAAAGAGTTTTGTTTGTACTTGAGGCAAATTTCGCATAGTCTAGAAATGCATCTACCCCATTGATGGTAGCGTACTCCTCTTTTAGTACAGCAAGGCAGCTGGTGTCACTCATCGTTGGATCATGTGCCCCCGTCCAATGTATTATTCACTGGGGCTGGGCTGAAAAGACCAAGGAGCCAGTTCCATAGTTGATACCATGGCCCTGTCCGAAGCTCACCACAGCGTCATTGGCTATAAGCGGTGATTGACCAACGGCCTATTGTTTGAACTCCGTCTTATGACCCGGAGCGTTATAAAGTGCTGCAGGGCGTTAGTTTCGTGGTGGACCCGGAAGTCATTGTCTGCGAATATTTGAGGCAAAGCATGCATCTATTGATAGATGATGAGATTTAACGGAGCCTGGTCACCGGATTCACGGCTTACAGGGGATGTATCAAGAGGGAAATTACTCATCCTATATAGCCTGGACTACTATCTCATAAGCTATCCATATATTGAAAAACTTCCTGACTTAACATCAATGCACTTTTCTTAAAGGATTTGTGGTATTTAAAGGCAAAAACAAGTGATAATCTCATTTATCACCTGTAAAATATAGCGATCAACATACAGCTTGAAGAAGGTAACTCTATCCAGTCAAAGTTCCACATTCCATCCACCTCTGGCCTTTGCCCCCCGAAGCTCCTTGCACCCGCAAACTCTACGCATGCCGCTCGCTACATATGTAGCTTTACGCGCCGTCAGGCTTCCTCTCACCCTTCTTCCAATAGATTCTCTCTTCGTTATCCTGATGATACTCCTTTTCGCCTATCTTGTTCTGATCAAGCCAGATGATCACGTCCACCTTGCCATGGCTGATAATTTCATCGAGCTCGACGCTCCAGAAAATGCCGTCCCTTTTGGGCGTCTGATCATGCGGGAAGATGAGGTAGGCCTTTCCCTTTGCCTGCTGCGCATAGTACTTGGAAAACGCCTTCTGGAAGTCTCTAAAGGTCTCGGCGTCAATGTCCTTGTACTGGCCCTGCTGGTAGAAGTTGTCGCTCTTCCAGATGTCGCGGACTGTGGTGAGTCCCTGCTTTTTCGCCGTCGCCCAGTCTCTGATTTTGGCAATCGTCTGCCTGCCTTGGCCCGAGAAGAAAGCAGCCTTGTCCTTGTGTGGATGCCCCTCCTTGGCGTACTTGTGGAAGTCTTTGCCATCCCTGATCAATTCCACGACTTCATTCTTGTCTGGGATGTGCTTGTTGCGAGGATAGAGCTCAAGGCTGCTGAGGTCGCTGACAGGGGCTCCAAGGGCAGTACCTGACTGTGAGGAAAAGAGGAGCAAGGAGCTCAGGAGGGAAAATAGGAAGAGGAGGACTCCGCCTTTGCGGTTGGAGGTAGAGTACATCATATTTGGCTGGAGCCAACTTGTGGATGCAGAGCAAGTAGTTTGAAAGAGTATAGATGATGGAGTGCGTTTGGGTGATGATTCAGAACAGAAGCTGAGGAGTCTCGTGGAATGAGGCCATGTTTATAGTTTAGCCTTGGGCATAGAGCTTCCTCTTCTCTCAGAAACCTCAGACTGCCATTATTTCGTGCTACGAGATACTGACACGGCTACGACGCGCAAGGGGTCATACGGTGCTGACTCTGGTAGGTCTCGTTGTACAGCGTTCTCAATACGAAGTGAGCCATATTCCGCAGCTTCATTCATGTCGCGATACACTTATTGCGTATCTTTGGTGGCGAAAAAAAGAATTCTGCCTTAACCGCTACCGATCTCGGCTTACACTCCAAAGGATAACGGCACGGGAATCATCCTAGTCGGCCAGCACCACCTCCGTGAGGAGCCGGAAAAGCACCTGGGGACTGCTTTGGAGGACATTTGCAGCATGGTAGAATGCCGTCTCGGACACTCCCCGATGGGATTGCAGTTGGGCATGCAGCAGCATGTTTACCTCCTCCGCGAGATTCATCAGCATCAAATAGCCCTGTCTTCTGTCTTGCTCTTTCCAGGATTCCGTTGTTTCAGCAGACGTCTCCGCCAACAGCTTGTGCTCATAAACGCTGATTTGTCGTGGGCAATATGCACCACGTTTAGCGACCACCAATCCTTCCGAAATCACCGAAAAACAAAGGAGGATCCTAGTTGCGGAGACGTCTAAAATTTGCCATGATAACGTAGACGAGTCCTACCTTTTCCTAGACGGCACGAAACTTGATGCACTCCCAATCCTTCAACGGCCCGTCGCCGTTGTTCACTGGCACCTCCGCAAGTAAGCAAGGCAGAGGCAGTGTCGGCGATCAGTGCCCAACGCAGGGCTGCTCGGACCAAGACGTCAATTGAAACAAATTGTTGCAGTTGGTGTGACCCAGGCGTAAGCTCCGGGCAGTAGTTGTTGCTTCGTCTCCAACTTTCGAGGGGGAAATTGCAGCCGAGACGTCTATACTGAGCCCGGGTAGTGCATTTGGAATATGTCGCCGACTGTTTCTACATGTGAAAGATCAGCATGGTAACAACACGTGAAAGCATGACTCGAACTCGGTGGCAACCATCCCCCCCCCTTTCTCCCTTCGCAAATAATTGTGAGCAGCCTGATTCGTCTCAGAACAAGGACCAAGCTCGGTCCAGCACACTTTGTAGCACAAGCCTCCGGTTGCTGACGGGGAGGATGTTTTGGCCGTCTCACAAGAGCCGTCACAACTCAGCCCAGGAGCCGGATTAACCAACTCCGAAGTCAGTTCCAAATTTCGTCATCGCCGACAAATCATTCAAATCACCTTCCATTTCGTCATTCCACAACCAAAAAAAAATAAAAATAAAAAGAGTCAAGCCTTCTCATTTACCGTACACTCATCTGCTCTGTTCATCATGTCGTCTACCGCAAATTTGTTGCCAGACAAAGTGGGGGACGACATCGCCAACGGCAACATCCAAGGCGTCTCAGAATTCTACACATCAGCAGACCCGTCGAAACAGTCGGATTTGCTCAGGGGAATAGCAGGGCGCGCAGCAAAAGCAAAACAGGTCGACATGCTCAACTGGGTCTTTAGCCAAGGGTTCCAGCTAGCGCCAGACTCGTTAAACAACGACTTTTACCACCAAGTGTGCTGGGCGCGCTCCCTTGCCGTGTGGCAGGCGCTTGTCCGAAACGGAGTCGAGATTGGCGGGCACCATAGCGAATTTATAGGCGACGCACTGAGCTTTGCAGCATACCATGGCGACGTCGAGATTGCACGCTTGCTCCTGGAGAATGGCGTGGACCCCAACCAGGCATGGGGATACGACGATGTAGAGCCGGGTACTTGGGCCGTCGTTGGCGAGCATCCGTCGCTGGAGATGCTACGTCTGATGCTTCAGCACAGATGGCACCCGGACGAGAGCGGCGCGCATATTGCCGCGGCCGAACGGGGCAATATGGAGGCGCTGCAGTTGCTGGTTGACCATGGTGCTGATCTGGAGCTGGTAGAGGGATGGTGGTTCAATTCGGTGGTGATTGAGAGGGACGAGCGGGGGACCGCCTTGTATCGCGCGGCGTACAAGGGCCAACATGAGCCGGTGGCATACTTGATGAGTAAAGGTGCCGATGTGTGGTTCAAGGATACAAAGGATCGGTCGGTCTTGTGGGCGGCGAAGCAAGGGGGGAACGACAAGGTGGTGACGTTGTTGAAAGAATCGGGGCTGGAGGAATAATCGACAAGGCATACGTCTGGCCACGTATTGCGATGCGTGTTTGTATGGTATTTTCTCTGGAATAACACGGTTCTCTACCCGATGACGTTACCTACTTAGTTGTCAACGGGTAGTTTGGGTATAACCAAGCACATGGTGTTTATATATTTAGTCTTTACATACTGTAGCGCCAGCAAAATTTTCAGTCAGGTTGAGGAATGCAAAAAAATACAATGGATATGCATGTATACTTGAAAGCTCCCTTTCACATTCGCGCCTGGCCATTAAAAATCACATCCCCCAAAGTTCATCACCACCAGGTGGTGCGCGGGGTTCAATGCAAAGTAATCTGGACGGTCGGTGTGTGGGTCACACTGGCGGGGTGCTTTCAGGGACGAACCGACATGGATGGACTTGACATTTCGGTTTCAACTGCCCCTGAACAGGTCAAGTGGAATTTTCCGCATCTCTTTAGCTGCAATGTGGCTCGTGGGGCCTCTTCTGCCATACAAGTCTCCTGGGTAAGCGAGTCTCCACGAGCCATTGGGCAACTAAAGAGATTACGAGGCAGGCGGGTCATTGCGGGGGCCCCTCTGCTCCGGTTACTGGCCGTTTAATTTCTATTTCAAGATTTAAATTTACCGCAATTTTCCGATTGGTCATTGACCCCGGGAACAAACACCCCACAACGTCTCGCTTACCTCGATGTCGTGAGGTACTAGGACATAGACCCGCTCGGCAGTTGAAATCCGGCGGCGTGGGACGATTAATCACAAGGGGAAGCGAATATAGTGTCACAGGAGACGGGGTAGATGTTTTATCAAATGCGCAACATTTTCTCTCCGTGACTAACGTGGGGGGCATACGGCCACCCAGACATGACAATACACTGCCGCTTAGACGCCGCCGAGTAGAAGAGGGAATCAATCGATTCACCTTGACTGCCGGGCCCGTCGTCATCTGCGGACACGTCACTTTCCCGCCAACTTGTTCATCAGATTCTTTATATCGTCGGCCGTCTTTGCGTATTCCAGGAACAGCTGTGACAACTCTTCCTTTTGCTTGGCATCCTCCTGGCGCTGCTCAAGGTGCTGGACGGTGCCGTGCTGGGGCGCGTCGGCGCTGGCAGCGACGGTCATGAAGGTGGCGGCCACTGCGGCTGCGTTAGCTGGGCATGATGCGTGGAAACAGAGGTAGAGCAACTCACAGGCCAGGGCAACGGCAGCAAATCGAACCATTTTGACGCTTTGGTGTGTTTTAAATGAGTGTGTGGATGTGGGAACAATGAGCGAGTACGGATGAATGCTGGCCTGTAGAAGCAAAGGCAGGACTAGACGTTGGGATATATATATCTCAGACGTCTACAGCATCATGCAAGTATCCGGACAAGTTGGATCAGATGACCGCCATGTGAACGCGCCTTCTTCACAACAGTTGGCAATAAGCATGGCATGGCATGGCATGGCATGACAAGACACAGCCTTATGTGCGTCACGCTAGTCTGGGGTTATATTCGGCGTTATGCATCCTCACACCACGAGCTTTTAGTGCAACAAAAGCCTCGCACTATGAACTAGCTGACAAGTCTATGAAACATTGACACACGTCAGGCAACGGCAATGCGTCTGGTCTCTTTGTCGCGCATCGGTAGTTGTCGCCGTCGATCATTGCGCAGCGCAATAAGGGTACATATGTAACGGATAATCCCTCCGGTCTCCACCGAGCCGAGTCATTCTAGAGTTTCCATCCTCGTTATTACCAGAGACATGGAGCCTACACGTGGAAAGACGACCAACATCACTTGGCGCTTCATCGTGCGATTCGCGAGCTTGAACCCCGGCCGTCGGGCTCAACTCGCAGTCCTTATTTTCATAGCCGATACCGGGGAAATGGGTATCCCAAGCAGGGGCTATTACCGCGGAGTTATCGCTTATGCATCGCCCCGGAGAGCAAAATTGGGGAGCCCGGCATTGGAGGTCAACTCGTACCGAGCACGTCGCCTGACTCTCGTGGAGCATCGTATTGCTTCCCATCAGTTGGTGTCCCTTGATGGCACTTGCTAGAGGCATACATCCATGTCTCCTTCTCTTCCGTCTCTTGTCAAAGACACGTGTTGCAAAAGCAAGGTAATATCACCAACAGCCCAGTGAGGGTGAATCACCCTGTTTAATTACATGTCGAATGGTAACTTTCTCAATGTTTCATCCCACTTCATACCCTCCAAGCACGCGTCCCTACGACAGAAATTCCCTCGGCTTGCGAGTCGTGGTTATGTCGTATCATCGGCTTTGACCGACAACTCGGCTGCCAGCCTCAAACTCAGCACCACAAGGGTTCCCAAAAATTCTGACGCAGCCTTCACTACTTGCTCTTTGCAAAATAGTCTCAATTCATGCCATTATGCACTTTCGTTTCAGTATATGCCAAGAAACCAAGAGTCATGATGGTCAAGCACGCAGCAAGGCGGCTGCACTGCCGGCATGGCTATGTCGATCTACAATGCCGCACGTCTGTGACGATCACCATCTCGGAAATCCCTTTCTTCATTCCAGCATGCTGTTCGTATACCGACGCATATTCATGTGCATAATCATGCGATCCTGCATAATCTGGACAATAGCATGACATGACGGCATAGCCATCTTGTCCTATGCCTATCCACTCGGCAAACTAGCCATGGAAGCTAGTGGTCATGTCATCACGAGGCATATACTTCCAACTACACGAGAAGAAGAGAAAGCAAGTTTCGTTATGTCCCGGCATGTAAGCAAGAATGGAGTATATATCTTCATGTCGTTTTCCACTTGGATCCCATCTTCTTCACGGGCTTCACCCATCACTTCATCAACTCACTCGCTTCACACATTCATTCATTAGTTTATTCTTCACCACATTCTTTACTTACAGATATTGACTTCCGCCACCATGCGGTTCACGCATGGCCTAGCCCTCTTGGGCCTCGCCGTCATGGCAGCCGCCTACTCCGAGGTTGGCATCTACGAGCGATTCTACTTCTACTATGCTTATAAACTGGATGCCATGACCGTGGGGGAGAAAAAGATTGCCACCGGATGTGGTGCCAATTGCAATTTTGACGAATTCATCAACTTCGTTGAAGAAAACAAAGGCGCGAATCTCCGCAAGGTCTCCACCGAACACTTCCCCGACATTGAGAGGACTGCCGAGCTGTATGCGAATAGCGGCGCGGCGACCCAAGTGAGGGAAGGGCGTGTCTTCAATGGAGTCGGTAATTACGGAGAACTCTTCGAGAAGGTGCGGACTAGGCTCGAGGGTCTCCAGCACAAAACGAACTACGAGTACGACAAGCTGTCGGGGGAAGAACTGGCAACCAAGGTCCAGGAGGTCAAGACAAAGCTTATGGAATCCCTGAAGCAGGTCTGGCAGGGCCGCGTGCGAGCCTCGTTGTCTTCTTTCAAGCCATACGAGGGTTTCAAAATCGTCGAGACTGCCGACGGCAAAGCGGTCGACTTTAAAGCCACACTCGAAGCCAAGGAAAACAAGGGAGCCATAACAGAAGAGCATCTGAAGAAGCTTTGGGACGAGCATGTAGAAAATTTCAAAGGCGCAGATGCCGTCAAGGAATTCAAGCCGCTCAAGGACTGGCACCCAGCTATTGTTGAGGAGAATGGAATCATCAGCATGAGATCTTCGTTGGAGGGGGCAGTGGAGAGCGGCTGGATTCCAAAAGATTCAAAATGGCTCCAGAGAAATTGGAAGAAGAGCTACGATATCGGCCATAGTCGCAACGTTGACTCTGTTGGGGATACTTACAAAGCCTTGGAAACCAAACTCTGCCCGGGGGCGCCTAGCAGACGTGATTTTGGACTGCTGCGCAAACGACAGGCCCTTCTCTGTATTAGAGCCGCCGAGATTGAAAAGACCATGGACATCAAGGCAGGGGATGTGGACAACGGGGGTAAGCCGCCGGGAGAGAAGCCGCCGAACCCGGGCGAGGAGGGCAAGCCGCCGGGAGAGAAGAACATCCCGGCCAGCGAGGAGCAAGTCAAGAGGGCCAACAGTGTGTCGGAAAACTCGTTTGAGAAGTCGGCCGAGAAGCGCCTGGGCAAAGTACCAAAGTCGTTTGAGGAAAAGTACGGGACGAATTCGTACAAGGAGCTGCGGACCAAGGCCCTCGAGTACAAGCCACTGGAGCCCAACTCGCCCAAAATTCGTTCCGGCGGCACCGGTCTCTCCAAGGTCGGAAAGGCCTTGGGCGCCGTCGGCGGCGTCCTGTACGTCAAGGGCATCATCGACGCCTTCAGGGACCACGTCTCTCCTCTGCACTTCTTCGCGGCCGTCACCTCCATCGTCCCCTTTCTGGGGTGTGCCGTTGAAACTGGCGCCTCGGTCGAGGACAAGGTGCCCGCCGGCTTCATCGTGGCCGAGGGCGTCTTGTGCAACGTTGCCGATGCCCTGCTCCTGACGCCCTTTTGGCCGGTCGGCATCGCGCTTCACCTTGTCAATGCCGTTGTCAAGTTCTTCCGCCCTCCTCCCACGCCGCCGACCGTCTTGGAGCTGGCCGAGAAGCGAGACGCGGTCTGGGCTCACGCGCTCGAGGACATTTACCGATACACCTACTCGGCGTACGAGACCCAGCAGAAGTCGTCCTTTGCCTTCAAGACGGAGAACGCCCTGTTCTTCGACTCGCTCAATGTCCTCTCCGAGTCGGCCGACACCATTGGCTCGCTGAATGCGACAGGCTCGGCTGAGCTGTTTGATCCCAAGCTGTTTCCCGACCAGAGCGCCGTGCCAGACGCGGCCGAGCTCGAGACCAGGTCCAAGGAGGCCATTACAAACCTTGAAGAAGAGGAATGGGGAGCCGTGTTGCGCCGCCAGCGCAACACTCTGCTTCGTACCGCCATTGCCACGGCCAACGGCTCGCTCTTTGAACTGGACAAGGCGGCTGTCGACGTCAATGACAAGTTTATCAAGTATATCGAATCCCCGGAATTCAAGGAGACGTATCCCAATAGCGGCTGGCAGGGGGAGAAGATTCTTGCCTTTTTCAAAAATTGGGCAACTTCGATCCGCAAGCATCCTGAACTGGGTGTGGCTGGACCTGCAGGGCTACTTCTTGCCATACCTGCAGGGGAGGACAAGGACTTTGAATACCCTGATATCCATACCTTTATCAATAAGAGAGTCGAGGAGACAACCGAGTATGTGAGATCGAAACCTCCGGTGTTGCCACGGGCGCTAGACGTTTCATTTGTTCTCGGGCAGTCCAAGGCACTTTTGAACCTTCCCAAAGACACGCTATCCCCCTTGTCCTTCTTGGAGGTTGAAGTGAGCTCGGCATCTGAAAAGCCCCTTTCACCACTATACCTCCAGACACTTGTGGTCCGCCACACGCGGGAGATTGTCGACGTCATGTACGGGCGCATGAAGGAATCGGACCTCAAAGACACCGACTTTGCCGTGCAAGATCCCGAGCTCCTCAAAAACTTCCGCCTCCTCATCGCCATGAAGCTCGGCGCGGTCCACGACGCCGACCGAGTCGCGGAAATCCAGAGGCGCCACCCCAGCGGCTACGACCCCGAGCTCCTCAACCACCGCGGCCTCGTCCGCGCCATCACCCCGTACATCCCCGTCGTCCTGGAAAATCCCACCGACCCCGTCCCCGTGTCTCACTACCTGACAATGGTATCTGGCCTCGAGAAGACGCTTGTCGACGAGGCCCTCCAAGCCCGAGTGGCCAAGTACGTCGAGACACAAGACGAGGCGACCAAGAGCTTCTGGGAAGAGCAAAAGAAGAACTTTAACAGTCTCAAGGCGATTGCGGAAAAGATTACCGGTGTGCTGGCCCGCCCGCCCTCTATGCCGGGCGACTTTCTGGCCAAGCACAAGCCTACGTGTGTTAGTAAGGGCCAGGACGAGACGATGTGCCAGTACTTGGTGGAGGCGTGCTACTTTGCCGAGAACATGGGCGACGAGTTTGTCAACCAGTGCTTGGACGCGGCCGTGTCGCTTGAGAAGACGAGGGAGCACAAGGTTGACCTGTGCGCCAAGTTCCCCAGCTACAACAGCTGCGAGCTGGCTATTCATGACTGCGACAAGACGTACAGGAATAGCATGTACACGGTGCTTTTTGAGTGCGCGGCCAGGGCTGCGCCTGACCGTGAGGCAGAGTATGCCAAGATGGCGGCCGAGTAGATGACCAGTGGGAGATGCTTTGTGTGAACTGGAGGAGGGGGCACGGCTGGATTGGTTTTTTAGAAATTATGACGAGAATGTTTTAGGGATGAATGGGATGGTCTAGTGGGACTTGATTGGCATTTTTGGCAGTTGTGCATGATGTGTATAGGTATATGTGACGGTGGCTGCAAGTAGCCCGACATTATGAACTCTGACATTCCTGGTCTTGGGGAGCTGGTTTATAAAAGATGTAGGCAACTTGATGCACTTGAACTTGCGTTCATCTACTTTTATGTGTGATGCTTGAATTATTTGGAAATGTGATGGCGATACTGCAAACTCCCAAAAGGCCTGGCCGGCCTCGTAAATATGCACCAAAGGCAAAGAGGGCAAGAGGACATATAATTGTAGGACGTGAGCGAAGACGGCTTCAAAAGTCGTCTGCAGCACATTGGGGCGTCATTTTATCATTTACGCAGCTTGGAAAACTCAAAACACGACTCCATCTCAAGGGATACCAGAAAGCCTCATATAAAAGCTAGTAAAAGTACTTGAAAAAGACACAATACGTAGGGTAGGTGAGGGTTAGGGTTACCCAACCCTAGGGGCGATCGCGTCGTAGGACAACGCCAGCTCATGTGTAATGCTGGGAAAACTCGCATATTTACAGCACAAAGTCATGGGCAATAGGAAACGCGGAGCAAGTAAAGCCAACCACTTATACGATTTGAATTGTTGTGCTCCTGTGCAAAGCATCCTGCCCCCCATCTTTCGAGAATGCTTCGCCATGCATTGCCCCTGGAAGCAACATCCATCCAATGAGAGTAAACCGACGCCTACTGTCAGGTACCGGCCGAAGAATCATCGGCATGCGGCATCCATGGAGTATCCAGACTTGATCCCCCTCTTCTGCCTTGGCGCTGTGGTGCAAGGTGCCCAATCTCCCATTTTCCGTGCCCGCCAAAACTCGACAAGAGAGACTGGTATATACCGGACCGAATGCCTCATATCTATCGCAGGAGACACTGGTAGTCCCGAGTGCGAGATGTCCCATGGTCAACTCGTCTTTTCCGTCATTCTCTGCCGCAATGCCACGTATATTGCGAAGCAGGCTCCTTCTCTCTTCCGACGTTGGTCTGTCGACTTTCCACATCTCACGGTACCGTTCCTTGGATAGCCACGGAAACAAAAGCAACGTTACATGTTTCTTTTCACACAGCGGCCGCTGAGTATCGCTCGGCCAGAGTCGTGTACAGTAGCTTTCTAGGATTGAGAAGCACTCCAGTATTGGGAGCTTGTCAAAGTCTTGCCTGGGTGCGACAAAGGCGATTTTATCCAACAAGAGACCTCGGACAGACAGAACTAGACTCTCTGAATCAATAGAGGCCGCGCTTGCTGTGGTGCTGCCCGCAGCCTGGCTGGCATACACTTGGCTCCAATGAATGGTAGGGGTATTGGGCATCCAAGTCGGGATTATATCGCCTCGACAAGCACCATCGGCTGTCTTTCTGCTGAAACACAAAAAGTCGAGACTGCTGTGATTCGACAGGTAAATGCTAAAAACCTGCGAGTGGACTTTGACCACCGGAGCGTTGTAGTCGACTCGTACCTGACTCTCGTCAGCCCGTGGAATCAGCCCTAGTATACCATAGAGCTGGTCTCGAGGCTCCGCCATATTCAGGGTGCCTGACTGAAGAAATAACTGTAGCAATGATGAAAATGGTGGCTTGGAGATGGTGTCATGCTTCACTTCGTGAACCTGTTGCTTTTCGACAAAAGTTTTGCACCCTAGAGGCATGTTCTCTCGCTCACGAATAGACACGCCTCCCACGTCCTCTTGGTAATTCATGTATGTGCAAAGCTTCAGCAATGGACTTTCATGTGCTCGAGGTTGGAAATATGCTTGATTAACTCTTTGTTGAAACCCCAACAGCTGGCGCCCGCTGAATGCATCCCGATGGCAGTAAACCATGACTTCCTTTGCCAAAATGAGCTCTTGCTGTATCCAGAGCCTTCGCCAGTAGGGATTTCGGAATATACCTGCAACCGGGTACCAGTAACTTGGATCGGCGAAGCTATCGAGCTCGGTGCCTTCACCCAGGTAACAAAGGCTATCAAACGAAGAGTCGCCAGCCTGCACGCTGTGGTCGAGCCAGGCACAGACAGCAGTCGCCTTTGCGAATATTACTCGCATTAGTTTTACCTGATGCGCCTTCTCGTCACTATCACGCTGGTTGATGCAGATGGCATCTGCCCAAAGAATTCGCGGCTTGTCTGGATAGCGCAGGTCGCCTAGTGCCTTTCTGAGGTTCCCAGCCACCGGAAATGCACAGCCGTTGATTGAAATATCGTAGGTTGGCGAAGGACTTCCCCACGTGTAGCTCAGAGCCTCAAAGCCGGGGTTTTCGTCGAGGCATGCGTGGAACAGGCGTCCTACAATTTCGGTCTGTGGTTTGCCTGGCTGTACTTCAAGTAGCCTGAATTGGGGCTTTCCGGTATCTAGGATTGCATACGGGAAATTCGCGGCCTCTTCTGGCCTCTTTGATTCATGAGTCGATGGTATCTGCGCTCCCGAAATGCTTCTCTGTGTTGGGGAGCGCCTCATGGTGTCTAGCAATAAGGCTGCATGTGTCCATTCAATGGATAAGGGAAGGGAGTAAGGTGAGAAGATAGTACACATATATTTTGTATCTTCTATTTCACTTGCCGTGATAGAATGGAAGGAAGATGAGATTTTATGCATGCATGATCTCGGGAAGTGAGGCTGCGCTGAAGACGAGCGTTTAATAGGACGAATCACGTGTATATATATAACTACTAGCGGCCCTAATAATTATG
Organism: Metarhizium brunneum; assembly: GCF_013426205.1. Taxonomy (NCBI): domain Eukaryota; kingdom Fungi; phylum Ascomycota; class Sordariomycetes; order Hypocreales; family Clavicipitaceae; genus Metarhizium; species Metarhizium brunneum. The sequence goes on along the minus strand of NC_089422.1, from coordinate 9,315,788 downwards.
TAAAGTATTTAATAATACTATAAAAGACGTAATTATTTATAACTTTAATATTATTTAGAAATAAAATTATAATAAGCCTGGTTTATAATATTATAAAAGTTATTACTCCCTTATTATATTACTTATATTATAGTTTATAATTATTAATATAAATATTCAACTTTTATATTAATATATAAGTTTATATATATACATATTTTAAACTTATTTATCAAGTTGCTTATAGCTCAACTTATGGGGGCTAGATTTTATATATATACGTCCCGTTTCCGCTAATACTATAGAGTGAGAGTACATATATTATTAACCGGTTAGAATGTCCTTTTGGAAGGATACTCTGCTAATATTCACTCTGACAGACACGAATATGCGTCATTAAGTGGAAAGAATATAAAACAAGCACCGTCGACACCTAGCCTACTATGTTAAAGCTAGCAAGGCAGACTACCAAGGCAAAACAACTCGATATACCACATCTTCATTAACCTTGCTTCCTCCCACTGAATGATGAGACTTGACTTGTAACCTCTTAAACCACCAGTCTCAGCTCGTTCTAGTTGTTTGATACTGCTCACTCAACACAATCAGCGCCGTGTTACACCTTCTTCATGTAACCGTGCAATACACTTTTGTATTTCTGGAGTCATCTTTTCGTTTTCTTTCAAGCCACATTGTTTTGCCAGCTCCCTAATTTTTGCAATCAAAACATCAAAAGCCGTCGGGCCTTGCTCTTCCTCTTCCTCTTCTTCTTCCTCTTCCTCTTCCCCAGTTGGGGTCGAAGGAATGCCAGCGTCACCGGGGCCAGTGGCATTCCCGACCGACTGAACCAGATCCCGACATTTACGCCCTAAGTTGAAAAGGGGACTAGAATCAGAGCCTCCAACGAATCCGTTGATAAAGTCGATGTAGCTGCTGACCCTGGTATATGCCGTGGGAGGATCTCGGCACTGCCCCCATGTCACGAGGCCGATGACATGTCCCGTCACGGGGTCGACAGGAGGACCGCCGCTGTCCCCCTCGCATGCATCCTTGCCATCGTCGCCAGCGCATATTATGTCTTCAACCGCGCCCAATTTGAGTTTCTCTGAACACTCGCCGCGCTCGTGAATCGTAATATTCACCTTGCTGAGTTTGTCAGCAGGACCCGTGTTGCGACCGTCCAAGCCCCTTGCCTACTAGTCAGCGTTTTTTTTTTCGACTATATCCTACACTGCGAAACTTGGATGGCACTTACCAGCCCGCGACTACTGCGGTGGTATTCAGCTCGGGATCCGAGCCGCTGGCCGGTAGCGTTGCATAGCGAATCGTGTCGCTCTCCTCAATCGGAGTTGCTAGTTTCAAGATGGCAATATCATCATGATGCCGGATCCGGGAGTAACGAGGGTGCAACGCAGCGGATACAACCTCCACTTCTACTCCGCCCTGGCGACTGTCCTGTATAATGAGCTTAGTCCTTGTTATCCTTTGCCGGCTACGCCGAGGTGTGAGACCTCTTGGAAGCCTAAAGGGGGAGTAGACTTACCAGTGTTCCTGCTTTGACAAAGTCAAGACATTTAATACAGTGAGCAGCAGTAAGAACGGTAGTGCTGTCTAGTAAACTGCCTCCGCAAATATGACTCCCGCTTTGTCGTATACTAACAATAAATGGAAATTCACCGCCCTTGGCATATTCTCCGCCAATGAGTCTCTTGTGAATAGTTGCCGCCGATACTAGAAAAGTAGACAACACGGCGGCTAGTGTAATCGTAATAACACGAACCATTGTAAAGGAGGCGGTGGTAAAACGCTAAAGAGAGGTTTGTACAAGGCAAATAGATATAATAGCGCAGGCTAGTATTTAGTGCTAATGGGAAGTGCGGGAATGATTGGTACAAGCGGCTTGATGCAGGTGTCCTCGCACTTATATAAACGCGAATAGAAGAGACTGACGAGTCATACAATACAACCGCATTCTATATAATTCATGTCTCTGCTAGGTCATTCACGCCGCCGGCCGTACCGGTAGGGATGGAGCAGGTTTGGAAGACCGGGGAGAGTTGTCAAGTGGTAGTTCGAGTCCAGGGACCGAAATTATGACACATGTGGCGCGATGAAGCGCCGAGCGTGATGACGAGGGTAAAGAGTGACCTGCGGCGCGGTGAATATTTTGGCCCAGGACCTGGTAGTGAATAGCCGCCCAATTATGAATTGCATCAATGGCATTGTTGCGGCCATGTAGGGGTCCTGGTCATCTATTGACTCATGCACACATGGATGAGCCTGCCCTCTCGGCTGCGTGGTAAGCAAAGCACCACTTGACGTATTCTCTATTGCATTTCAATGCTATCACACTAATAGTTCGTCTGCCTGGCACGCCGTTTGAAGAACATGACTAGGACTAGCCTTGTGGATAATATGCGGGGCAGAGGGGCCACAATGCATAAGTTAATTAAAATCTCTTATTAATATAAGTTGTGATACAATTTATAATTAGTATACCCGGATAATAAACAGCTATTTAGACAAAGTGCTTTAATTAATAAAGAATTCCCTGTATATAATCTATATAAACCTTGTTATCAACATTGAAGTCATTCATAGCTACCAGACGCTTTGGGGATAGACTGTAGTCGACAGCTCCTAGTTGTTGTAACGAGTCGCGATTCAGCCTCCCCCGGCCAACGCAACCGAGACTGTAGCCCCTTTATAAACGGGCCACGTAGACAGCTTCGAGACAATGAATCGTCATCAATCCCCTCTCAACAATCTTCAAGAAATCGCGCCCAGCATCTTGTTGGGAAACGCCCCTAGCTGGGGTTCCATTCTCGGCGCAGACATGGACTTCTTGTGACAAGGGCCTAGCTTGGAGCAATTACTCAATTCATCTAATAACAGTCTTTGGTATCAAAGGTCCTTGGTTTTCCTCAAGGCCTTGAGGGACCAAAGCCGTCTATTTATACAAGAAGTCGGTGAGGACCTTCTGCCCTAATCCCGTGACCGTAGCCCTTGTGTAACCGGCCCATTTCCGTGTAACACTTCTGCCTTAAATCAAAGTCTACGGACTCTAGGCCATCCACACGAGTCATAGCGAAGACATGGTTGAACACGCAAGCGCTTTCAGAGTCACTATTTTAGCCCAACACCATAATGCAATATCCTGCTACTCAAACAGTTGCGAATTCGCTATCAAAGTCATGGAAACAAAGCACCAATGGTTCCTCACAACCAGACTTTACTCGGCCGACCATTCAAGAAAATTCTCCATGTCGCTGCTTTTGCCGTGAGAACTAGACAATAGCCATGAGATACAATGAGTTTTCCGATCAGAACAGCAGATTCGACCCTGATTTTGCGAAACTTGTTGCCGAGACCACAGGGCCAAACGCAACAACTCGTCATGAGCATATTATAACCAGCTTCATCCGGCACGTACACGACTTTGCCCGCGATGTTAAGCTAACCCACGACGAGTGGATGACGGGCGTGGATTATATCAACTCTCTAGGCCAACATTTCACTGCAAAAAGTCACGAGGCTTTTCGTTTACGTGACATGCTCGGACTTGGATCGTACGTTTGCGAGTTTGATGGAGAGTCGAGGCGCCCATCTAACAAGTCTGCAGCTTGGTGGAGGAAATTGAGAACAAGACTATCCCTTGCGGCAGTTCCAACTCTACGTCCTCGGCGGTCCTCGGTCCTCTTTGGGCTCCGGATGCACCATTTCGAGAAAATGGCGCCTCCATCATTCATGGTTCAGTACCAACTGCGCGTGGGCAAGATGCCCGGCAAGGCTTTGGATCTCGCCACGGACACACCGATATCAGGGGCAATTGTTGCTGGGTGCTTGCCCGTTGTTTTGCGCCCCAATCTGACAATATACGGAAGACCATGTCGGCGACTTGTCCTATGCTCATCGCAGAAATCACCTGCACTGACCATGCAAGTTTTTGCTTAAACGACCGAGTTTCGACTTTGAAAACCTATGGAACCCTCCTCTTGATTATTTTCGAGATTCCTTGCAACCTGCTCTGGAAGTTGATAGGATCCGGCTGGTTCCTCCCGTTATCTGATGTCCTCTTTGGCATGGCGTCTATTGGCACAGTCTTTATGCGCTTAAAAAAACCTTAATGCCTACAGGCACCTAAAGGTACTTGTTTTAGATGTTACTACTGGGGAGGGAGCCGGGCTCGGATCCGCAACGTTGGTAGATCATTTTGAGATGCGGGCAGGTGCGTTTGTTCAGGGCACACAATCAAGACTGGTCGCGCGTTTGACGGAAGCCAATGAATGGCCTTGGCGCGCAAAGGGCAAGAGCGACCCCCTCCGCAGCTTGAAAGAGGCGCTGGGTCAACGTGAGGCCGCCGAGCTGTCAACTGGTCCGTGCCTACTGGATACTTGCACACAGTGCACCATTGACGTAACCGTTGACGCCAGAAGTACTACGGCCCGCTGCGGGCTGGTGGCGGCTCCTGCCGAGACCTTTGTTTCAGCTAATCATGGGCACTCCCCCGCTGTTCGACGGGCCAGAACGGGCATCACGGCCCCCCTCGCGGCGAGGGCTCGGAACGTGTGGTGCAAATATCCTTTCAATCATCACCTTGGAGGTATCAAAGGTCCTTGGTTTTCCGAGACGACCTCAAGCCTCAGAGGTCTCTATAAATACAACAAGTCTGTGAGCCCTACAGGCCGAGGGCAGCACTCCCTCGCCAATGCCCGACTCGGCGGCTCTCGCGACGCCTTTCTTTGTTGTTGTGCAACCTTTGCGGCTGATGCCTTTGTTTTGGTCGTGGCCGTGTGGCACGGCGACAAGAACCGGAGGCCTCAACCTCAAACACATTCCCCCCCTCTTGACAAACAAAACCAACGGCTTTGCAGCAAATGACACACCGACAGCCCAATTATCGTCAACCACGTACTGGCCCACTGTCAAAAAACAGGCCATCGCTTGCTGCTGTGACGTTTGGCCAGCCTGCACTGAGACCAAATAGTTCCATGCGGGGGCCACAGACGCCATGTAGTATTTGCAAACCAAAAGACAAAAAAACCCGTTACTCATGGCCCATTGCATGAGATGCATAGCCACAAAGGATCCAGTCTATGCGGGTGGGTGTGTCTTGGCGTACATGGAGCCCCCTCTCGGCTTGATATAAAAGTGCGGTTGGATTCGCCTTATTCCCGCACGCTTGAGCATCACACCGCCGACCAAGAATTCCCAACCGTCCCCCGCCTCACACATCAACAAACACGCGCATCATGTCCTTTTACGAGTCTTCGCGGAACATTTGGCTCGAGGACGGCCACATCCTCCACGCCGAGTGCGCCTACGGCGACGACGAGTGGAATGAGTCCACCATTGATCTGAACGACTTTGTGGGCAACTCGGACGGCTGGTTCGTCTGGAACGGCGTCAGTAAGTCTTGCTTTTTACCACTCACATGCCATCATCCTGTTTGCGTCCGATGGTGTGCAAGTAGAGACGACTGACAACACGGCTCGTTCTTGACAGACTTTTCTGACTCTGCCGGTGACATCTCGGTGGACGGCGCCATGCTGACCGCCGAACTGAACATGGTTGAGGAGGGAACCCGCGGGCGACAGGGCATCAATCTGAATGACCGCATTGGCAACGACAACGGGCAGCTGGTGGTGAGTTGTTCTCCTTACGGGGGTTGCGAGAGGTGGAAACTGACAAATATACAGTACGTAAATCAGGACGACTAGTCAATAGAACCGCTGATTCTCTGCCAAGCTTGTCCCTTGTGATGCAATGCTTTCATTTACTGCCGTGACGGTTGATGTGCCCCTCATTTATTGTACAAGAAGCCAGTTTTCCAGCAAGCTAGAGCCAGAGTTGGCAATATCACAACCCAATTCACTGCCAAAAGTGCAGGAATCCCGTCGCCAAGGCCATCATCTCTGTATATCCCTCCCATCAAACGAGCAACCACGCAGTAACAACACCAACAACAAGATACCGCTACTTCTTGGACGCCGTCTCATCGTACAGGGCGCCGTACATCCCATACCACTTTTCGACAATGTCGCTCCCACCCCCCGCGGATATCATCTCGTCCCCCCTCTCCAGCTTCCGCGCCACCTCGCCCATAAACTCGTCCACACCCAGCGCCCGCGCATTCTTCTCCTTCTTGTTATCGTCGGGGTCCTCCCTCTCGCGGTGCAAGTCCGTCGCCACCGTGGGCGGCGCAATCTCGACCACGCGCACGCCCGCCGCAGCTGCGTGCGCAGGTTCATGCTCCAAAAGTGCAGCCACGCCTTGGTGCCATTGTACACGGGGTTGATAACAGAAAAGGGCACAAAGCCCAGAATGCTTGACACGTTAATAATCACGGCGCCGGGCTTGGTCTGCAGGTGCGGCAGCAGCCCCGAGCGTCAGGTGCATCGGGCCCCGGACGTTGATGTCGATTTCCTGGTCGGCCTTGGCCACAAAGTCGCCGTCCTGGAGGATATCCAGGGGCCGCTGGACGCCGGCGTTGTTGATCAGGCAGTCTAGCTCGGGGTGCTCGCGGGTGATGCGGTCCACAAAGGGCGAGATGTCGGCCGTCTTGCCCACGTCGAGGAGGTAGTAGCCCGCGGCGCCGACGTCGCGGGCCGCCGACTGTAGATTGGACTCCGTGCGGCCCGCGAGCAGGACCGTCTTGCCCTTGGACACGAGGTGGCGGGCCATGGCTTTGCCGATACCGCCGCCGCCGCCGCCGGTGATGACGGCGCAGCGAAAGTCGAGGAGCTTTGGCATGGCTGGTGAATTGACTGTGTTTATGACGCGAGATGGCGACTTTCTTGTCGGTGAGGGTGGTGCGGCGTTGGACTTTCTACCGATTCGGCGGCCATCGTACTGGTCTCATCATCGAATTAGTATAAACTGTAGGTCTTATGTTGACGTCACAGACTTTGAAATTCGGACAAAGGAAACGACCCAAGTCAGGCGCAGACAAGGTCAAAAATTATCCAGCAGCCAAGGTGACCAGTTGCCTAAAGTACATGATCACTTCAACGATCATGTATGTGTCATGGCAGGATCGAACGACGCCATAGAGTCATAGACGGTTCGTCCCGTCTTTAGACATTCACAGTACCGTAGTGAGCATCCAGCTTGCACAATCCAAGGGAGATCTATTCCCGGAAAATGGTGGAATATTAATCTCTTGACAAGATTATTCTCATCGACTATAGAAATAGGAACTAGCATTATTTCTCTTGTAAGTGCCATGTTTTTATTGCTCAAGTCAAAATACACGTCCCAGTCGGCAGATCGTCAGCCAATCAGCAGCCGCGCCTGTCCACATTAAAACCCTCCAAACTTCAATGTTCCTACAACCCTGCAAGCTGGCCGGAAAATAAAACGCCCAAAATATACACAGGTCCCACGCCACCACCACACGCAACACCTACTTGTTCTGGCTCAAGATGACATCCGCCGCCTTCTCGCCAACCATGTACGTCGACAGGGCGGTAAAAGTCCCCGGAATCCTAGGATAAACAGACGCATCGACGACGCGCAGGCCCTTGACGCCCCTCACCCGAAAACTCGAGTCCAGGACGGCCATGGGGTCGCCGTCCGCGCCGATAGGACACGTCGACGACGCGTGGTGCCCCCAGGCCGTGTCCCTCGCGTAGGCCTCGACCTCGGCGGCGGACCGGACCCCCGCGCCGGGCAGCACCTCGTCCACCTTGACGAGCTGGCGACTAAATGCGTCGCGCGCCACGCCAATGGCCTCCCGGATGGCCGTCAGGTCGGCGGCGCTGTCGCCGCTCCCCGTGTCAAAGTAGTTGTACAGCACGTCGGGCACGTCGAGCGGGTCGGCGCTGCGCAGGCGCACGTGCCCAGCCGTGTTGCGCGGGTGGCCCTTGAGGATGGCCCAGGTGAAGACGTCGTGGTCGGCGGTGATGTTGTAGCTGTAGCCGGGGAAGTAGCCGCGGAAGTTGACGGGCCCGCCGAACAGGAAGGCGTCGTACTCGCTCGCGACCGACGACTTCATGAGCATGGCGGCCGCGAAGCCGTTGGACACGTAGGCCCCGCGGCCGGTGAGCAGGCCCGGGCGCCGCCAGCGGTCGAGGCACGGGTCGTTGTCGTCGCTGAAGGTGCAGCCCGAGAGGAAGCGCCAGTCGGACGGGAGCCGGCCCTGCACCGCCACCTCGTAGTGGTCCTGGAGGTTGGTGCCGACGCCCGGCAGGTCCTTGACGAGCGGGATGCCGAACTGCGCGAGCTCCGAGGCCGGCCCGACGCCGCTGAGCTTGAGGAGCTGCGGCGAGTTGTACGCGCCCCCGGCGATGATGACCTCCCTGGAGGCGGTGGCCGAGCCGGGGACGCCCTTGGCGGCCGAGCCGGACCGCGGGCTGGCGCGGTAGAGGTAGGCGCCGTCGAGGAACTCGACCCCCGTGGCGCGCGGCTCGCCGCCGCCGGACTCGTCAAAGACGACGCGCGTGACGTGGCAGTTCATGCGCACGTCGAGGGGGTACTTCTTGGAGCCGTCGGGGTTCTTGGCGTCGCGCGTGGCGACGACAAACTCGCGCGAGCCGTAGCGGCGGCCGTCGCCGGCGGAGAGCGGGATCTGGAAGTAGCCGCCGTCGCGGTCGCGCGACTCCGAGTCCTCGTTGGCGTCGCCCAGGGCCACGTCGAGCAGGTTGGGCAGCAGGCGCGAGTAGTTGCCGAGGGCGAAGCTGCCGCCGGCAATCAGGCTGAGCAGCTTGGGGTCCTCGAGGGGCAGGGTGATGGGGGCGCGCTCCGTGTCCAGCCAGCCGTCGAAGCCGTGGCCCTTGGCCAGCAGCGGCAGCAGGTAGCGGTTCTTCTCCATGCGCACAAAGTACTTGCGCATGTTGTCGGGGGCCCAGGAGGCGTCGCCCGTCAGCGAGGCGACGTACTCGAAGTCGGAGCGGTGCGGGTAGATGGCGACGAGGGCGTTGTGCGCGGTGCAGCCGCCGAGGGTGCCGGTCCGGGGGTACAGCGTGCCGAGCATCTCGGCGCCCGGCGGCGGGTTGAGCCCCGTGTACAGCGTGCCGTCGGCCGTCCGGTACGACGTCTTGTAGTCGCGCGCCTGCCGGGCGTCGTCGGCGTAGTGCCGCACGTAAAAGTTCCACGCGAGCTTCTCGTCCTCGGACGAGCGCGCCGAGTACGCCGGCACCGTGTAGTTGGGGTTGTTGCCCTGGTCGTCGCCGGCCTCGATGAGGAGCGTCTTGTGCCCGGCCAGCGCGAGTCGGGCGGCCAGAGGCCCGCCGCCGGCCCCGGACCCGACCACGACGTATTCGTAGCCCGTGAGGTTGGCCGCCGCCGCGAGGGAGCTCAGCAGGGAGAGGCCGGCGAGGGCCGCTTGCCACGAGGAGCGCATCATCATCTTTGGTTGCTGCTGTTGATACGCCGCAAGAATGGTCTCGTGGTTGGCAAGAAACCGGGACGGCGCATCTACACACATATATATATCTATCTATCCATCTGCACGCGTGTGTATATTCACCCACGCTACGACGCAGTAGCTTGCCGATTCCTGGTTGAATACAACGACGCACATTCCGTTACGAGCCATCGCGTCGCAAGCGTCGCCCACGCCCGGTTAGTCCATGTATAAAGGCAAGGGTGGCAATACAACCAGACCACACGCATGGGTCGTGATAATCGTCCCTAGGTAGCTAGACCAGCCCGCTAGTGCCGCCATCCCCAACGCAAGGCAAGCTCAACAGCTTATCCCCAAGCACGAGCCCACGTTCCGTGTCCGTGGGCAAATCGTACAAGACACACCGACATTCCGCGTGCCCAGAGCCGCCCATCACGACGGCAACCTCTTGGCCATGATGCCATCTGCCGCCATGGGTCCCAGCCCTGTGCCCCCGCGCGCCGCCGCCCGATCGTCGGTCCATGCAGCAAAGGCTAATCACGAGACGGGAGGCACATTGTCCGGATCCAGCCCCTTCAGGCAAATCACGAGCTTGCCCGGCGCGGCTTCAGAAACACAAACAGGGACATGCCAGCCTCGGCTATGCACAGACGGGCGCCTGCTGTAATGGGAGATGAGAGAAGAACTGGAACTCCCAGGCGGGCGATGCCATTTCCGTCCTGGGATGCATCGGAACCACGGGCGGCGCCTCGACAGGAGCAAGGGTTGTCGCCTTGCCTCCGCTGCCAATGCAACCTTGGTCATTTGCTAGCTCGGCCACGCGCTGGGAGAAGGAGGCGATTAGAGTTGGGCGGGACAGAAAAATACCGGGGAATGGGATTGAGTTATGGGCTGCAGTGGCAATATGCTCGACGTGTGCCTTTTATCGGTGGCAAAGCGCCGTGCGTAGCGGAGAAGATTGCCGCAAATGACTGAGTCGCGTATCTTATCCGATCTTTTACGGAGTTGTGCTGATCGGGATGTCTCCGATCACTACGTGCGCAGTGACCTCGTCCAAGTCGCGGAGGTCTGCTCCGTCCGTATTACATACCAGACATGTCAACTGCTGGTACGTACCAGACTGGACACTCAGCCGCAGACGGTGCGTGAGCGGGTACAGGCATCAATTTGATGGGCCGTCACACCGCGGCAGCAGCGCTTGCAACGAATTGGGCGAGGTGCGAGACCTAGGCACCCGACAACTACCGACGATGCAAACAGAGGCTCCATGTCGAGACATTACGTGCGTCCGTGTAATGACGCTTTCCGTACGTGTACGTCGTTTAGGGTGCCTCTTGCGAGCGGCCGCGCTTCAATCTTCACGTGGTGCCGCCTGTCGCCTCAAGACGCAGACATTCTTTACGGCTTAAAATCTTGGGACCTTTGCCACCCATTCGCACACATGGGCTACTGGCCACTTGGCATGTAAGCGTCAACGTGGTTTGCAATGTACAGGCCTTCTTTGATCCGTATACGAGACCGAGCGTCGGGAACGCCCAAACGCCCAAACGCCCATCTCCCGTGCCCATGCTGCATGTACACGATAAACAATAGTGCCCCTGAATTCAAACGCCCCTTGTCTACATTAAACTACAAGTAGCTGTTTTGCCAAAAATGGTCGCCGGCCGTCCCAAGCGTCAACCTTATGCATCCCCCAGCATGCCGCTCTCCATCAGGCTCTGATAAAACTCCGGTTCTAGGAACGTCTTGACGCTCACATCCTCGCTCAGCCCTTTCCGTCTTCTCGTCTTGAGCACGAAATCTCTGGCTGTCGCCTGTGCCGATGCCGGCTGCAGCGGCCGGATGATTTGCTCCCGGTCCAATGGGTCGCCGGGTACAATACTCCAGTTATCAAACACCAAGCTGACCATGGAGCTGCCCTGCGTCTTGATCCGGAGGTCCGTCTCGAACCCAAAACTGTCAATCACGGGAATCAGGCCGTTGACGCGATACAGGGGCGTCCCGGCCACGGGGCCGTCGGACAATACATGGCCCCGACGTCGCGACAGCACATTGTACACCTCGGTGTGCGAGTCTTCGGGCCCCGTCACCGACACGGCGTACACGGGCTCCATCAGCCGTGGGGACGCCATGAGGAACGAGGAGTAGCATGCGCGTCGCGACGTGGGAATGATCTGGCCGCCGCCGCGGGAGATGGCCTCTCCTGCTAGTAACACGTCCGTCACTTTGAACTTTGTGTTTCGAATCGCTGGTCAAAGTCAGTAGCAGGTCCCAGAACCCGCCGAGAGAAGGGGGGATGAGTTTGGGGGTGCAGCCTACGTTCTTCGCAGAGGGGACCTTCTCTGGTGGCCCAGCTGAATCCCTGCCGGATAGACTCTTTGACAGTATTGAGGAGTTTCTTATCGACCTGCAGTTTTGTTAGCATGTATCCAAATGGAACCGCATCAAGGATGCGCGACCCACCTCGGCAGGCAGAGTATCATCTTGCAAAATGTTCGGCCCCATGTCATCCGGCCCAAAAGCCCAGATGCTTCGTGCCGCAAGCTTGTCCCAGCCGTGATTTTCCTCGAAAAATTTGGCCGTTTTGCGAATCGGATCACGAATCTTGACGGCGCCCGTCTCAATGTCCGTCGATATACCCTTTTCCAATTGCTCCGCAACCATGGTGATCTTGTTCTTCTTATTTGGTGTGATGGCGTAGCACTTTGTCGCCGACGTCTCTACCACTGTTTCGCAGAAGCGGGTCACAGGATCAGATACCTTGATATCCATATCGGCATACAGCCGCCTCAGATCGTGGAGCACACAATCCATGTAGAGCTCCCCTGTTCCCAGGATGACATGTTCACCGGATTCTTCCACCTTCGTATCAAGCAGAGGATACGACTTTTGCACTTTTCGCAGCCCGTCCAACATCTTGGGCAGCTCCGACGGGTTAATGGGCTCCACCGCAACCTTGAGGACGGACTCGGTAAAATGTGTGACTGGTTTGAAAATGTACGCATCCTCGTCATCCTCAAACTTGGGGGCTACAATAGTCGCAGATTTGACTATTGAGTTATCCACGCCGCTGATCAAAAGCAGATTTCCTGCGGGCACACCGTCTGTGGGAATGTTGTACCTGGTCTCGCCGATAAAGACTTGACCAAGAGTGGCAATGGTCATATCTTCCTCATCATCCAGCGAATAACCCTCTCCAAGCACTCGCACCGACATGCCGGGTCGCGCAGTGCCGCTCAGAACGCGACCAAACGAGTAAAAGCTCTTGGCGTCTGATGTGTTGAACAGCTTGGTAACGTGCATCACCAGTGGGCCATCCTGATCACATGCCTTTATCGACCCTGCAACCTTGGTGTCCAGCGGGCCGCTGTATGCTCTCTCCAAAAGTCTCTGTGCGCCTTCAATCGGCGATGGGACGTGTCGGACAATCATGTCAACAAATGCTGTGGATGGGCCAAAGAACTGCTGGCAGACGGCTTTCAAAATGTCCTTGGCATCTGCTTTGTACTGTGCAGGCTTCAACTGGATGTTCAGGGACGCCAGGACCAATTTGAGGTCCTCGGGGGGCGCGCTGATGGACTGTGTGAAGAGCTTGTATATGGGCTCGAGAACGAAGTGAACAAATGACCGTGCCGCACGCTCTTCAACGGGTTTTCGCGTAAATGATCGCTTCCTCGGGTTAAAATAAACATCGCCCCATAACCTCCGAGCAAAGTCATCCGTATTGACATCACCGTATGTATCAGTGTACATCTTGGCAAAGGACTGCAGAGTGAAGCACCAGCCGAGGTCAGTGCAGGAGAAGAGAACATTGCCCTTTTCAGGACTAATCCGCTTCTCCGAGGCTTTTGCGGGCACGGCATTGGTAATCACCGTGTTGACCTCCTCGACAACGTGCTTGAGCTTGAAATAGGCGTCCTTGGGTGGCAGCTTAAGCTCCAAGATCAAGCGGTCCATCTTGTTGATGATGAGCGTCAGAGGAATATCCTCCAAAACAGCATGCTTGATAATTTGCTCCGTGTTGACCTGCACACCCTCCACAACATCCACGACCAAACATATGCCATCGACCAATCTGAAGGCGACTGCGACCTCGTCGACAAAGTTGACATGACCAGGAGTGTCAATGAGGTTGACCAGGTGCGACTTGCCCTTTGCACTCTGCAGGACTAGGCTCATGGGTGATGATTTGATCGAGATTCCTCGCTCGCGCTCCAGAATGTGAACATCGGTATACCGTAACTTCTCGTCGCGCTTTCGTCCGCTCCGCTTGTCAAGCTTCTCTGCGATGTCATGAGTCTCCAGAACAAGCATGTCCATGAATGAAGTTTTGCCATGGTGCAGGTGTCCAGCTAGTGCCACATTGCGCGTTTGTTCGGGAAAGTTCATCAAGTCGGTCATGAACTTGCGATCAAAAAATACCGGAGGTAGGTCTGCTTCTTCGATATTGAACTTTTTTTGTTCGACCGGTGCGATGATGGGTTCGCTGAGAGGCTGCGCATCCTCCTCTTCCACGCGTGTCTCGACATCTTCACCATATACCTGCTGGGCAGTCGGATAGTACTGCTTGTCTTCGTGGAGGACAACGGCATTGGACGGCCCATCTGCCTCTCTGGTTAGCAGGTTATCAATCAGTTCTGAGAAGGGTCCCCTTGCACGAACCATCAATTTCCATAAGCTCAGTCCCCGTCACTCCCCCAGTCTCTTCAGGCTCATCATCGTAGACATAGTCGCCTGCATCAGCGCCCGCTTCGACACCCGCCTCGGACGCGTCCTCGGATTCCGCTTCCTCCCCAATAAAGTTGCCGAACCTAGAAGGTGGTTGTCAGTGTCTTGAGGCCGGGGTGTGGCGGGCACAGGGTTTTCTGGGGGCAAATCTCACTCGTCGTAAAGGTCATCCATTGTTCCGTTCGGCAAGCTGCGAGCGCCTGCGATCAATGGACTGTCGGCGCGCGTTGAGTGACTGGTGTCGCGGCCGCGATGGTGCTATGTCGTAGCTCGACATTTTTTGGCGACAGCTTGGTCGCGTCACGTGCTAATCGTCAATCGCGATAAGATTGCTGGTACCGGGTAGCTCATTCGGGCAACTACAGGCGGGACAAGGTGAAGAAGGTGGAGGCTTCCTGTCACAATGGATTTACCCTGTAAAATGCTCGACGTCTGGTGTCCGAACAAGGCGGTATCCGCGCTAAACCCGGTTCAGCCACCGCTCCATCCATTACTTGTCTTGACATCAGTCCACCGCAGAATCGCTGGTAGCATCCGGACCCTACATAATGTACTGCTCACCTCCCGCCTTAGCGTTATTTTAGCTTTTGCAATTGATTGAGCTCCCCACCACGTCAATAATCAAGCTCGATCTTTCTACTCGCCGTGATTTTTCACTTTTGCTTATCTCTCAAACCCAATTCAAGTTTTGGTTACCGCCATGTCTGGTCTTCCTCCCGTCTACATCGTTTCTGCTGCCAGAACCCCCGTCGGTTCGTTCCTTGGGTAATGCTCAACTACCCCTCGCCGACTTTGCTCCGAGGTGGCCTTGGTGAAGACCAGCCGCCAACGGCCAACAGTCAACACAACTTGATATTTTGTGTCTTGCCATGCTGATGTCAATCTCTTTCCCCCTAATAGCTCCCTCTCCAGCTTGAGCGCTACTCAGCTGGGCTCTACGGCCATCAAGGGTACCTCTTTACACCCCCGTCGTTCCATCCATTGAAATCGACTTCTGACCCCTCACTCCTAGGTGCCGTTGAGCGTGCCGGTATCAAACCCGAGCAGGTCGAAGAGGTCTTTTTCGGCAATGTCCTGTCTGCAGGGTATGCTTCCCACTCGATACGCACAAGTTTCTCTCCTCCACGAACGCAGCTTTCCCTACAAGTCTCCGGCATGGCTGATATTCTCTAGTCTGGGCCAAGCCCCCGCCCGCCAGTGTGCCATCGGCGCTGGCCTCCCCAACAGCACCATTTCCACGACTGTGAACAAAGTTTGCGCCTCTGGTCTCAAGGCCATCATCCTCGGTGCCCAGAACATCATGCTTGGCACCTCCGATATTGTCGTTGCTGGCGGTACCGAGTCCATGTCCAACACCCCCCACTACCTGCCCAACCTCCGTACCGGCGCCAAGTACGGCGACCAGACCCTCATCGACGGCGTCCTCAAGGATGGCTTGACCGACGCCTACAAGAAGGAGCACATGGGTCTCCAGGGAGAGCTGTGTGCCAGCGACAACGACTTCTCCCGCGAGGCTCAGGACGACTACGCCATCAAGTCGTACCAGAAAGCACAGGCTGCCACCGAGGCCGGTCTGTTCAAGGAGATTGTCCCCGTCGAGGTGTCGGGCGGCCGTGGCAAGCCCCCCATCAAGGTTGAGCGCGACGACGAAGTCAAGAACCTCAATGTGGAAAAGCTCAAGGCTATGCGCCCGGCATTCAAGTCTGACGGCTCCATCACCGCCCCCAACGCCGCCCCCATCAATGACGGCGCTGCTGCGGTGGTGCTCATGTCCGAGGCTAAGGTCAAGGAGCTCGGTGTCAAGCCCATTGCCAAGATTCTCGGCTGGGGTGACGCCGAGCGTGAGCCTGAGCGCTTCACCGTTGCCCCCTCCCTAGCCATCCCCAAGGCCATCAAGCACGCTGGTCTGACCGACAAGGACATTGACTTTTACGAGATCAATGAGGCCTTCTCCGTCGTTGCCCTTGCCAACATCAAGCTCTTGGGCCTTGATGCCGACAAGGTCAATGTCTTTGGTGGCTCCGTCGCCATTGGCCACCCTCTGGGCTGCTCTGGCGCCCGCATCATCACCACTTTGACTTCGGTCCTCAAGGAGAAGGGCGCCAAGATTGGCTGTGCAGGTATCTGCAATGGCGGCGGCGGTGCTTCCGCGCTGGTCATTGAGAACTTGCAGTGACTAGAGGAACCACATTCAATGGCCCACGGGTCGCGGCTGTAACGACTTTTACATGACTCCCAATAGGCGTCACGGCATAGTATTCTGCTGGAAGATATTTAACTAAAAGTTCATGTTGATAGTTAAGCACATGTTCATAGATTCAATGATGCAGAAATTTCTCTGAATTTCCACCAGCGTGTTTTCCCTGCTGTATGTCGTCTTGCTACGTGAATTTCTCAAAGAGATGGGATGTAATGAGGCACAGAGGAAACTAGGTTTCGCATTTAATACCTCATACCAATACACGACTGTCCGCCGTCGTGATTTTTGCTTGTACAAGTCGACTTTCTCCACTAGTTTGTAACAGTCTTTATTCAGACTCTTTTAAGCCCCTTGGATGGCCTGTTCCTACATTCCTGTCGGCTGATAAGAGCAAAATGTTACACATCTAGAGATGGACCAGGGATACAAAGTTGGCGACGGGCCTGGGAATCAC
Source organism: Metarhizium brunneum (assembly GCF_013426205.1). NCBI lineage: Eukaryota > Fungi > Ascomycota > Sordariomycetes > Hypocreales > Clavicipitaceae > Metarhizium > Metarhizium brunneum. Next base: position 9,299,081 of record NC_089422.1, on the reverse strand, counting down.
CAAGGATATGCATGAAGTGGATTGCACTTGACTGTCGAACAAGAGAACCAGATTTCATACGACCAATATTCTTAAACTACCAGACATATCCCTCTATTAATTAATCGTGACTGCCGTAGTGGCTATACATAATGCTTGATGTATAATCTGGAATTGAAGTCGTGAATTTGATCCCCGTAAATCTCTTTTTTACATTATGTAAAAAAAAAGCTTTATCAAGTGCCATCGATTGATATCATGTAAATTTATCATTGATGTCAAGTATTATATGAGGTCTAGTACTTTTTTTTTGTCTTTGGCACCACCTTGGCACTACTATGTACATGTAACCTTGCCGGCAGCCAGCCGGCACCGTACTATTACTTGTACGGTGCAGATAACGTACCAATTTTGCTCTACCTCTGACCCCACAATCGACTGCAACATGGAAACCAAAAAAAAAAACAATGTGGTGATCATAGAACCATGGGGACCCTTGAGCATATCGGGCTCGCTTGTCGTATGCCCCATGATCGGTTGACGAGGACACGGCTACTTGGCCCGTATCACCGTGCCATTTGGCAACACAGTGTCCACGTCATGGTGAGGAATATTCGTGTCCACAACAAATATTTCCAGCTCCACGTCGTCGGAAGCTAAATCCTTATCGAGTACGTCTCGCTTCTGTTTGCCGGTACTGCTGCCATTCACGGTACTGCGATTCACGGCGGAGTAATCAAATAAGACTGTGACGTGGTAGGGTTCTCCATTGTCATTCAGGATGGGAAATGTGGCCGGGCCACGCGCAATACTCTTGTTCTTGGGAACAATTTCAACCGAGTCTGGTGGGAAGTCAACACCGAGAACATTTGACCATTGGTCAAGTGCCTCGGCCCTGTCCTCTCCTGTTTCCCTGTCGCGCGTCGTGAAATACCGTTGGCTCAAACGATCCCAGCTGTCTTCCTTGCCGAGCAGGCTAGCAAAAGACACCTTTGACGAGTTGGCCAGTTGGCGAGATGCGCCGGATTTGTATTTCCATTTAACACTCTTCGAGAGACAGTTGAAGTCGGCTACTGGCATCTCGTAGTAGTCCCCTTCGTATTCGGCTGTGAATGTCCAGGTTTGGAGCTGGCATCGGTGATCATTGCGGCATTTATACGTCCTTCCATCCGAGAACTGTGTTGTCCGCGTGGTGGTTATGCCGTGTTCGGTCTTATCTGTAGTTGATCGGGTTACCGAGAACCGGAATAGCTGCCCAAGTTCTTGCAAGCCGAAGGAAACTTCAACTGTAACACTAAGTGTTACCTCATGTGACCACTTCCAGGAGAAGGTGTCGGTGGCGATTGTAGTCGTTTGGCGCTGTACATCACCGTAGGTCGGCTCGGTGTCTTGGACGGGTATGAAGTCAATCTTGGGCTTGTCGCCGGCAGCTCTAAAGACGTAAGCCAACGAAAACATCTCATTGGCTGGACAACCACAGATGGCTTTGATGGAAGTGATATTCGGCAGGGGCTTTTCGGCTTTTGCCTGCGCATAGCGGTCCGCGAAGTCTTTCGCAGCATCGAGTTCAGTCTTAACTAAATCTGGCCTTTTTGCTATAATGTGAGACTTGAGTTTGCTTATTTTGCCATTTGATATGTTGCCTATTATTTCTTGACAGGTGGCGCTCATGAAAAACAGGAAAACGATTGGAATCATGGTTGGTGGTTGGTGATGTGTATTGCGAATTCGGGGCCAGATGAAGTGAGTGGTCTGTAGAAGAGTTGGTCAAACATGAAAGATTGCTTAGAGAGGGTGATGCTTCTACAACCAGTGACCCCGGGCATGAAATATATACTTGACCTTGGTCTTGTTGGTCGTGTGTCCGAATTTGGTTGTTGATCGTGTGCCCGAATTTGGTTACTCGTCATGCATATTAAATTACAGTCGACATTACAGAGCACTGATAAGGGCGGCTACTTCGGGGGAAAGTCATGATAACCTCCCAAACTGGTTAGTGGTTTGGTACTTATGCAGACGAAGCTTAGACGTCAGATAATATCGCCCGAGTCTAATTTCTTGGCTGGGAAGCCGCACGCGACGAATATCCCTCCGGTGAGGCGGCAGTCAAGTGTCGAGACGCCTGAGCACATTATTCATGTACTTGACAGCTGAGCATAATTGGATCCAGGCTCGGACTAGTCGTATTGCCTTGACTATAACCTGCAAGCTAAGAGAAGGGGGGGTTGTGCCTGAGAGTCTGTAGCTAGCGATAGATCAATAATGGTTTGTCATGCGCGATCAGGCCGTAGCACTAGTCTGATAATAACAGTTAAATATTAAACGTAAGCCCTTTTAACCCTTTCTTCCCTTTCTCATGTCTTGCATGTTTCCGACCAGTGTCTTCTCAACGTTCCCAATACACACTACTACGCCCGCTTTACAATCTTTTACGCTACTTCAACTATCATCCTGTCACTTCAGAATGAAGATTTTAATTATTATTGCTATCCTGGCTGGGCTTAGTTCTGCGAAATTACACTGGGAAAAGGAAGGTAAACGACGCGGCGATGGAGAGGTTTTCGACGGCATCGCCAGTGGAAACCGAGACACAGGCACCTGGAACTCTCTTTTTCGGGCTCAATTCATGAGGGATGAACGCAACTATGGGCGACCTAGGTATGAAACGGGGGAAGACAGACCGGGAAGCCGAGCGCCGTGGAAAGACTTGGATTTTTCGAAACGTTGCTCCGATAATCTCGACCCTTGTGACAACAGAAGCATTACATTTTGGAAAAATACAGTGAAAGGACGCCGTGGCGAACTTCGAGGATTCTTTTGCACTGACGATGAATATCACCGAGCTGGCCCTATGTGCAATCGTGAGGAGATTAGCTTTCCCGAGCTTGGGGAGCCTAGCAAATATTTTTGCTGTCCTTGGGGATTTCAAAAGGACAATGGAGGGTGCCAGCGATACGTTCTATTCCACGCCTTCGGCTGGGGTTGGCCCTGGTACCTCCAACCGACCCCGATGAGACCTACGGCAAAAGACCCTTCACCAACTAGTACCTCAAGACCCCCTGAGCCAACAAGGCCCTAAGGAAAACTAAAAACCTTTAATACTAAAAACTATTATTAAATAGATTAAGTTATTGCTCTAAGCCTAAGCTCTTGTCACAACGCCTACCGGTATTAGATGCCGACCCTGACAAACCCTCACCTGAGGACATCATGAGGTTTTGTCACCGAGGGAGTCAATTACATGGCTTAAGACTGGCGGTGAATAGTCGCGCGTGACAAAATGTCGAGGTCTGCTGTGGCGTTATTTTACGGGGTCATTTGGTTGAACCTCTTGTCTTGTCGCTTGCTTGGGTAGGAAACAACGCTCGAGATTATTTTATAACTTGGGACTTCAACCGCCGCACCCGGCTGGGGCGATGAAATCGATGGCTTCTTGTGGATTTGGCTGCTGCTGTGACAAGGGCTAAAAGCTTGGAGTAACATAGCATGCGCAATTCATCTAACAACAGTCTTTGGTAGTAAGGTCCTTGGTTTTCCTTAAGGCCTCAAGGAACTAAAGGCCTCTTTAAATATAACAAGTCGGTGAAGGACTTTGTCCTAGGTTCCCCGTGATTGTAGCTCTTATGTAACCGTGTGACAGCCGCAAAGAATATGGCATAATGTAGTATCGCTTTTCTTCCACCACACCTCCTTTGCCTGGCGGACTCTTTAACCATGTCAACTGTCTGCAACGGTCACAAGGCTACACTGGTTTTGCACGCACATGGTGCCATACAATAGCTGTCACTACACTCATGTCGACTTGTATCCTGTGGATTGTGGTTGGTATTCTACGGGTCTGTGACTGCAGTAAATGCCAACTCGTCGTCTTGTTTCCCCCACCACAACTGATCCGGGAAAGTAGCTATTGTTGAGGAGTTGCCTCGGAGGAAAATGGCGGGGACATGATTGAGAAATGATAAGCATAATATAGTGAAACTATTGACATAGATAGAGGCTTATCAGAAGATAAAACCGGGCTCTCGTGGTCTTATTATACCTCGTGTCACATGGGAAAAGCCGAACAGATCGTGAAGCCTAATAGCAGGGCTTTACCAATAAACGACCTATTAATTATTAAATACTTCGAACACCAAACTGCGTGCGAGCGCAGGTCTCGTTGTCCACTAGGAGGTCACAGGTGGCTGGGAGTATTGGGCAGATTTTCCTGCCTTCAGTAGTTGTTAGATACGCCGGTCCGTCGTAGCCGTCGAAGCACTGAATCTACCATAATAACCGCTGGGGGATCTTTATATAGGTCAGCACCTGCGTTCCAGGCGATACGTGATTGTACACAGTGCCCTGGGCTCCGTTTACTAGGCCGGCTAGCTGCCATGGATTAGTCGCGAGCATTACCCTTACGCCTTTAGCAACAGGAAATTTGTTGGATAGATTTCTAGTGTTGTTGCTTGGCGCTTGCGCTGCGCTTTTACCCTGATTTTTTGCCTCTACTTGTATTGCTGGCGCGTAAAGGTAAACTATATGTTCGTAATTATACTTGTTAGCCCGGGCCTTTATAGAGTACACCCGTAAATGTAGTATTATATATTAGTATTTATACTCTTACTTGGTTACTGCGAATCGATCTCGAAATGAAATACATGTTAATATATTGAGGCTGTAGATAACATGATAGGAGCTGATCTGCACTTAACATTATATCTTCTAGGTCCTCCAATACATCATGACCTGGCTCTGTTTACTACTCATATTGTCTTCCTCACTTTCAACTCACACCCTTATCACTTTTCAATTCACACTCTCATTACTTGACAAGTCAACTACCTAACTTACTTAGTTTTACTTTTCTGTTTTGTCTCCTCTTTGTTTGCTTGGTTATCTCGTCGCCTCACTCACTTTCAACAAGCCAACTACCTAGCTTATTACTTAATTTTTCTTTTCTTTCGTCTCCCTTTTCATCAACCAATTCACCTTCTTGCTTGATCATCCCATTGCCGAGCTCACTTCCAACTCACATCCTCATCACTCAACAAGCCAACCACCCAGCTTACTACTTAATTTTACCCTTCTTTCGTCTCCCCTTTTTATCTTCTAGAGAAACTTCTCTCCTGTCAACGGAATATAAGAAGGCAAAATTGCTTTCTAATTCGAGCGCGTTCCTCTTCTTAACATCTCCTCTCATTAAGAATCACTCTTTGATTCTGGCGGTTCCCAAGTTGAGTCCATCATGGCTGCCACCGTCACGAACGTCGACTGGAGTCCTCTCCAAGTCGCCTCCAGCATGCTCACGTCAAACTCCATCGGGCACGCCATCGTTGGCGAGGTAGCACTCATGCGCTACGGAGCTACGTCGACTTTTAATCCAGAATTCGTAAGTCTACCGGGCACACAGCTGCTCAGCGCGACACCTCTATTTCCAACGGTGTTGTACCAATGCCATGATAGAGGAAGAAAAACTCCTTACGCTTACGGAAACTCTAGTCTATCGAAATTTGCGTTTACCAAGCAGACAAGTCTAGAGCCGTAGACGTCCTCAAATCCAGCAAGCTGTTTCAAGACGTCCCAGACCATGTCATCACTCAGTCCTGCTACGAAGGAACAACTGCGCACAGCCGCCTGCAGACAGTTTGGAGCGCGTCACAACCGCGAAACATTATAATCTTGCCTCGCCTCACCTTCTTTGGCGGAACGTTGTCTTCTCCTACTGTCCCTAGCTCGAAGCATAAAGAGACACAGCTCTTGGGCCTTTCCGAAAAAGACGTGGCCTGGATCCCGTGGGCGAGTCCCCATGATCTTTTCTGGGCATTTATAATCCGAAGAATCTACCATTACGATCAGCTCGCTGCCCTGGCAGCGAAGCGACTGTTTGACACGGGCGAGGTCAGTGAACAGTGGCTGAAAAGCAAAGAAAATGTTTGGCATCGAACGCAATACAATCTGGCCATGGCCATCATTGGGAAGACAATCACAGCGGACGAGACAATTCGGGTGGCGCCGAATAACGAGAATGATCACGACTATGCCACTGTCGATAGTGGTCGAAACGGTCAGAAAAGAAAGATGGTTACCTTGGGAACGTCTGCAAAGAGGCAGAAGAAGGACGGCAACTAGTTTGAGTTCCCTTGAGCATCGCCAAATGTCACACGGGGTTACACAGGGCCATAATCACGGGACCTAGGGCAAAAGACCCTTATTTACTCCTTGTATTTAAAGACTTTTTTAGTCAACTAGACCTTAATGAACATCAGGGACCTATGATACGAAAGACTGTTGTTAGACGAATTGAGTCAATACTTTAAGCCTTTAGCCCTTGTCACACCAAACTTCAGAGCAGTACCACTGAATATCTTCAAATCGTTTCACGATCGTCGTGTCCAGGAGTCCTCCGCGAATGGTGGCCAATGTTATCGTCCGCAGTGACTAGTTTTTCGACTCTAGTTTTCCCACAGCGTCGCATATCTCCTTATTTAAACCTGTCAAGATCTCCTCCACTTCTTTAAGAGTTTCTTGGTCATCCCATGAATTCCACCCGACATTTTCATCTAGTTCGGCCCTCGCAGGCAATTTTTCACTGTAGGTTTGAACAAACAGATCCGGACGGGCTCAATCGATGGCCTGAAGTAAATGCTTAGATTCAGTAATAACTTTGAAGGGCGTCAAAGATCCTTGGTTTTCCAAGAGGAAATGAGGAACGACTGTGCCTAGGGCTCTTGCCCTGGCACGTGTTCAATCTGCGTGACCAACAAGTCCTTTGTCGGTGAAGCCCCTTGTTGGGCCATCTCCGTCCAACACTCCCCCAGATGCAGACACAAAGAGGTCAAGTGGTAAAAGGCGGCGAAGGAAGACGCTTGTGTTCATAATAGCACCCTCTATCAGATGCAGTAGGCTATAACATTGAAACTTCAATGTTCAGAGCTAGCCGCAGGCCACAAAGCCGGCCACAGGCCATAGCTCGGCGCAGGCGGCCCCTGGCAGGGGATAACATTGAATCTTTTAAAGGCCAGTGAGTGGTCTGCCCGCTCTGCCTACCCTTCATGGGACAATTTGATCTTTGGCATCGCCGTCTTGTATCGTTGAAAAAAGAAGCCTTGATTCCGTGAAAGGAATCACCCGCTCATAAAAGAAGAAGAAATATTCTGTTCACAAAGGATCCGCGGCCGTAGAGCGCGGCCATTTTATTGTCCGTCTCGATAACAAAGAGTCGAGCCCGGTTCTTTTGATAACGCTCACTTGTGACTCGGCCAAGCCAAGCAAAACATATAAATTGGCCCGCTGCGGCCCAGTCCTTACTCAAGTATAGTTAGTGCTGCATTGCAGCCCGCTAGCTAAAGCTATCTCGCGATAGCCTCAGCCGCCGTCTTCGTGGAAGCAAACGCACAACCCGCAGACTTTATGTTGAACAATGACATGCTCCTGACCCGCCATTTCTTCATTCACAGACATCGCTTTGTCTTGCGCAAAGAAAGTGTTCACACTAAGAACGCGCTCTAACGGTAGCAAGTACCTATGATTGTCCCCCTTGTATTCCATTCACAAGGCCAAATCATCCATCAAGCAATGAAACGCCTTTGACAAGACACATTCATTCATGCAAGTGGTCATCTCCTTGTACAAAGAAATTCGCTATTCATAAACGGTCCCTCTCCTTGGTACCCAACCATTCATTGTTCACAAAAGGACCGGTTCTTTAATACAAGTCGCTCGGCCAGGCGAAATATAAATATCGCCCGCCGCAGCCCCTTGCCCCTTCCTTCTACGCATTCCTCAGTCTCTCCATTTACTCATACCACAACCGCACAAGCCAAGCTCAACCAATCCCGTCCTACCCATCATGGCACACAAGGGCCTGTCCGACGAGTGGCATTGGGAACCCATGCTGGTTGCCGAGAGAATATTGCATAAAAACAAGATCCAATACATCATCCTTGGATCAGCGGCTATTCAACACCGCAGGGTTCGCGAGAAGGACTGTGCGCCGCCGTCATCCCCCATCCCCTGGGACTTCGAAGTACGTTGCTCCCCAAGCCCAAGAATGACCAACTCTAAAAGTATCCACGCAGAACACGTTCGAAATCGGTATTCCTAACGAAAACATCGGCAAGGCAGTGGAGCTTCTCTGCAAGGATGACCTTTTCAAAAAACAAGACGACGAAAACTACGACACCATGTACGAGGGCACGAGCCTTCATACCAAGCTACGATCCACGTGGAACACATTCGCGGCCGCCAACTTCATTCTCCTTCCCACGGAGGAGTACTACGTCGCTGGCCATCCTCTTCTGCCTAGAAAGAAGCCTTGTACCGACCAGTTCGGCCTGCCGTTTGCAGGACTGAGTGGGCTTGTGCTTTCTCTGCTGCATCGAAAACTCGCCCACAAGGACCACACGGCCGGACTTGCCCTCGACAGAATGAACCCGGATCATCTTTGTCCATTTGGACAACCAGGGATTAAGCCGCCCGCCGACTGGGATGCTGACTTGCGTGCGAAAGCTACGAAGTGGCTTCACGAGCATAACATGCTCCCCGACCAAGTTAAAACCCGGCCAGGATGGGGGGGTTTTGGCAACGCTGTCCGCCAGCCCGAGGAAAAAACACCCGCCACAAGAGATCCACCCGGGCCTGGCCCACCAGCCGTGGATGTTGGTCAAAAGAGAAAAGCCGACGCAGAAGAAGACGGCGATGGTGGATTGTTCGGCCAGAAGCGAGCGAAGGATGCCCTTGTTGGGAGTTTATGGGTATAAGCCTGGGCATGAGCCGAGGAGTAGTATTGCGGCAGACGGCCGGTTGGCTCCGGCAGCGAGATGAACTCCATCTCGTTCATGGGGTCGTGAGATGTATGGTGTTTCTATAGTTTGTTAGTCTTAGGCTTAGGCCAAATAACGACGCTCGTTCACGAAATCAGCGTCCAACAGTGCTTCGCTATATTGACTGTGTTTCCATCTTGCCTCGCTGACCACAAGCAGCCAGACCAGTATCATCGCGCTCCAGACGAGTAAAACAGTCATGCCGAAACTGAACCTAAAAAAAGTCATGTTAGATATATGTCCGTGCGTGTGCGTAAATGCCAACGTTGAGACTTTGAAAGCAGACAAATCCTCCATAAAAGAGGGCGAACAAAACCCCCTCAAACAACACACAATCAGCGTACAAACCATGTGGTAGAACAAGCGTACGGTCGGTCCGATTCGCTGAGAGAACGAAGGAAGGGGGACCCCTAACAAAGCAAGCAAAGATCGGTGATGCACTGAGGAAGCTGATGGATAGATGAACGAATCGACGGCGACGTAAAGGAATGCACGCGAGCCGTCAACGCACAAGCGACAAAGGTGGCGGAAGTCGGGAAGCCGATAAACGTGGAGAAGGAGACGAAGGTGGAGTAAATCGGGAATTGCTGAACGCGATTGCAGCACGGGACGCCGCCACGCTGGCGCAACGACGTACCCTATAACTTGACATCAATTACAACAATTACTCACCGGACGGTACAAGACGAGCAGGCAGAATCTGCTTTTGACAACGGCGGCAGCAGTCTAACAACGGGCGGTGCAAAAGGTCGAGGTATCTCTCCAGTCTCCACGATCATCTCGATACAATGCAGGTGGTGACTTGGAGTCATGGACACAAAGTCGTCGACAACGCTAGCTTTCCATCTCACATAAAAAAAAAAAAAGCACGTGCACCTTCTTTGACCTGCACACGAGCATTGCGCTAATGCTAAACATATCCTCTACTGCACGGAGTGCCGCTCCTCACATCTAGCGCCATGAATGTAGACTACACAAAACTATAGCCCTCAAACCAAGAAAGAAAAAAATCCAGGAGGTCCCCAACGCCCATCCGAGCCAAGCCTCCTTACCCCCCGGTACGACCAGCTATTAAAAAATAGTAATACTCAAAGAATGCGCCATAGTCGTTGCCCCTTTCTAGACAATGTTTAGCGTCTACAGTGCCCATTTTCCCTACGGAATCTACAAGTGTAACCCCCCTCAGTTCCGTACACGCATGTAGAATAGGCCCGTTGCCACGTCGGATCACGCTGTTCTAACGCTGGTTGGCAAAAAAAACTGGGTCGTCGCGTCGTCCAACATTGTTGGTGTATTCCAATTCGTTTATTTTTCGATATAGTAGAGGGCATTCGGCTTTTAATGCAACTTCGTGGTGTCTCGGGCCTGTTTGTTGGCGATTTGCTTCTCCTTGGGTATCGTCAGGGCATTGATGCCGAGATAGTCGCAAATGGCGTTGATGACAAGATACGCCCAGCGAAAGTAAACCACCAATGAGAAGAAAAAGTACGCCCACAGGTAGTACAGCTCTGCGGTCGCACTGATCCGGGGCAGTCCAAACCGAGGCAGGTTCCCGAGGAACGCACCGCCGACAAGTGGTGCGAGCATCACCGTCCAGTACGGGAACGGCTGGCGAGTCAGGTGCGCCAGGATCATCTTGGTTGTCAGGCGGCCAAAGACAAACGACATGGTCAGGCAGAACAAGACCAGATGATTGTCCGTCATCAGGGTGCTATACGGCGAGAACACCCAGGCTCCCACTCCAAGCGTAAAGACGGCCATGGGCGTCCATTCAGCAAAGACGGGCGTCACGGGAAGGCCCTGCTTCTGGCGGGCCAAGGCGACATTGTACAGGCAGAAGGGGATGTGGCCGACCAGCAAGGACGAGATGATCAAGCCAACCCAGATATCTCGGAACGACGTTTGGCCAAGCATTTGCGCCAGCCCAGGCAAGCTGTCGCCCAGAGCATTGGCAAGAGGCAGAGTCCAGATATGAGGGCCCCAAATCCCAGAGGCAACCATGATGCCGCATGCAATAAGCAAGCCCTCGGTAGGGCCGTTAATGACGCCCAGATACAACGTGTGGGTGTGGTATGTCTCCCAGGTGGAAAAGAACATGGCCAGGCAAGGGCAGAGGGCCGTAAAGATGCCAGCATTCGATGTTCCCAAGCCCATGGCAGCCGTTTCGAGTAAACTGGCGAGGGTGCAATTGAGAGAGTCGATACCGTGGTCGAATAGCTCGCCGAGGCCGCTCGATGTGCCGGTCCTTCGCGCCTGCTTGCCATCAACATTGTCCATGGTCTGGTACATAAACAGGCCAAACGCAAAACTGAAATATAGCCATGTCGGTCCCTAACACAAAACAATTCGGGGTTAGCATGCGCCGTCTTGATGGACATGCGACGGGACGCGGCAAGGGGGACATACAGGTCCAACCAAGTCGGGCATAAAAATGACCAGCAGGCCAATGTTACCCAGGATGAAGAAGAATCCCAAGAGGGTAACCATATTCGGGGCAATCCATAACGGCAGAATGTTTACAAAAGCATTCCACTAGCAGTGCTGACAGTTAGCTTGGTGTGTCATTGTCGGGGAGCTTTGCCGCAGCTACCCCACGTAATGTGGCACAACTTCGACGGCGACGGCGTCAATGCCCCTGACCAAAAAAATAAAAGCAGAGAAGAGCCGGATTCCCAACGTACCCAGGGACCGAGAATATATTTCGACACGGGAGACTTGTCGACGCTCGAATACTTGTAGGACTTGAGGTGTATCAGCGCATCATCAGAGATGCACTCGGCAGCAGCTTTTTCTAGGAGGCAGGGCAGGACAGCGTTAGCGGGCAGAGCTTCGTCAGGCTTCTCCTGCACCTTGCGGGCAGCATCGCAAAGAGCAAGAAAAGGACAAATGGGGTGAAGTCAAGCGAGGGCAACGCACTGGTATTGGGAGCCATGTTGTCGGCCCGCGGTAGGAGGCTGTCTTGTTCGTACCGTGGCAGCGTGTCGTTGCTGGAGTTGTCGCCGACCATGGCGGCAGAATTCAGAAGAAGCAGCACGGCGGGAGAGGCGGTGGAGGGGCGGGTGGACGGAACAAGTATATGTACCTATTTCTTGCCTCTTCCTTGTCGAACTAGCCCGTGCCCTTTGACGCGTCTGTACCGGTGAGATGCAGGCCTGCGGTGCCTGCGTGCTCGAGAAACAAGCGTGACTGGTCCTTGCATGCAGGCTGTGATGCACGTCTTTAAGCACGACGCCAACGGGTCGACGGTACACCAATCGACAGGGAGGCGGGGATCAGAAGACAAAGCAGACTGGCAGAGGAAGAGAAGGGAGACGGGCCAGGGCAACGGGAGAACAGGGGTTCAGCCAGTCCAAGATGAGGTCCCCTTTTTTTGGTGTACGTTGTCAACAAGCCGTTGAGCCGCGGGCTTCTTTTGTTGTGGTTGAATCTCAAACATTCAATGTTCAAATCATTTACTTCAAACCACCGACGTCATAATAACATAGAATAGCACAAAAAGAAAAAAAGAAAAAAACACAAACACTCGTCCATCTCTTAAATGCCTCCGCACTCTTCCCGCTCCATGCCGCTTCTGATCGTGTGCCGCTTGCGCGTGCTCGTCTACAAAAAAACTGGCTGGGACTAATACACTTGCGCCGCCCCTGATTGGATCCTTATTTTCGTTGAGATGCACCATTGCGGCCGACACGCAAGTGGCGTTGAGCACTTCATCATGACTTGGTTGTTTTGGGCCCTGTAGCCGCATATGCCTGCAGACGGCCGCAGACGGCCAGCTTTGAACCTCGGGAACTCTCAAGACCCTGCCTGTGGAGTCTCGTGGGGAAGCCAGATGCAAACTCGTGGCTTTGCAGCATCAGCCTGTATCCTCCTGGCCTCTCCCAAGCTGCCCTTCGAGCAAGCAACTGCGTGATGGTATTCGCCATTCAGTCTGGTTGCTGACTCTGGCCCTGGCACGGCTGTTATGGGCTCGCAGTGTTCTACAACTGGACACAAGTACTACCAAAGTGTCTTCCGGGTTCTACTGATACGCCTTCATCCAATGTTCCAAACCCACTTTTTCCGCCTCCAACCTCCCAGGAACCCGCTACAGTCTGCGGCACAGTATGAGAAAGTACACACTAATGAATTGCAGTACATTATACTACAGAGGGCAATAGTTCGATACCTCATCAGGTTCAATGCTTTTCACCTCCCACAGTGCATCCTGGGACCCCGATAATGATCAATATCTAGATCTGCGAGGTCTCGAAGGTAGAATCAGGAGATACTCGTAACCATCCTGCAGCTCGCCCAATGGCCATTGTCGCTCCTGTCGAACAGAACGCAGGGTATCTAAAGGCTCCTTATGGTCGACAAAGAAATGTGTGTTTGCTCCAGAAACCATATTAACCACAGAGTTGAAGAGACTACCGCAGAGCTCCGCATCTCGTATATATGGGATTGGCGATGACTTGACGACTTCGGCGGCATTTTCGCTTATAAAGTCCAGCGATACTTTCTCGATACCCCCTGCCTACCGTTAGCACCGCAATGGCTCTGTTGTGCGGGCATACGTACTTCCAAATGCTTTCGCTGCTGTTAAACATGCAGCGGGGTGAGAACTCATGATGCCAAACACATCATCCTCATCGTTCCGAAGACTTGTAAGGAGACAAGTTGCAAGTCCTTGCTCACGGTAGTGTTTTTCAATCACTAACTGAGTGATCCAGCAGATCTTCTTGCCAGCACATGCCCAACGGCAAACGAACGCGTGTCCCGCCAGGGTTCCATTGACAGCAACCCTGGTAATTGAAGTCTGAGCGGATTCCGGCAGCAATTTCTCCCTTAGCCGCTGTCCGCTAAGTCTCACTCGTTTCCCTAGAGGAAATGTTAGTGATGAACAGGAGAAGGGCTTTCTGCTAACCTTCTCGGCTTGAACCCTTCCCCCAGATTCCGTAGTTTTCGCTAAAGAGTGTAGATGCTTCCTCCAGCACAGCATCCGTGATGTCTTTAGCAGTAAAGGTCTCGAACAAGATTTGAGAGTGCATCTTGACATCGCTTTGAATCCCGCTGGAATTCTGAGAAGCTTGGATGATAGTGAAAGTAGGCGGAATAGAGAATGTAAACTGCCTTGGGAATGCCTTGGGAGGCTTAGGCACTGCAGGAGGCCGGTGGGGTATCAAAACTAAAGTGCCTGCTAGCTGTTCAGGATTTGGACCGTGCATGCGACATTCGGAAGGCAAAGCTGGGGTATTAACTTCCTACGTAAGTAGGTACGTGACTGCCAGAGAGTCGTGAATTGTTCTGTGAATTGCTCGGCGGGCTTACTTTTTCTGATAGGTGCGCTCACGCCCTACTAGGTACCTGGCTATTAGGCCTTATATTATAATATATTATATAATAAGTAAATATATTTTAATATAAATAATTTATAATAAATACTTACTAGGTAGATAGCTGGTAGGGGAATAAGCGCACTTGGCAAAAAGAGTGAGCGCGCCGAGCAATTCACTGCTCGGGAGGCGACCGCCCCGCAACGGTAGCTGGCTACAGATTGAGTCGAACAAGTCCGGCAGAATAGCGTAGAGTGTAAAATCATCATGCTCGAGTTCCTGGGTGGTCCAAGCCCTAGAACCACAAAATCTTAACTGACTGACTGACATCGAATCTCTGAATAAGCAGCTCCTGGAGTACAATTAGTACATTGTAATATTAGTGGTGCAGCACTAGACTAGAGCTGCTCGACGCCATGTATTCCACACAAACCGAAAATGACATTCTCAACCAAATCCAGAACATTATATAGGCTAGTAGTATATTAACATCCTCCATATCCAAGGCATGTAAAATGTAAATCGACCAGGCACTTGCTGTCCGGCATAATAAACGCAAAAGAAGTAACACCCAAGCTCCTAGACTGCCCAGAATCTTCCCCAGACAGGTCGTATGCAATTCCAGACACAAGAGAGCACTACATCTCTCTCATCTTCCATCTCGTGAATATGGTCATTCTTGTCCCTTACAAAAGGGCAAAACCAGCAAAGAGACTGGTCAAGACGAAAGCCAGTCCATATGTCCGTCCAACCTCGAGCGCTGCGCCGGCGCCTTTCTTTCCATTGTCGCTACCGCCCCCGGGTGCGTTTGTGTAGATCGTGTTCGAGCCTCCCGTGGAGGTGGCTGAGGCACCAGCAGTCTTGGTCGCGTTGGGCCTGACAGGGTCCTGGGCACCACATGGGTGCTTTTGCTGGCAGTCTGACTTGCAAGCGTCTGTAGGGCAGGCATCTTTGCATTGGATTACCCACTGTGTGCAAACGAAATAGGGCAAGCTTAGCGAGTACTGGGAAACGTTTGGCTGTAGGTTGTTGCCACATAGGCAGCCATACGTGAGAGACTCCTGTAGAGAAAAGTCAGAACGTCAAATTCCAAGCCCGGGACTGAATCAAAGGCATGGATGGGTTAACTCACAGGATCACAAGTGTTGTCAATGGTGGTCCTAGGTTCCACCTGTTGGCAGATGAGGGGGCATGTAGTCATCTCCTGATCACACCAAGCCTCTATTGTGAGTGTTAGCTTCATCAACAACCCAGCATCAGAAATATTGGCTCCTGCTCACTTCTAGTGCCGATGGGTACGCTGTCGGGGTCGATGGTGTAATCGGCATTGGCAACAGCCGAGAATGAGGCGGCCACGGCCAAGAAGATGGTTCGGAACGAAGGCATTGTTTCGTCTGAGTTCGTATATGGATGAATAGATCGATGGGCAGAACAAGGAGACCTGGCTAAGTATTGGGTAAGCATCTGATGGACAATGTAGGCGGCAGTGTATAATATGAAGCAAAAAAATTGTCACATTTGGCTGAGGGTTATTGAAGCCATCAACCGCACCAGAATATGAGAGCAAAAAGAGGCCATGGCAGCACGCGGTGCTAGACAGGCCAACATTGAAGGCATCAAGCGGGTTGAGAACGGGAGCTCCTTCCTTACAGATAAATTATGTACTTGGTACGGAGTACTCTGCAGAGACGACTGAAATGCAAAATGCCAACAGCGAAGGACAATGAAGCGAAGGGCTAAAAAGAAACCAATGACGTGATTTCAAGAAGTAAAAGGGCACAGCGACGGTCAAGCAAACAAAGGCAACATGGAAAGGAGGAATCGACAATTTGAAGGCGAGCAGAGGCAACGGGGTAATTATGGTCAATGGGGTCAACTGGTCGAGCCCGTGGTGAGGAGCACTGAGGACGTCCCACGGACCAGCCCGATTGACCAGGGGGTGGACAGGGATGACAAGGATAATCGGGGGATGGCTGGGGACGGGCAAGACCTGAAATATTCGAACTTTATTTGAAGCTTTGAGAATTTGAGAAGCCAGGGGAGCTTTGGGGAACCTGAAGCTACCCTCTTTTAATCCGATCCATTGAGGCCATCAGCTCCGCGACAGCATCGACCTGTCAACAGGCAGAAACAGTCTGGTCCGAAACATGCATTCCAATAGACAAAGGTGCCTCGACAACACCCACAGCCCAAGTTCAGAAGCACAAAAGCCAAGGTGTCACTCTCTGGGGCGACGAGCCAAATAGCTAAGGGTCTCAGGTGGATAAGCCGCCCACCTTTGCCTTGTGTTTGTCCATGACAACGCAATCCACAGGTCCTGTGCGGATCAAGGTCCATCAATTGATGTCTGACTTGGACTGCGACGTCGACGACGACGACGAAGCTGCTACTCGGTACATACAGGCCATCATTGTTTCATTGCTCGAGGCTTTGGTCACAGACAGTCCTTACTCATTGAGAAATTTTGCATCTCCCCCCTCGTCTACCTACGGAGTATGGTTACGTCGGTTCGTTTCAGCATCCTCGGATCCAGCTGCGAGGTAGTTGTGGTTGTGTCTGGAATTTAGAGACCCGTCGTGGACATCTGGAGCTCCTTTTCCTGGGATAGCGGCGTTTCTTTGTGGAGGCCAAACGGTTGCCAGTACGAGCTTTCCCCCAACGGCCCCAGTCACACCAGACCAGTTGTAGGCTGGCGCCGGGCTTTACACAATTCGTTGACAGCTTGGATCTGGGGCTTTGTCGAGCTGCACGTCGTATTCCCTGCACATGTGCATTAGTAGCGTCAATATAATAGTGCTGGCCAGATAGCCAAATGCCGAGGGAGCGACCACCGGGCATAGTCTTCCGCATCATTCATCGTACGGTTCGCTGGCTTGATGAAAACTGGTCGAGTCACGAGTCACGAGTGAGGAATACGAGAGGCACTCACTGGTGACTGTTCCAGCCAAGGCGCCCGGACGAACCCGGCGGAGGCAAATTCGCAACATCTCAACAGCTCAACAGCTTAATCACCACGCATGCAAAGACGGGCAATCCTACAGCGTGATACCAATTCGGAACTCAACAGCCGAGGACAGCCGTTACATAAAGAAAGCTTGAGTTCTATGTACTACTATATGTACTGCTGAGTGACGTGGCTGTATTGTGGGGTCAAGTGTGTGTATCTTCACTTTTGTCTGCTCCGCCATGGTCTCGATGGTTACAAGCCCCTGGTTGCAGTCGGTGGCCAAAAGCCATGAGGGGGTGGCGGCACGAAGCTATCATCTATAAACTAGTACAGGTACGGAGTAATTGTCAGATGCTGAATTTGTCTCGGGCATCAGCTTGGTGCCATGACGTGATAATCACGCCCTCCTGTTGTCTTTGGCAGCATCACTTTGTTGCAGAGCCAGCTACAAAAGCCGGCATGTATGTATTGAGTTGGAAGGATTTTGCTCTCGATCAAAGCTGGCGCCATCTTGATCCTCCTCCGCATGGTGGTGCACCCAAACACGAAGGCGATACGAAGGTTTGTGTCCTCCACCCATGCAGTAGTTGCCAAGCAAAAAAGGTTGAGTGGTCGAGGGTGCCATGGCCATGGGCTCGACAGTGACGACATTATCCTACCTTCCCTACCACGCTTGCAGCTCTCCATCCAGAGGTTATTGGCTGCACTCCGTACTTTACGGGGAATGCTTTTTTTTAGATGCTATGCTCTGAGGCTCTAGGGTGGGTCCTTGGACATCAATCGACGGGCATCAGAATTGGGCGCAACACGACTGCCTCTGGTCAACCTGTGGTCTGTGGCCTGTGGCTTGCGGTGTCTGGTTGCATAATCACATGTCCGGCTGCATATGACGAGGACTTGCCATCATTCACCGCTCACTGGGTTAACAGCATCCGCGCAGGAATCATGGATGTGGACACATCAGGGGATGCTTGGATTGCATTGCTATGACAACCTCCGCGTTCCTGAAGTGGCCATGTGGCGCCCAAAATCTAGAACATATCAGCCAAAGGCACCGGAGAATGACTTTGGGACCTGGAATACAAAATGATAAGTGTGTAAGCAATAGTATCCACAACGAAATATCTCACTTTCCTTTCAAGATTCCATCGAGAGTAAATTAAAGCAGTTGACCACACTTGGTAACAGCTTGGTAACAGCTTGGCGGGATGGTTCAGAGGCGATCCCTCCAGGCCATTCGAGGCGGCCGCAGCTCGGCCCCACATCCAGATAGAGTCCGGTTGGACTTGGAAGCTTGCTACCCTTTGATGTCGCACTCTGATTGCGAAGCTTTTGATCCAGAACCAGCATGCCCGCTTGCATGAATTCCGCCCTCTCCAGCGCCCAAGACGTTGCCAATTGACAAGCCACCGACTCTCATCGGCACTCGTGTCCCGCAAAGTCTCCACCGTTCTGCGACCTGAACGAGGCTTTCGCAACGACGCCATCAGTCAGCTTCAATTTGGGGCTCGACAGCCAAGCCCCTCGGTTGCGCGAGCCCACACGCCGGACATCGTGGGACCCCGTTTTACGACACGGACAAGAAGGGACAGCTGCCGAAACACACATGAGCCACGGCTCGCACACGGCCGAATTGCGTCGGCGGTAGACCAGGAACAGCCGGTCAGCGGAAGCCAGCCTGACGACGAAACCCCGGCACCCGGATTCCCGACCGTGGATTCGGACGCTGCGACGGCGCCGTCAAGCCACAAGGCCCAGACGCACGACGACGACGACCATGTGCCGCAGGACACGGAGGACATGATGTCGTCGACACTGTCCAACAGCTCTGTCGCGAGCCCGCCGTACTGGATGAACACGCACGCGCACCAGCGCAACACGTCCAGCGTTTCGGTCGAGTCCGTCCTGCCGGCGGGCGCCATCATCCTGCAAGACAACGACACGAGCGAACACCAAGACCGAAACAATGCATGCTGGGCAAAGAGCGTCGAGGTTGTCAACTACACCGTTGTCAACGGGGGCGCAACAAGTGTCGGCGCATTTATAGTCTGGAACGTCCGTGTAGAAACTCTAAGTGTATGTTTTGCCCCCCCTTCCATCTTGCAGCTCATCTACGGTGCGTGTGCTAACTGCCGTCGGTGACAGGGAAGCTATATGAACATCCGGAAGCGATACTCGGAATTTGACGAGTTCCGCAGCAAACTGGTCAAATCGTTCCCCGGCTTTGAGGGGGCTGTGCCATCGCTCCCTCCCAAGAGTGTGATTTCCAAGTTTCGACCCAACTTTCTCGAGAAGAGGCGGACTGGCCTGCAATATTTCCTCAAGTAGGTTTTGCGCGAGCGTCTGGCTTGTTTGGGCAATCTTTTCAAGTTCCTCCTTTTTTTCACAAAGTTTTTTCTATTCATTCCCCTGGCTTCAGATGCCCAGTTTTCAACTTCTGTGTTTTGTTTTGTGCGTTTCAACTGGGGATTGTGCTGACGTGCACCGGCGCAGCTGCATATTATTGAATCCAGAATTTTCAGGATCTCCGGTCCTAAAAGAATTCCTCTTTTCTTGACGATCATGAGGCCATGAATTTCGATGGGTGAATGCCCCGGGTTTGGTGTTCAAAACGTACAAATGAGCAGACTTTGGGTATCGGACATACAAACTGTCTTATGGCAGCATCTTTTCTTGTAACTACTTTATTTCATTTTTTTTTCCTTGCTTGGATCCCAGGGGGAAAGAATTTGTCCTACATATTATTTGGTAGCGGCCAAAAGAACAAAAGTGCGCCAGTGATAACTATCGACTTGAGCGACTCTTGTGCTTGGACGGCTCGCGCGGGTCATGATCTCGCCGTCGTGGGAAGCGTGGAAGCCGGTGATGCATGATAGGCAGTGCAGGTTCATTTCGGCTCTTTCTAAGGTATGACTAATTCCAAGCGTGCTTGGCGATCAGCGTGCTCAGCCTCGCAGAATGCCTCACGGCCACGGCATCATCGGTGTTTTGGGGCCTCCGCCTCGGGCTGTGGACACGACTAGTACCGACGGCAGACAAAGGTTGGACGCGCAGTCAAACGAAATCTGAGTTGTCAGAAAGGCGTGGTACACCGTACGACGGCAATTGGGCCGGAAATCAAGAAAGAACGGCCGTTGTCTGCGTGTTTTGAAACGGGCCAGGCAGCTTTTCGTTCGGAGGCATGGTGGGCGACGGGGTCCGTGGGCTTGGGTAAGAGCCCGACCCCGGCTGCAGAGAGCAATGCCTCGTTTTCGTACGAATAGGCCGCGCTTGTTCCGAATAAATTCATGGATTCATCCCTTTCGAGCTCCGTCAGCTTACGTACTCGGTGCATATCCTGCACTTTGCGCGTATTGTTCGATACATCTTTACCAAGCCTACCAACCGATGCTGGGATACGCCACGTAGCGAGGGCTTGGAGAAAGGGTCCATCCGGCCTTGTCGAATGACTTCAACACTCATTAAAGCCACTCCATCCTATTGACCTCTTCTTGCCACGACCTCTCCTCTGCATCTGTCTTCCCGTGTTTTTTCTTTGGCTTCCCCTAACCGCGGACCTACTCTGGAGCACTCCGTATTGCATACAGCATCTAGGCCAAATTCATGACTACGCTTGCCTGCAGTGGTTCTTCTATTTTGTCCACCTTAGCATTTCCACTCCACCAATCTCGCCTCTTCAACAGACGATAGCTCCTACGAACAGCCAGCCACGTCCAACCCTCCGAAACACCAGCATTGCTAGCCCGATTTCGACGACGTTGAATTTCACAAACGTCTCGACCTACCTGCCGATTTCAGTTCTGCAGCCAAAGCACGCCGTGTTACCGACAGCCCCGACCCGCCTCCTTCTTAACCGTTACCGCAAAACAAACCCGGCCATCCTTTCTGCAGGGATCTCGGCATCGCGCATTTCGGGCTCGACTTGGAAAGCCGGCGGCGCTTCCAGGATCCCCAGCCCAAGGATTCTTTCCCATCGCCTGCTCGGGCGTCCTCCCCCACTTTATCCATCAAAACGCCTCAAGGCTCTTGGGCATCGGGCGTCACTAGCTTGCTGCGGCATCTGCTCGATGACGCCTGACGCCCCTCCAGTCCGCGAGAGAAGGCGCCTACGGTAGACTAGAATTGATAAACGGCCTCTTCCCGGGGAACATGCCGACATCTGACAGTGCTATTTCCTTCGGTGCCAGTACCAGCGCCAGTATCAGCACATGTCCGTCAGTCCCCAAGACCAAAGAATACATGGATTCCCTGGTGCTGCCGTCCCAGGCCAAGTTGGAGCACATAGCTCAGGTGCAGGAGGAGAAGGAGGTTGAAGCCCGCCGCAGAGCTCGAGACGAGTGGCGCCGGCGCTCAGCGTCTGGTGCCTCGGACGGTATCCACCACGCCGCCAGTACCGGCCATCACAAACACGAGCGTGACGAGGCCGCCAAGGTTATCCAAAAGACGTTTCGAGGTTATCGTGCCAGACGGGAGCTGCAAGGCTACAGTCTGAACGCGAGCACACGATGGGTCACGGCGGTTCGAGAAGCTCAGTTTCGCCAAGGCATAAAGCCCCACGCTACTGCTGCTTCGCCTTCTGCCGCCGACGGCGATGTTCTCGCGCTCGAGGACCCCGTTGATTATCGCCCGGCCAGTGCAAGGCAGAAGTGGAAAAAGGTAAGCTTGGTGGCCCGCCGCGCAGGACACGATGCTTCCGACTCGGAGTCTGATTCGGACGAGGGCGATTTGGAAGGCATGACGTCAGAGGAGAAAGCAGCGGCCAAGGAACGGCGTCTCAAGGCGACTGCTAAGCGACGCCAGGCTGCTCGTATGCTGGGCCTGCAGTACTTCTTGGAAATGGTGGACTCGAAGCACAGGTACGGTAGCAACTTGCGCATGTACCACGAGGAGTGGAAGAAGTCGGACACAAAGGAGAACTTCTTTTACTGGTTGGATTACGGCGAGGGCAGATTTATCGAGCTGGACACGTGTCCGCGGGATAGACTTGAGCGGGAGCAAGTACGGTACTTGTCCCGCGAAGAACGACAGTATTACCTCGTCCGGGTGGACGCAGAGGGACGTCTATGCTGGGTGAAGAACGGTGCCCGGATCGACACCACCGAACAGTTCAAGGACAGCATCCACGGCGTCGTGCCCCTTGACGATCCCACGCCGGCATTCGCGCCTACGGCCTCGCAAAACCTGCACTCACAAGACAATGATGACGACGACAACGACGACGACTCAGACTCATCCGACGAGTCCAAGCGCGAAGCCGACCGCGCCGCCAAGTACGCCGATCCCGGCTTCGACGACTCCAAGGGACTCAAGAAGGTCACGCACATTTCCGCTTCCACCATTTTCAACCAGCTCCTACGCAAGTCAGTCAAGAAAAACACGTGGATCTTCGTGGCAGACACCTCCTTCAGACTCTATGTCGGCATTAAGGACTCTGGCGCCTTCCAACACTCGTCCTTCCTCCAGGGTGGTCGCATCTCTGCCGCCGGACTCATCAAGATCAAAAAAGGCCGCCTGTCATCCTTGTCGCCACTGAGCGGCCACTACCGTCCGCCGGCGAGCAGTTTCCGCGCCTTTGTGAAGAATCTCAAGGAGGAGGGCGTGGATATGAGCCACGTGTCTATATCCAAGTCGTACACCATTCTCGTCGGGCTGGAGACGTACCTCAAGACGAGGAAAAAGGGCAAGGAGCTCGTGGGGAAGTTGATGCACGGCAAAGACAAGTTGGTTGCGCCCGAGGAGGTGCAGCGGCGGGAGGAGGAAGAGAAGGACAAGAGCGAGAGTGCGGAAAAGGAGAGGCGGGTGTTGGAGAGGGAGAGGGAGGAGGCGGACAAGGTCAAGCGGGAAATGAGCAAGAGTGATAGAGTCATGGAGAAGATTAAGAGTTTGCCGGTGCATACCAAGTGAGCTGCCGGCGCAGACGGTTGGATGTTTGTATACCCCCTATTGTTTTGAATACATTGTATGACCTTGTATTTGTGTTAATGCGTGACTGGAAATACTTGCGATGGCGGCTGATGGTAGTGCGGGTGGCTTAAGTGCGAGACCTTGGTTCGTGGATCAGGGAGAGCTAAAGTAACCACATTTCAAGTGAGAAAGGTTGACACCAGCCGCATAGACCGGCAAGTTACAGATTTTGTGATCACTGTATGTTCTAGTCTTTGCTTTGCGATCATTTTGAAATGTAAGGCTCCTCCTATTCGGCTCATTCGTAAACCAAGGTATAGGGTAGAAAACCTCGGCTTGGCACGCCAACAACAGAACGCGTAAACTACAGGGCGGGTGGATTCACAGTGCTCAACATTGAAGGGCGACAGCACGCTAGGCACTGAGGGGCACTGGACGCCGGCAGGCACGACCGCTGGAATCGCACAGGCTAGAAGTGGGCGCCAGCGGGCTTCAGGGCACCCACATCGCTGATTGCCCACCAACCACACCGAAAGCATCTCGCATCCAGCACTAGACCAGACGTCGACAGCAGGGGCGGAAAAAAAAAACAAAAAAACAGATCAGCAAGCAGCAGAGACGGAAAACCGCCATCGAGAAATCAAGGACGCTTCGTCTTGATCGCGAGACTGACCTCAGCAGACGGCGACAGACAATGCCAGGCCTCGTCCTCATCGTCAATGGCCTCCGTCACCCGCTCCAACCGGCGAGCTGAGGGCCTTCACCATGCCCATGGCCATCCCCATCCCCATCATCATCCGCACCCGCACCCGCACACGCATCATCTCGCCAGCCCCCTCACGCGTCCGGCCAACCCGGCCGCCAGCCTGTTTGCCTCGAGCGACGGTGCAGGCCGAGGCGGTCGTCAGAAGCGAGCCCTCGACCCTGCCGACCGTGAAATTGATGCCTTGAAGCCCAAAAAGACGAGGATCGCCGTGGAAATACTCTCCAGACACCAACCGCCGCCCGTCCAAGGGGTGCGGGCCTCGACCGTTGTCCAGCCTCCGTTTCCGCCGATACCGCTTGCACCACCGCCAGCCGTGGCAAACACAACCATACAAAAGCCCATCCCGACGACCGCGGGAGTCGCGCCGCCGGTCCTGATACCTCCTGCGGCCAATTCCAACGCAGTGTTGGCTCCGCTCGTGACTGCTGCCCTCAAGCCGAAACCTCCCGTTCCCGTGGAGCAGGAGCCAAATATCACAAAACACCAAGCCAAGGTCATCAATGGCATCCGAGCGGAGCTTGACCGGCTGCAGCCACAAGCCCCGTCTACCCGCGAACAGGGGCGCAAACTACGCTCTCAGGAGGCTACTAGATTCAAGAGTGACTTGTCTGCCTACTTTCCAGACTACGACGAAGTGATTGGAAATGATCCCAAGGAGCAACGTATGTATGCGTCACTGTGCCGAATTCTTCTGGCACAGCTATCCTCCTTTTTTTCTCTTTTCTTTGTGTTTTGCGCATCGTGCTCACATGGTGTGCAGACTTGTTGAACCTTGAAACCCCAATTGTTGTGGTTGACTCGAATCCTCGACGCGTCATCACGGAAGCCCAGCGTGGAGGAGCACGGGTGCAGCAGCAAAGCGGCATCTTTGAATTCCCAGTCCGTGGATATGGCGATTCTTTATACACCGACGTTTTTGATTCGCAAAGAATCGATTTCAAGTTCTTAGAGACCCAACAAACTAATAAAAACCTCGACGACCCATTGCCGGATAGTCTCTTTGAGCCTTCGCATAAGAGAGCAGAGCGACTAGAGCGGTCCATACGTAACTCCGAAAAGGGTCGTGCCCAGCATGAGAAGGACCAAATAATTCGGCTTTTGGAGGGTCTCCAGGGCCACGATTGGCTGAGAATAATGGGAGTTAGTGGTGTAACAGAGACGAGGAAGAAGTCCTTTGAGCCCGCGCGTGCTCACTTTGTCAAGGGCTGTCAAGGCATATTAGAAAAATTCCGAACATGGAATTTGGAAGAGAAGCGGCGAAAGCTAGAGAAGGAGAAAGTGTTGCAGGCCGAGCAAGAGGCTGCGCTGGCTCAACAAGAGGAGGTCGAGCAGGAAGAACCCCTCAAGGCAGATGAAATTGAGGATTCAGCCGCAGAAGACGACGTCGACGAGAGTGACGACAACCGAGGAGACACCAAAATGGAACATGACGCAGACCAAGTCTTGGAAGACACTGAAGAAGAGGTTGTGACATCACAGAGCGATACCAGTGATGCGTCACCTGCCAAGCAGCTTCGTCAAGAGGCCCTGGCAAGATCACAGTTGGCAGCAGCAAATGCTAGAAAGCTCAAAGCGCCGCTACGGTCTACAACCCCCAAATCAGCAGACGCGCAGAAAGAATTTACTTCCTTTTTTGGCAAGAAATATGAACGAGACAACGCCCTAAACCGGTCACGTCGCATCGGCCGCAAGGTGTTAGCCTGGGGCCATCCTATTCCAGACCTGGAAGAAGCCGACTTTGTCTTACCGGAAGAGTATCGCGACGAGGAACTGCTCAAGTCCAGGGCACGCAAGAAACGGAGAGACAAGCGTAGTGGCAGGCCCTAATACCGCTACACGCCGAGGTAACTTTCTCCTTTTCAGTCCCTGATACCCAAGCCACCCCGAGACATGGCCGTGTGTTCGCTCACGCTTTGCCTTTTTTTCATTGTTTAAACTTTCTTCATGTTTGCGTGGCGTTGGGGTCCAAGGGTCCGGGTCTCCAGCTCAGAGACTACTGTCAGAACCTTCTAGTGTAGTATATATTTCACGAGTTTGTGCATTATCAACTGTGGAACATTTGTTTACCACACAGGGCCGGGGCATGAGGCGTGGCATGGGATTGGCAACAGGACGAGTTGTCGTTGATTTTGAGCGTAACATGAGCTGGACTGCACCACTAGCATATGAGCTTACAGGTACATAAGATAACGGATGAACTGTATCCATGTACGGAGTACAATTGAAACAACTTTTGAATCGTGTCTGAACTTAATCTTTGGCGTCTGAATTGACGGTGTGAAGCATATGGATGACAAGTGACCGGCTGGGCCCACTTCGGCGCACTCGCGGACCAGGCACACCTCAAGGTGGTCCGTGCGTTG
Source organism: Metarhizium brunneum (assembly GCF_013426205.1). Lineage (NCBI taxonomy): Eukaryota > Fungi > Ascomycota > Sordariomycetes > Hypocreales > Clavicipitaceae > Metarhizium > Metarhizium brunneum. The sequence goes on along the minus strand of NC_089422.1, from coordinate 9,273,006 downwards.
TAGGCAAGCTTGCCAACTCTTGGATAACTTTTGGGGATGAAGGCAGCGCGAGCATCCGCGACTCGAGGATACCATACGCCTCCCGCTCCTCACACACAAATATTCACGGTGCGTCGTGCCTGCGCTCTTGGTGCCGCCATTCTTTTTCCTGCCAAGCGTGTGACTCATCACGAGCATCTCCCGACATTCTTCCATCAATCACTTGCCAACCACCTCCTCGTCGTGCCGCAACCTTCCTTCGCCTACTATTGCTATGAATGCGACCGATGACTCGTGAGACCCCGAAATACGAATGCGCCTGTAAAACTTTTAAAAGGGCGCTCGCTACTGCGAGGTCTTTGATGATCAACTCGCGCAGGGAGTTGGGATCGAAGATAGAGTAACCAAACACGGGGCATTCCGAGCTGCAAAGAACCTCAAGCTGAACCACCATGTCGCTTCTCGATGGTGTTGAGCAGCACCCTCTGCTACACACAAACGATAACTTGCCACCGATTAAGGACGATCCCGTTCAAGAGTTCTTTGTCATCAAGCAGGAGGCAAGGCTGGACGTGAATTTTCGCGAGCGAAGAATCGACGGCACTGTTGACATTTATATCGTCATTTTTTCCGATAATGTCGAGGAGATTCATCTCGATGCAGCTCACTGCGAAATCGACACTAATAATGTGACCATAACCGAAATGCGAGAAGCCCACGGAGAAGCGATTGAGGGACAAAAACAAAAGGTACCTGCCGAATATCGGGATCCGTACCAGAGACTCTCCCATTCCAAGAGCTGGAACTGGAGAGCCGAACACCATGACCTTCGTCGGAGAAGAGCCAGAAACGTCTTCCACAACCGAAAGACCGATGTCCCCGCCGAGAATAGAGAGATCGAGGGGTGCACACCAGTCTACGGGTCATTGAAGGTCAGTCTTCGTGGCGGGAAGGACAGCGAGCGCCCAAAGTTGATTATAAGGAAATCCGCTTTGAATGTCGATGGCGCCAACAAGGGACACAAGCAGTTCAAAGTTACCGTCCCCTTCACCAACAAGAATCCTCGCGATGGCCTGCATTTCGTTGGAGAGGATGCTCTTGACAATCGGTACACCCACATGTATACGCGACATTCGATTCAGCCAGGAACAGCATCATGCATCTTTCCTTGTGTTGACGATCATGGCGCCCGGTGTGACTGGAGGATCTCAATACGATTTCCCCGAACTCTCGGAGACGCGCTCGAGCAAGCGTTGGCTACCCAAAAGGACACCACGGTCAATGGAGTTGACAAGTACCATGATCACGATGACCGCAAGACGATGCTGGCAGAAGAAGACAAGCTTAGAGAAATGACTGTTGTTTGTTCGGGGTTCCTCATGGAGGAGATGATTGACCCTCAAAATGACCACAAGAAGATCATGACCTTTGAGCCAGAAAAGAAGGTATCAGTACAAAAATTGGGATTCGCTATCGGGCCCTTCGAGCATATAGACCTGTCATCTGAATTTAGAACAGAGGAGGATGAAGTCAAGCTCGGCGTGAGCGCCTTGAAGGTCCATGCCTACTGCTTGCCTGGCCGCGCCGACTGGGTACGCAGTACAGGGGCAGCTTTGACAATGGCAGCAGACTTCCTGACCTACACCTTTGCTAAATACCCCTTTGGCAACTTCAAAATCTGTTTTCTCGAAGACATGGTGGAGGACACTGTACCATTACACTCTCTGGCATTTATCAGCACGCGCCTGCTGTTCCCGGAGGAAATCATCGACACCGAAATCGAAACAACCAGGAAAATCGTCTTTACTTTGACCTACCAGTGGATCGGCATTAATATGATACCCAATACCCGCAATGATCTCTGGCTTGTTCTCGGCATTGCGCATTACATGACTGATTTATTCATGAAGAAGCTCTGTGGAAACAATGAACATCGATTCCGTATGAAGATACTGTCGGACAAGCTGGTCAATGTCGACATCGATCGGCCGTCGTTATTTGATCTTGGTCCAAACTTGCACCTGGGAGAGTTCGAAATGGATTTTATGTCCTTGAAGGTGCCTGTGGTCTTCTTTATTCTCGACAAACGAATGATTAAAGCCTCTGGTGGCCATGGTCTGACGAGAATACTCCAAAAATTCTTGACCAAGGCACAGATCGAAAGCAGTGATCGTTCCACTATTCTGGATACTGAGAAGTTTAGAGCTGTTTGCGAGAAGGGCTCACGGTATCGGTTGGAGGCCTTTTGGAACCAGTGGGTATACGGCTCGGGCTGCCCCAGATTTGAAGTCAAGGCAAAATTCAACAAGAAGAGGCTTTGCGTGGAGTTGACTCTTAATCAGATACAACACCAAGCAGCCAAGAGAACGGGGGGTCTGGAAAAGGACGACTTTTTGCGGGTTGTCAAAGAACGACGAGCCGGCCTGAAGTTGGGAGAGGTACAGCCATTGTTTACTGGACCCATGACTGTGCGGATCCACGAAGCTGATGGCACTCCGTATGAGCACATTCTCGAAATACGAGAGGATGCCACGCGATCAACAAAGTTTGAAATCCCCTACAATACCAAGTATAAGCGACTCAAGCGTACACGACGCATGAAGGAAAAACATAGTGGCGGTGGGAGCATGGAGATCACCGAGAATGCAGATGATGCGTTACTTTATTGTCTTGGAGATGTACTTCAGACCCCGGATGATCAGAGGGATTGGGAACTGATAGAATGGGACCCAGAGACGGAGCGAAAGATGGATCAAGAGTCTTATGAATGGATCCGTGTTGATGCCGACTTCGAATGGGCGTGCGATATGAAGCGCACTCTCGAGCCGTACATGTACGTTTCCCAACTACAACAGGATAGGGACGTGGTAGCACAGCAAGACGCCATGCTCTATCTCACCCATGGACCACTCCACCCCATTGCCTCCGGTTTCCTTGTCCGAACCTTGATTGACCGACGGTACTTTCATGGTATCCGGACAATGGCTGCCGAAGCATTACCGCGGCAATCGAATATTAAGGGAATCCCGCTGTTAGGTTTGAGACAGCTCATGAGGGCATTCCGCGAAATGTTCTGCTACGAACAGACCAACCAGCCAATTCCAAACGATTTTACAGACAAAAAACAGTATAATGTTAGGCGTGCTATCATTAAAGCCATCTCCGAAGTTCGGGATCACACCTACCGCTGTCCGCTGGAAGCGCGTCAGTTTATCTTGAACCAGCTCTTGTTCAACAATAACGAAGACAACCCATACTCTGATCACTTCTACATCGCCACCCTGGTCGAAGCTCTTGCCACATCTCTTATTCCATCCAAGAAGGACGACTGGCTTTCTCGTCAGAGTAAAGCACCGGATGAAGAGGAGCGTTTGTTTCTCGAGAAAGCCATGGAACAGATCGAACGAGTCCTGCGACGTGACGAATGGACCAACTCATACCAGAATGTGTGGACCATTGCTGGCCTGGACGCAAAACAACGACTTATGAAGGCAGAGGTCATCCCGAAGAGCTATCCTGATTTCGCCCAATATCTGTTGGACGGGAGCCGGGATTTGATCCGTATCAAGGCCTTTGAGGCTCTCATAGACTTGGGGGCCATGATGGAAGCAACTTTCTTCACTTTCTTTCTCTTTGCACTCATGACGGACAAATCCCCATTCGTTCGCAACAAGCTCATTCAAGCGATGGCCAGCGGTCTTGCCGCAATCGCCTTTGGAGAACATACCAAGATCGTTAAGAACGAACCGACCAAAGACGATATCGAAGAGACGCTTCTCTTGGTGCAGGATAGTGCCCAGGAGATTGAAGCGAGGAAGGAAAGGATTGCCCGTAAGGAAAATCTTGATGCTGCTCTGAAGGCTTTGCGAAAGGAAATGGATGAGATGTACGTCAAGGACGAAAGATTTTACAGCAATGCAATGCGCAAGGCTCTGGATCATCCTGGCCTAGGACGGAACGAGGTAGAGAGTTTGTTGGACCTGGCTGCTATGATGTTTGAGGAAACCCAGGGCTGGGTGTTGACGCTCAATCTACCCAAGGCATGGAAGGTGGAGAGACATGCTCAGAGGCTGGCTGATCGACTTATTGTGAACTTCAAGTCACACTATAAAACACAGCCCAAGCATCCCATCACTTTCCCTGACGTTTCTGAAGTTCCTCGACCGGCCCCTGTTCCTAGAACGTCGTCCATCAAAATCAGCACTACCAAGGTGTCTACACCACAACGACCTATACCTGCTCCAGGCAAGAGCGAGACCGATACGATTGTCGCATCATTGGTATCAAACACCAATGGTACGGCGACGAAGGCTACCAATCTAGGAAACGGCGCAACGCCTGCGTCAGCCGCACCCAAACGATCTCGACCAGAGAATGACAACGGCACTCCTGTACCAAAACGTCCAAAGACAGAGTCATCTATCACCAACGGTGACAAGGCATCCAAGAAGAGGCGTATGGTGACGCTGAAGACGGGCAACCCTAAGCGTTTGGCTGTAATACTTGGATTGCCATTGGGCCTAGCTCCGGTTGCAAGAACAGCCCTTCCTACTGGACCCCCCAAGGAAGCCGTACTGGGAAGTTCCAAGGACAGCATTACTGCCAAGCCTAGAAAACCGTTACCTTCGGGCGAGGTTGCGCGAAAACCACTGCCGGGAACTGCTTCTCCTGTCCCACAGTCAACACCAAAGGTGTCTATTGACACCAAGGTTGCAACACCATCGGCTGGCAAAGCTAGTAGCCCCCCTGCTTCTGCGACACCAGTCAGCGCGAGGCCAAAGATCAAGATCATCCGAAAGCCACAGCCGCCGCCGCCGACGTCCTAGAGAGAACAAGACGAGGCTGCAAACGCCCAGAGTCCTTTGATGCCAAATGATTATCAAAATGGAGGCCCGGCCCACCAGGTTGTGGAGCCATCGTTGTTGAGTCCACCTTCAAGCACCTTGGACGAGGATGGAGGTGACGACGTGTAGGCATGTTAAAGTTGTTTTGAGCACAGATCGGGAGGCGGGAGGGATCGTTTTCAAGAACTTCTAGTATATTATTAAAAACAATGCTTCTTGATTTGTCTGCTCACGAAGAATGTATGATATAGCAAGAATTGTGTGTAACCCTTGGGCATGGTTTGGTAGCTTTAGTATTCACGTTTGGAGTTGGGGGTGTGACCAGTGAGACAGACTAAAGAGAGATAGTCCTAGAAACATGGTTATTGAATTCCATTCACATATGATACAGGATTGAATTCCTTCATTTGATTGGGTGTGATGTCGAGTTACCCCCTCTCTGTCTCCCAAGTCGCTCGCTCAACGAGGCGAGGCTGAGCCATATTGCTTAAGCTGGGGGGCATCGGTGGATGGCGCTGACAAGCCCAGGCACCTGAATGGGCAGCCTCGGCGGCCCCGATTGCCCGATAAGTCCCCACCGAAGCGGCTTATCACCACGTGACGCGGACTGACCCGCGGTGCGCTGTGCGAGGCCCCATCAGATCTCGTCACCCTCTGCTGCTCTTTTGCCAGGAGAGCTTCCCAAGTTTGCACTGGCGTATGTTTTCTTGTGGTTTGGGTTTCTGCTCTCAACCACCCCGTCACCCACCCCTTTGACGCCTCTCCTCTGTCGACTTTTTGTATCTATTTTCTTTTATCCCCAGACCCCGAGACGCTATAACCTTGGAAATATCTGCATCCATGTAGATGTTTCACTGCCCCAGGTCTGCCCACGAGCTGTAAGTACCCACGATGCTTTTTTCCTCTTGACGCCGACCGCGATCGGGGCCTCGAGCTTCGGAATCCGTGCCACAGTCCTCGGCAACATTGGCTTCTCTGGCTATTGAGAACAGGGCTGGCCGGGGCACAATTGTGCCTGTTACTATCCACAAGGCAGTCTGTGCTAACGCCGCACCGGTCGCAGTTGAAAAGAGCATGAACAACCAGAACCTCCACGGGCGCAGTGGTGGTGCGCCGTACGACCGCGACCGCGACCGCGAAATGGACGATCGGCACCGCGCCATGCAGCAGCACGAAGACATGCGCCGTGACCAAGAACGAGAGAGAGAACAAGCCGATCGCTACCAGCAGGGTCCCGCCGGCCCCGGAGGAGCTCCCCATCAGAGCAGCGCCGGTTCCATCCCCATTCACCAGCCTGTGGCATCACGAATCCCGGGTGCTATACACAGCCCTGGCGGCTTGCTCGCCAACCATAGCGGCAACCCTCCACCTCCTGGTGCTTCTTTGGGCGCGCCGTCTGGCCCTGTCAGCTTTGGCGGACCGCTGCAGCAGAGTGGCGCTGCGTCGCAACAGCACCAAATGTATGCGCCGGTTGGGCACTCGCAAGCTCCCCCGAATGCTGCGCAGCCGGCATCGGGCTCGGCTGGTCTTGGATTCGGCGGTCCTCACCAGGGGCAGCCGCAGGGACAGCAGCCGCAGCCTGGGCAGCAGGACGTTCGCGGAGCCGCGGCGAAGGGGGCGGCTGCCATCGTCGGGGTGACGCCTGGTGGCCATCAGATTCCTGGGGGAATCACACAGGGCCAGCAGCCTATTCTGAATGTGAGTATTGCCTTTGCTAATACATCCTTTGTTTTGGGGGCTTTATGATTGGCAGGCGGCTGGAGCGTGCAAGGCTGTAACGGGCGACCATCAACAGAACAAGTTTGCCCTGCCCTTCGCTGAATCATCAGATGCCAGTCACTTTCCGTGACTGCATTTGATTATCGGTCCTCCCCCCCTCTTTGCACCTCTACAACTCGTTTCTGCGCCTTCATGGCTGCTTGTGGTATCAGAAGGAACCTTGTCGTGGCGTCTTCAAAACATCATGTCATTATCTCGTGTATCAAGTGATGCGGAGTTACCGTCATCTTCGCTTGCCCAGCGGCAAGTGCCTCAAGATCTGCGTAGCTCAGAAATGAATGCGTGGGGCATATCGCCTCCAGGCTTTACTGCCACTGATGAGCTCGTGACAGCGTTTCAAGAAGGTGGACAACGAGTGATTGATATCTGTGGTGAAAACATGGAGCGATGGGCACTTTACCGCAGTTTTCTCGTACACGACTTTCCTTTGTGTTGCGACGACTGTGCAAATCAAGCGCTAACTTTGTACAATCCCAGGATGCGTTGACCTATTTGGACCAAGTCAAGGTCCAGTTCCATGATCAACCCGATGTTTATAACAGATTCTTGGACATTATGAAGGATTTCAAGAGTCAAGCGTATGTGTTTGCATTCTGCGACTCAAATTTGGAACGTTTCTGACCTGTGGTATCAGCATTGACACACCGGGCGTTATTAACCGCGTCTCCGAACTCTTTGCCGGGCACCCAAACCTCATCCAAGGATTTAACACATTTTTGCCTCCAGGATACAGAATTGAATGCGGCGCTGGAAACGACCCCAATACGATCAGAGTTACGACCCCAATGGGCACCACGGTACAGTCCATTGCTGGGCGAGGCCAAGGAGAACATGGCGGTCCTGGTGCTAGCCAGCCTCTGTTCCCAGAGCGCGGCACCCAGTGGCAGCAGCAGCAGCAGCAGCGTTCGCAGCACAGCATCGAGAGTCCAGAGGCCAACTTTAGCACACCGCTGCAAAATGGCGCCAGCCTCTTTGTTCAGGCCGCTGCCCAAAGTGGCGCCTTTGACGCCCCGGGATCTGCGCAAAGAAATGCGTCCGCCCAGGGACAATCCGGCGCTGGCACCGTCCCAGGCGCTAGACAGACTCCGGGTCCAGCATCCGGCCCTGGAGGAGCAGGCACTGGTCCTGGCAATCAAGCCAACATGGAGCGCCGTGGTCCGGTTGAGTTTAACCACGCCATCAGCTACGTCAATAAGATTAAGAACCGCTTTCAAGACAAGCCAGAGATTTATAAGCAGTTTCTCGAAATACTGCAGACCTATCAGCGGGAACAAAAACCCATCCAGGATGTATATGCCCAAGTTACCACTCTCTTTAATGCCGCGCCTGACCTGCTCGAGGACTTCAAACAATTCCTGCCCGAGTCTGCAGGGCAAGCAAAGGCGACTCCCGGACGTGCAGATGAAAGCGCTCCTACAGGCTCTAGCCAAACTCCCCAGCCTGGGGGACAAAAGATGCCTCCCCTGGGAAGTTTTGCTCCGCCCCCTAGCGCCAGCAAGGACAACAAGAAGAGGCCCCGTGCCGAGAAGCAAGCTGCCGCTGCTGCTGAAACCGCTCCTCCCGAGACGAACGCGACAAACAGACTTCAACAACCTGTTGTAAATGGAACCGGCAAGCGGGCAAAACTCAGCCATGCCAGGGCTACTGGAGACGCTTCTACTATCGAGCCTACGCTTACTCCAGTCATGCCCGAACCGTATCCTCCTCGCCCGTCTGCCACCTCCAACCAGGAAGAAATTGCCTTCTTTGAGCGAGTCAAGAAGTTCCTGAGCAACCGATCGTCGATGAACGAGTTCTTGAAGCTGTGCAACCTTTTCAGCCAGGGCATCATTGACCGAAATACGCTCTTCCACAAGGGTGCCCTGTTCATTGGAGCCAATCCTGACCTCATGACATTTTGGAAAACATTTGTTGGCGTGAATTCTCAAGATGTCGTAATCGAGAATCGGCCTGCGGCTCCCACGGAGAAACTATCACTGAGCAATTGCCGTGGCTACGGTCCCAGCTACAGACTCCTTCCCAAGAGGGAGCGCTTGAAGCCCTGCAGCGGTCGTGATGAATTGTGCAACTCTGTTCTCAATGACCAGTGGGCTTCACACCCGACCTGGGCTAGTGAAGATTCTGGCTTCGTTGCTCACCGAAAGAATCAGTTTGAGGAGGGTCTTCATAGGATCGAAGAAGAGCGCCATGATTACGACTTTAACATCGAGGCTAATCTCAAGTGCATTCAACTTCTGGAGCCCATTGCGCAGCAAATGCTCGCCATGTCGCCTGCCGAGAGAGAAGCCTTCCATATGCCTGCTGCCCTTGCTGGCCAGAGCACTTCAATATTCAAGCGGATTACCAAGAAAATTTACGGTGAGAGGGGCATTGACGTTGTCAATGACATGTACAGCCATCCCTTTGACGTGGTACCCGTCTTGCTGGCCCGTATGAGACAAAAGGATGAAGAGTGGCGCTTCTCGCAGCGGGAGTGGGAGAAGGTTTGGCATGCGCAGACGGAGAACATGCACCTCAAGAGTCTGGACCACATGGGCATTTTGGTCAAGTCCACTGACAAGAGAAACTTGACTGCGAAGCACCTTGTGGATGTTATCAAGACCAAGCATGAGGAGCAACGCCGTGAGCGTGCCCTCAGGGGCAAAGCCCCGCGTCACCAGCTGGCTTGGGACTTTAGCAACAAGCAGGTTATTCTTGAACTGCTTCGTTTGATGATGCTATACAGCATGCACAATGGACAGCACAGCACGCAAGAGAAGGAGAGAATCTTGGACTTTTTTGAGACATTCGTCCCGGCCTTTTTTGATCTTCCCGAGGAGATGTATCAGGACAAGCTTCCCAAGATGCAGCCTGATTCCGGCGAAGACGATGTCGAAGATTCTACGCCTGCTGAACTGACCAACGGGCGAAGCCGCCGGAACGGCAGAAAGGGGGACCTGCTTAGGGGAGTTTTGGACCCCGGGCGCAACGGTAGCAAGCCCAGGAGTCAAAAGGAAGACAGTGCCGCTTCTGGTAGCAAGGAGACCACCCCCGACGTCACCTCGGCTAATGAGGAGGAGATGGCTGATGCACCAGAGGAATCTGCGGTGCCGGAGGTCTCGAACGAGCGCTGGATGCCAACCGTTCCCAAACCTGTTGTTGTAGGCGGAGATAATGCTCTGCTTGACGAGGGCGGCGAGTTGAAGGCGGACGGCTTCTTTACCCGTCCCTGGTACAACTTCTTCTGTAACCAGACCATTTTTGTCTTCTTCAACATTTTCCAGACCCTTTACAACCGCTTGTTGGATATTCAGCAGAGCCAAGAGCTTGTTGCTCAAGCAGTCGAGCGCCTCAACAGGCCCAAGCCAGCCAGAGATATTGGCTTCACAGAGAATCACATGACCTTCTTTGAGCCGACGGATGACCCTGAGACGTACTGGCCCAAGACTGTGGAGTTGATTGAGGAGTACATTACTGGTGACGTTGACGAGAACCGTTACCAAGACGTCTTGCGCCACTACTACCTTCAGAATGGATGGAAATTGTACACTATTCAGGATCTCCTGAAGACACTGTGCCGACTGGCCCTGACTTGCAGCAGCACCGATGCCAAGGAGAAGACGCCGGATCTTATCCATCAGTATCTGACTAGCCGGGAGAAGGAGGAGACGAGTTACCAAACGGAAATCTCGGCACGCAAGTTTGCAGAGAAGTGTGTCAAGGACGGCGACATTTTTGTTATTTGCTGGGTAAGTTGGCGATCTGTTGCCAAGTCGAAGTTCAATGCGGGGATTTCCATTTGCTAACACGCAGATTTCAGTTCCCGCAGAAAGCCGAAGCCACGGTGCGGTGGCTGCAGCGCGACGAGACCACGTTCTACATGGACGAGATGCAGGTCCGCGAGCGCTGGCAGTACTACATCTCGTCGTTTATCCGAGTTGAGCCCACAGAGGGCATCCCCCGATCCAGGCTGCAAAAAGTTGTTCTTACGCGAAACCTGCCCTCTGGCGATGCCGACTCAGATTCAGATGAAGTACCTAAGCCACTCTCATACAGCGAGAATTTGACAACCAGCATCTGCCTTAAGAGCTCCAAGATGGTCTGGGGCCCGGGGACCTCGGAGTACTTCATCTACGACCGGTCGCCCCGGACACAGGAGGAGCGCGAGCGGCGGGAAAAGTTCACCAAGGCCCTCAGCATGCACCGCGAAAGCAAGCTCCTGGAGAAAATGGTGCACAACCCATCGTGGACAAAGGACATGGGTCCCGAGGAGGTTCAGGAACAAAACAAGAACTTCCGCAAATGGATGGACGACGGGGTCGCGCCGCCCAACGGAGACGTCGAGATGGATTAGAACCTTCAGAACAAGAAGAGGGGCAGACGTGGGGGGAAGAGAAAGTAAACTCATCAGCATGGTTACATGTACTACATTGGGAGACGGCCGGGCTTCGGAGCACAGGAACTTGTTTTTATACCAGGGAATTATTACATATTGATCGACGTTTGTTTGTTTATTGCCGTAGTGTTAACGTCGGGGTCAAGTTTTATCTGGAGACAGCGTTTTGTTGTTGGGGTTGTTTTGAAAAAAAAAAGCCGATGGAGTGAATATGCATACTTGAGTAGGTGTACGTTGTGGTATTGCAAGGCTTAATGTTTTCCTTTGTTTGTATTCTAGATGATCAATTGATGATTGTGGGCTTTGTTCTCCCTGGCATGACATGATGGTTGCGTCAAATATGGCTGTGCAATTGACATTTGCGCTTTGCGTGTCGATTGCCAAGTTGCGAGGATGGTGATATTTCAATGGATGTATATTGAGTATAGGGGATGTTTATTCGGCAATGGCTGAAGGAGAATCCTGGGGTTGTGAGGCCGCAGGGTGCTCTGTGCCTCGGCGCTAGACGAGCACTGCTGAGGAGGAGGAGAAGATTAAACCAAGGATCAAATGCATTACTTGGGCAAAACGCCTCCTGTCGATTTATATACTAAAATGCTTGATGCAGTTTTGGCTATTTTCCCTCTTTAGCCAAGTGCCCTTTTTATGGATTTGAATCGCAAGACGGGCTGCCAGGGTAAAAGTGGAGATGTGGTGTATGTAAGTCGAGGTTCATCTTTTGGCGTGACAAGTGTCAAGACTGAACAACACCTCGAAACACCAACCGCAGCCAACTTGCCATTACGACTTCACGGACTTGCGTCTACCACCACCCGTTCCCAACACGGCCCAATAGTCTCCGAAATGGTACCCTCATGCCGCCATTAATTACCATGCTCGTCGGCATCCTCCTTGCGGTGCTCGGCGCATCCCCTGCCGCGGCCCTCGCGGCCCTTACTGACGACGACTTGCGCAGCATCCCCTCCCCCGGGGACGACTTCGACATACACAAGGGCAAGCTCCTGGCGCCCATACTGATCCCCCGCGTGCCCGGCACAGAGGGTAACTACAAGACTCAGAAGCATTTCGTCGACTTCTTCAAGTCCTCGCTGCCATCGTGGGAGCTCGCATGGCAGAACTCGACATCCAAGACACCTCTCAGCGGCACAAAAGAGGTGCCGTTTTCCAATTTGATATTCAGCCGAGATCCTCCCGGCTCGCATCCCGGCGATGTGTCGCGGTTGACCCTCGTGGCGCACTTCGACACGCTCGTCAAGCCCGAGGGCTTCGTGGGCGCCATTGATTCCGCCGCGCCGTGTGCCATGCTGATGCACGTGGCGAGGAGCATCGACGCCGCGCTGACCAAGAAGTGGGAGCACGACGACGGCGGCAGCGGCGGGCTGGAGGTCCGGCAGGGCGTCCAGATACTCTTCCTAGACGGGGAGGAGGCCTTCAAGCAGTGGTCCGCTACGGACTCGCTGTACGGAGCGAGGTACGTGGACCTGATGAATCGGTGGTATCAAACATTCCTCCAATACTGACGGCTTCGTGCCCTGCAGATCACTGGCCCAGGAATGGGACGAGACGTTCCACCCGGCGCTGTCGACCTTTCGCACCCCGCTCGAGAGCATATCCCTCTTCGTCCTGCTCGACCTCCTCGGCTCGCCGGACCCCAGTATCCCCTCGTACTTTCTCCCCACGCACTGGACGTACCAGAGCATGGCGGCGCTCGAGGGCCGCATGCGCGCCCTCGGCCTGCTCGAGTCCAGGCCCGCCAAGCCCTTCCTCTACAATGCGGACAAGCAGCCGCACCAGTTCTACAGCGGCTACATCGAGGACGACCACGTCCCCTTTATGCAGCGCGGCGTGGACGTGCTGCACATCATCCCGGGCTCATTCCCGTCCGTGTGGCACAAGATCGACGACGACGGCGACCACTTGGACCTGCCGACGACGCGGGACTGGGCGAGGATAGTCACGGCCTTTGTGGTGGAGTTTATGGAGCTGGGTGGGCTGTTGGACAAGACGGCTGCGACGAGCGCCGAGAAGACGAGTGCTACGCAGAGTGTGCATAGCAAGAGGACTGAGTTGTGAGGAGTTGCGGCTTGGGGTTTTTGGCGTTGGGGGGTTTGTGGGCTTTCAATGATGCACCTGTCTTTGAGTGTTTCACTGTATCACGTAGATCTAGATGGCGGGTTTAGTGCATAATACTGGATCTGTGCTGACAGAATTGCATTTGTGTTTGATGGTGGCTCTTGATGATGCCGGAGATGGCTTTCGGCAGGGTCCCCGAAGGGACGAAATGCCGGCCACTGTGTTCTCTCCGCTTTGCCTACCCCTAGGTCAATATTTCATTGGCATCAGGGTCATATATCAATTGTCTATGTCGAGCAATGCTAGGCATATAAAGCACCCAGGCGTGTAGATACGCGGGATTGCATTCGGCACATTGATTGCTGATAGCCACACGGTTCCATCTCCTCGCTGACTAGGATTATCGTCATGGGGTGGTTGTATGCAAAGTCTAGTCGTGGGCGGTAGTTTCAAGCTCTACTCCGTACCTTGGACTCTATGCTGCGTCGTCTGCGCGAAGCCAACGTGGTCTTGGCCAATTCGCACTGTCTTCGCACGGCCCCACCTCCAACCACGTATACCTCATCCCGCGACTCCATACCAGCTGTTCCTTTTGAAGCTTGCCATTGACAAACCAACCACCCGGCACCCAACACAATGCGCTTCTCTATAGCCTCGACGGCACTGGCCCTTGCCGGCGCAGCTCACGCCACTTACTGGACCTTCTCAGATGCCTCTGTCTCCGTGGGTTCCAAGACGTCTGAAAAGACGGTTGAGACGTAAGCTTTTCCCTTTACACGGCCTCCACTGCGGGCGGCAGCGACAGACGCCCTGTTCCATTGCGCACGACTGACGATTGCTTCTCTCTTGCAGATTCTCTGACACCGACCGGGTCAGGAGGACAGTCAGCTTCGGACACCAAGACACCCTCAAAGTAGCACTGACTACCAAGGAGGGATCCAAGGCCAAGAGACCGCACCAGGCGTTCCTGGTTCTCAGGGAAGCTTCCGGGCTGGAGACGCCGTTTGCCCTGACCGTCAAGGAGTCGGGCAAGGGCGTGGTTCAAATCGTATGTCGGGCTTGCAGAGCCGTGCCGATGCAGCAGGTTTCGCAGGATGCTGACTTTTCCCACAGAGCCACAAGGACCTCCCCGCGCAGCTCCTCACCGCGACCGCCCCCCTCGAAGCCAGCCTCGTCCTCGGCTCGACCGGCTCGACAAAGGGCTCCGTGACGCCCGCCTTCGACATCGCCGTCAAGTTGGACCCCGGCCATCCTACGCCCAGCCCCGACGCTCCCCTGCGGTACGGCAAGCTCGCCGAGATCCATCACATCTTCCGCGCGGACCCCAAGAACCCGCCCAGGATTGTGTCGCTCGTGTTTTCGCTTGCTGTCCTGGCCACGGTGCCCGCTCTGTTCATTGGGGTGAGTCTCTTTTTTCGTCCTGGCCCTGGGTCGTTACGTGCTAACTGTCGTAGTGGATTGGTCTCGGCGGCAACTTTGGCCACGCCTCCAAGGCCATTGGCAATGCGCCGCTCTCGCACGCCCTCTTTTTCGGATCCATCATCGCCATGGAGGGAGTCTTCTTTTTGTACTATAGCGCGTGGAACTTGTTCCAGACACTGCCGGTGATGGGTGTCGTGGCGGTTGTTGCGTTCTTGAGCGGCACCAAGGCTCTTGGGGAGGTCCAGGCCCGACGACTGGCTGGAGAGAGGTAAAGACTGGTGAATCTGCGCGGGGAACAGTCTGGGGAGTGAAGTCATGCGGTGGATGTTATGGTGTCAGTAACGTTATAGAGCTACTGGGCGGGACGAGGGGGCGTATGCAAGACATGTTATCAAAAAAGATAGACTCAAGGATGCTATGCGGACTGATTTCTGTGCTTTTGTGACTGTAGATGGCTTGCACGGGCTCGCGAGTGAAGCAGTTACACCAATGCTGCGTAGGTTTTTGCGGGGACGAGTGAGTTTCGTTTCTAATATGTGTATATATATATACATTAACGGAGGAGCCACGTCCGCTAAAGATTCTCGCAAGTGTCAAGCGCAAGTCTACTCTTCCCTTCCCTTTGCCCCCTGACCAAATGTCGAACATAAATCATACATAGTTATACGCCAGCGCATGAAAAGAAAAGCCAATAATCAAATCTACACCAACCGCTTCTACAGGAAAATAACAAAGTCATCAGACGGCACGCACATGTCATGAACCCACCATCACAGCTTGGACCAAGCGTGCAGCCTCTCGTCCAAGAGGCCGTTGAACCACACGCTCCTCTCGAAGATGGGCGCATGGCCCAAGTCGTCGACCAGCATCGCCACGCCCGGCTCAACCAGGTGGATCAGGCGCTCGCCGTTCCTGACGACGAGCATCTTGTCCCCCGTCCCGTGCATCACCAGGATGCGGTCCCTGCCCACGCCGTCGGCCATGCCGCGCAGCTGGGCGGGCGACTTGCTGTGCCCCGCGGCGGCGAGCAGCTGGCCCAGGAAGCCGACGAGCGTAAAAGCCCCCGGGGCGCGGCGCTTGTGCAGCTCCTGCGCCTGGAAGCGCTGGAAATTCGACCCGAAGCGCGGGTACTCGCCGTCGGGGGTGTCGGCGGGCGCGCACATGGGCTCGGCGGCGGGCTCGGGCAGCGGCACCTCGTCCGGGGCGAGCAGGAAGGCGGGCGGGAAGACGGCGAGGGCGGTGTCGCGGATGGCCTGGGCGTCCGTCTTGGGCCGCAGGAGGGCGAGGCGGTCGAGCGCCGCCTGGGGGAGGGTCTTGCCGCTGTCGACGCGGGCGCTGGTGCTCAGGAGCGAGAGGGAGCGCACGCGCGAGGGCGCCAGGCACGCCAGCTCCTGCGCGACCATGCCGCCCAGCGAGATGCCCACGACGTTGAGCTGCCGCGGCTGCGTCCACCCGACGTGGTCGGCGACCTCGAGCACGTCGGCCGCCATGCCGCTCGTCGTGTACCGCCCCAGCGGCTTGTCGGACCGCCCGACGCCGCGGTTGTCGAGGACGAGCACCGAGTTCTGGGCGCCGTGGACGTGGCCGAAGTGGTGCGTCTGGATCTGCCACGACGTGAGCGTGCCGGCGAGGCCCATGATGAGCTTGTTGTCCGGTTAGATGGCGTCTTGGGACGGCGCTGGGGGGGGCAAGACTTGCAATGAGCTTGGTTGGGCCGGTGCCGTGCACTTCCCAGTAGATCTTTAGGGGGCCGCCGCGCCCCTTGGCCACGGGCAGGTGGCCGGAGGAGTGAGGCTTGAGCTTCCAAACGGTGCCTTTGTATGCTGGGTGGTTGGTGGTTTCCTCCACCGAGGGGAAGTTGTATGTTCTGTGAGGCGTCGAGGGTTTTGTCAGCTCTGGTTTATTTTATTGAAGCAGGCAGAGGGATATGGGACGTACGGTTCCGGCATTCTTTCTTGGGGAAATCCTGCGTCTTGGTGGTGCAGTGACGATGCCGAGGTATGGAGTTGAGGGATGCTTTCTCTTTTCTGGCGGCGAGGCGGCGGGGTTCGGGGGAGAACAAGACTTTGTTGGTTCGAGACTCGTTTCTACGTTGTAAAAGGGCTCTCATGGATGATATGAGGCTGTTTTGCCCGCGATGGCAAGTTCGGGCTCATCTCGTCTTGGTGCGCACGCGACCGGAGCGGATTGTTGTTTTTGCCCCGTCGGAGTTTTTGGTGACATGTTGGTTGTTGGTGTGAACCCCAGACGCCTCATCCGTCTTGGGGCCGTTCAGGCACCCGGCGCTTACCCTGTACGGAGTACTGTCTTGAAGCTCGTCCTGTGAATATGCTTCCATGTCTTATTACACCTAACCCACGATTCAACTTCAAATGTTCCAGCGCACAATCTGATACCATTTTGTGCGCACCGACTGTTGATAAAGCACATATTTAGCTGCGAAGGTACGCTTCCGACTTGGCGCCACAGTGGAAGCGGATGCGTGCAAAAAACAGCATGGCTTGAATCATCAGCTGTCGTTATCTAGAACGGCATGCAACTTTGTATTTTGCCAGACTATCATAGCGCACGAGGCATCCCAACTTCATCCATGGACCGCTTCACAACTACGAAACACGGTTCCGGGCGCCTATGCTCGTGAATGGCAATGCTTTCTTTGGCTACCGTCACACATCATCTACTGCTACTGTCACTCCCACTCTTACGGCATCACCAGCCCAATACCACTCAAATGATCCTCGTCCAGCTGATTCTTGGCATTGACCCCGCCGGAAATCGGGCTGGCCCGATAGTTGAACAGGTAGTAATGGAGCTGCCCGTCGCCGGCGCCAAACTTTTGCTGCTCCAGGAACAGCGCGTTGTCCATGAGCGACAGCGCGTTGAACACATCCAGCTTGGCCCTCTTGGCGAGGATCAGGGCGTCGTTGATGAGCGCGTTGAGACGAGTCTTGAGAGCCGGCTTGTCAAACGGCTCGCTGAGGCCGGCCTCGCTGGCGTAGTAGAAGAGGTAGGCGACGCGGAGGACGTCGTTGTTCTTGATGATGGAGGATTCGACGCAGAAGAAGGAGAAGAAGTCGGTGATTTTGCCATTGTCCTAGGTTGCGCATGGTTAGACTTGAGCCGCTGTAGGTGCTTGGCACGGCCTTTGGGGGAAACTGTCACGTACCTCGACCACATAGGACCAAATCACCTGCTTCGAGTCCTTCTTGGGCAGAAACCAGTGGCGGGCTTCTTCCGCGGCAAACTCTGGCGCCATGTTGTACCGCCCCAGGTATCTCTTCAGCAGGCCTACGACGGCATCCACGTCCTTGTCTTGCATTTCGCGCAGGCCCTTTGTCGCCGTGGTTTCCGGCAGCGCGTACTTGCGCACCTGGTATTCCGGCTTGCTACCCGCGGGAAGGGGGCTGAACCCGCACGCGTGCAGCTTTTTCCAGTTCAGCGCGCGGTGGTAGTACCGGCTTGTGCTCACGGGCCGGGGCAGCACGACGCCTGCGGTGTACAGGCCCTGCCAGACGCCGTCGAGGTTGCTGATGCGGGTGACCTCCTTGATGAGCACCGGCGCGAGGCGCTTGCCGCGGAGCTTCTTGTGCACGCAGAGGAAGTTGACCTCGGACGACGTAAAGGTCTTGTCGCGCACGCGAATTTGCACGGGGATGGCGGAGATGAAGGCCACCAGCTTGCGGGACTGCGACGCTCGCACACCAATGTGGTATTTGCGCTGCCAGCCTGGAGCCATCATGGCCCTGAGTCCCTTGTTAGACAAGTCCGTAGAAATCTCTTGACCTTTTACCGTTTTCCTTTTTCCTTTGGGGGGGACCACCTGGGAAAAACGTACCATCTGAGCACTTCGGGGATATAGTTGAAGCGGAACATGGCCTCGTCGTCCTCGACGTAGTGTCCGTTCAACAGCTCATACACCTCCTTTATTTCTCCGTCATCCATCAAGTCGACCGTCACCCACTCGAACCCAGCCACCAGAGGTTGTGGCTCCTTGTCGATATCCTCGACCTTTTGCATCTTCAATGGGCCGTCCTCCACCTTGGCTCCCTCCTCGCCAAACTTGGGCACGGGCTGCGTCTGCCAGAACTTGTACGCACCCATGTCCTTGACATTCTTGCCGCTGGCTGCCAGACCAGTCATGATGTCGGCGAGGTTCATGTTCTTGAGCATATTGGCGACTTGGTCGGGGGACGGGTTCGAGCTTCCAGACGCAGCCGCAAGCTCTTGCATGAGCCCCGGGTTGAGGGACACCAGCTCCTTCATTTGCTGAGGCGTCAAGCCCCCTATGGCCTTTGTCACCTCGTCGGCCTGCTTCTGCTCTTCGGATTTGCCCGTCAGGAGCTGCTTGGCCTTCTTGCGCTTCGACTTCTTCTTTTTGCTAGCAGTTGACGTCCCTGCCGGCGTGTCGGCGGCCGAGGTGGTGGCGGCAGGCTCGTCATCTTCGGACTCGGATTCGCCCTGGTCGACTTGTTTGCCCTTGTCGACAATGGGCTCGGCCATCTTGGACTCTTCGGGCGGCATGATGGGAGCGGTGCGCTTTTGCACGTGTGCCACTGGTGATGGTGCTGAGCTGAAACGTTGAGACGAGCCGGAGCTCTTTTTTGGTGGCCTGGGGTTAGATGGTGGGATGGTGGGGGGTTTTGCACGGCTCAGTTCAACAATTGACATCGATGTCGGCGGTTGCGGGGTTGCGCCATTGTTCAAGCCCGCTCCTCCTCCATGCCCATGTCCCTCAAGCCTTTGTTCTCTTTGTAGTCAGGCTTGGTCGCTACGATGCCGTCCTCGCTAAACAACACGTTTACAATATGCTTGCGAGCTGCGACAGGGATATTATGATATTATCCACTTGGCTGCATCCGTAAGCTGACGCTTTGCAGCTGTGTATGTATGTATGGAGGACAGGCAGATGCTGTACTTCTCCTCTGGGAGGTTGCACACAAGCCAAAGCATCAAATGGCATCTGAACAGCTGCGAATGATTGCGGGTCCAGCTACATGGTTTTGTAGGCTGATGCCTCCTACAATATATAGTACATAGTCTTCTATTCCATTACTCCTCGTCAAAACACCTCATTACGGCTCTCAGCACGGATGAAGAAGCTACGATTTCGTTATGGCCTAGGCCCATGTCAGCTCCCGCCCGGGACAGTCACCCCAACGCTCAAACACTTACCTCCGTGAAGAACCAATTGCTGCCTGATTATGGTATCTGGGTTAGACTTTACAGTCACTGAAAAGCCGTCGCCTCCGGGGCTGAGCTTCATGTGCTTGTCTTTGAACTGGTCAAACTCGGTTTGGGTGAGACCGCTGGTCGTTGCATTGGCTGCTGCCTGGAACAGAATCTCCTCATGCTGCCACGGGATGTCCCAGTCGCTGTAGGCATGGATCAGCTCAAGGCGCAGCCTCTTCTTGGTGTTGCGCACGATGCTGGCAAGTCGGTCCGCGGAATGCCACTTGTCCACAACGTACGTCTGCAGATACTTGACGGCAGAGGGCCAGGCCGCGAGCGGTCCCACGACGGGGAACACGCCGCTAATGCGATACCCCGTCAGCAAATTGGCGAGGTCGCTGAATCCAGCAACAAGAACGAGGCCGGCGAAATCAACACCCCGGCGGGCAAATCGCTCGGCTGCACCGCTTGCCACCGCCGTCCCGAGACTGTGACCAAACAGGACGATCCTATGAGACGGAATGCCAGCCACGTTCATGGCCCAATTGACAAGTGTCTCTGCGTCCTGGATGAGGCCCTCCTCGCTGGGGACGCCTGTGGAATGGCCGTAGCCACGGTAGTCAATGGCAACTACGTGATAGGATGACGTGTCTGTTAGTGAATGGTAGCTGTCTGCTCTGAACATCTGAGCGATATGACCGGCGTTCTAGGACAAGAATCTGTTAGCACGGGCGAGTAATCCGGGGCCAAGCCTCGGCAACGGGGAACAAACTCCATGAACTATTGACATGTTAGGACAAATGCGCGTAAACTGAAACACAACAGAAAGCACTTACAATACAGAATCAATTTGGCCTTCGGGTCCGATTTCAGTAATCGGAACGATTCTGTGGTGGTAATGTCAAGGGGGACCGTCTCTGATGAAGCCCCTTGCACGATTTGGTCTTCATGCTTGTGATACAGAGGGAGAGGCAAGATGTGCCACGCGTAGAGATTGTTGTCGTCGGGTGTTTTCAAGTAGAAGGGTGCCACTTGATGCTCTGGCGAAAGTCAATTACTCTTGTTCGAGATGTCATGTCCATTGGCGAGACCAACTTGCGAACCCCCATCTCTCTGGCTCGTTCACATCAGACCAGAATAGGGTATTGAACTTGTGCGCGTATAAGAAGCTAACGGGCAAGTTAGCCAGAGCCGAGACGAGACGTTTCCTGGTTCATGAGATGAAGCCACGTACTGTCGTTGGAAGAATGGTATCACGGCCAAACTCCAAAAAACTGTGTACAAGGCCAGCGGGCCAAGGACAGCCAGGGAGGCCGTCCGAATGAGCGACTTTGCCATGGCAAATGAATGGGGCCTTTGGGTAGATGTAATTTGTTTGTAGGTTGTCAAACCAAAGCTTGCTCTTGCTCCTCGTCTTATATGCTCGGTGAATTGGACGCGGGCTGACGAGTCACAACTCACGATAGGCGGAGATGTTCCGTGGCAGCCTCGGCGAGTCGGCGGTTTTTTGAGCAAGGGGGGCAGGCTGCAGCAAGGTCACCGGAAGTACCGGTGACTATTAAACCGGGATGCAGCGAGATGGCTACGGCCAGTTCTACTCGGTGGACGAGGATCAAATGTTAACAGCTCGCGGTTTTCCCTCGGTGACGTGCTATGCTTCGGCACCAAAACGGACCAGGTACCAGGTACCAGGCACCAGTTGACCACCTGCAGGCCAGGCACCAACCAGTGAGCAGGCAGGCACTGATGGTTGATTGATAGGCTGACTGGATGGGTCGCTGGTACATTTGACAGTACAGCGAGTGTAGCTGGCTGGCAAGTTGGGGCTCTGCAGTTGCCTCAGACTTTCTTAGTAAGCACTCAGCTTTGTGCCAGTGTGACAAGCCAAACTCCTTCCTCACACACAGAGCCTCCAAGCTCAGGCAAGCCCCGCCTCCTGCTTCCGCGTGAACTGATTGGATTTGGTCTGGTGTCCTTGCTGCTTTTGCACCCCTAGCAGGTTTAGCTTGGCTCAAGTGCTAGGATATTGATATAAAATGATAGGCGAAAGAAAATAATAAACCAGACGGCTTCAAATTTGCGTCTAGTCTAGAACCTGCTTCCTTTCCATGTCCTCTAACAAATCGTACTTGACAGGTCAACTGGCTTATTTCTCCCCAACCACATACGCACCATGACCACACAACCACCAACGCGGCCGCCCAGCATCCCCGCAGGCTTACTCTCACCAGACAACTTCTCATGCATGATTCACAACATTCGAAGCCACCACCCGAAACCCATCTGCCACTGGTGCTCTGCGCTGGTAGTATTTTCCGAGTCAAGTTGACTCTTCCACGTCCTCTATCAGGGAACATCGGCATTGGGCAGCATATAGACGACAAGAAGAGCTAGGTGTTCCGACCCAGCATCCAGGTCATCCGAAACGTCACGACCACGTCTTTAGTGGCTTTATCGAGGCAAAGAGCCAAAAAGGAGCATCTTGGTACTGACAGCTGTATCTGGTATGGAGTGCTATTTTGGGCACAGGGCAATGGGCTCTTGTGCGCCCAGCCATGCTGACTGCTTCGTCGAAAGCAATTTCAGCAACGGCATCACAAGGCGCAGCAGCGTCGTGGGACTAGAGAGATATTTATGGATTTCTATCATAGGAGGTCAATACCGGCATTCCTGCATGGTGTGTGGAGCAATGGATGCGCATCTTGTTTCTGTTCTTCGAACCAAGAGAGACAATAGCAGATGGACCGGCTGATGACTCGACGAGCATTGCCCATGGGTGCTACAGAAGCAGAACAACCTCACTTTGTGTTACAGACCCGGCCCGGCCCGTCCGGGCCATTATCTCTTGTGGCTTGGGCTGCCTAGGGTCCCCTCCCTTCCCGTCGAATCTATATGAAGAGGTGAGGCTGTCTGTCTGGCCTTGTATCTCGCTCTTAAAGTGGTTTCTTTTATCGGCTAGATGGACATGCTGTCTCTCTAAAGCGCCCCAGTTCCGGCACACTACCTCTAAATAAGACACAACCTATCTATCTAGATACGTTACTTGCCGTATGTCTTGAAAAAGACGTCCCCCCCCAACAAGTTTGTATTCTTTGATTCATTTTCGACTCCGCCCACACACCCTCTTTCGCGGCAAACTGCAACACAATGGCGGGAATCTATACAAAGCTCGATTCTCAGGTAGACCTGCACGGATTCACAGATGCGGACAGAGAGGCAAAAACAGACTCCCCATCTGCGGAAATACCGGTCGAAGAATCAAACAAACCAGATACGGCTGCGCGTGATGAAAAGTCTACTACACACACCCGGTCGGCGTGGTCGCTTTGGAAATGGGAAATCATCTCTATTATCCTTGGCGGCGGCGTCATTGCAGTCATTTTCGCCCTTTTGCGCATTTATGAGAACAAAGCCCTTTCTGAATGGAGGGCTCCTATCTCTATCAACACTGTTGTGGCAATTCTAACCGCCCTTTTCAAGGGCGTGCTGGCTGTGCCTATTTCGGGCGGTGCGTATGGTTCATCGCCGGCCTTTCAAGGACGTGATTCTGACTGCAAGACACAGGATTGGGCCACATAAAGTGGCTTCTGTTCTCGAAACAGGATCGAAGTCTGGCCGACATGGACAGGTACGACCACGCGAGCCATGGTGCGTGGGGCTCCGCCATACTTGTCTTTAACCAGTTCCGTGGACGAAGCGTGTCGTAAGGCTCCCTTTTACTGAAACTCTCATGATAATACACGGAAATCCTGAGTAACGAGGTGGAATAGACTTGTCGCTAGTTTTGGTGCCGCTCTCGCCATTCTCTCCCTGGCAATCGATTCTTTTTCTCAAGCATCCGTCTCAATTACTACGTGTGTACGAACTCTTCCGAATTTGGCGTATATTTCTCGCGTAAACCATGCAAGAGATACAACAAAAGGCCAAATTAAGCAAGAAGGGCGCTATCTTTCGACTGATATGCAATTTGCTATCCTCGCAGGCATCTATTTACCACCGGCAAACAGCTCTGTTAGCACCGATGTTACTTGCTCCACGGGAAATTGCACATTCCCTGTTCCATTCACCACACTCGACATGTGCCATTCTTGTAGGGACATTTCTAATCAGGTTCTGGAGCTTGACAATATCACATGGTTCCTGCCTGGCTACGGGTCGACGATAAGAACAACCTTCCATGACGATTACGGGATGCATTTGGTCAACATGACAACCTCTAAAAATATAACAGGCCCCGAAAAGCCGAGGACTAGCCTGTTTGATTTTCAGATATTGGCTGTGAAATGCAAAGGGCCATATGGCTGTAGTCATAACGTGGAGACATCGACACATGTAGGCATGGCCTTTGAATGTAGCTTCACGCCTTGTGTCCGGACCTATGTGGCCAAGATGACAAATCATGTATATGCAGAACATGAAGTCATATCTAGTAGACAATTTCTACATCCCTCGGTAGATCCTGCTCATAGTTTCCTCAAGTACTTCCAACTTGGGGTGAATCGGACATTCTATAATGGCAACTGGATCGACTGTGACGCATCTCAGAATAAAACAGAAACGCACACGACGGATATATTCTCATACAAGAGCTATACGGAATCCCTTCACGAAAATTCCACTTATCATGAGGACCCTCTTTATTACCGCCCAGAATGTACCTTTCAGGTTGGCCATGACGAGGTATATACACTGAGGGTATTCGCAGACAACTTGTTCAGCAAGGAAACGGTGCTTTTACCATATCGCGCACCCCTTTTCGGAGAGGCCTGGATACAGAAGCTCTGGGATTGGGGGCATATGGATATTTCCACAGTCGACGCATTTGCCAAGGGTCTTGCAACATCCATAGGCGCAAATTGGCGAAGGAACCCAGAAACTCTCGGCATCGAGTATGTAGAGGGCCATACACATCTAACAGAGCCTTGTATAAAAGTTAGCTGGGGCTTCCTCTCTTTTCTAGCAATCCTGGTTGTCGCAGAATTGCTCTTCCTCGTTATCGTCGTCACAATCAGCCGCCGCAGCCCGTGGAAGGGAGACTGGAAATCGTCTATTCTGCCCTACTTGTTTCAAAAGATTACACTGCCGAACTTGACTGACAAACAGACTGAGTCGTATCTGAACAAAGCTGCGGAAGGTGTGAGGGCGACTTTTGAGCCGGTGGATGGACGTTGGACCTTGACCACGGGCTAGGCAACCCAGGCATATTAGATGTCCTGCGCAGGTGGGCGCTCATTGTCTTTGCAAGAATTGAGCGCCGAGGTACTTGGGAGGATGTGAAACGGCGAATTAAGTATGAGAAATGACACGGAAGGTGTGGGAGACCGAGCAACAAGATGGGGAGAATCTACATGGCACTTTTCAACGCCTACGTGACATATCTAGAATTAATGTTAACGGACTCTTTGATCTAGCTTATTATGGCTTAAGATTCCTATTATAGGTTCGTTACAATGCGGCTTCTTATGAAGCAGTTAGCTCTAGACATGGTGTACTCGACGCTGTACTAGTATTAAACTACCTGGCGCAGTAACTTGTATTAAATTTGAGACAATCAAACGCAATAACTACCTTTTTAAAAGAGCTAGTAGTCTTTTAAAGTTTCATTTACCACTGTACGGCTCTATTTTCACTTTGTGGGTAAGGCGGTGATATATACATTGCAAAGGCGTCTCAAGAGACCGAGGCTCAAGTAGTTTGCTCTCCCGGTGATAGCTTCTCGACTACTGCTCTCCACGCTTGCACCATGAGTTTATTTGAGGACAAGTGTACCTATATTATGACCGACTCATCACGCTAGCTATCAGCTTGTATTTATCTGGGGTAAATCTTGCTCGTGTTACGGAGACATGAATTGTCAGCCTAGGATGTCTAAGCTACAGGATTTGGGGGGCATTTTCGCATCAGCCTGGCAAAGTTGTCGGTGTTAAGCGCATCAATGCACATTAAACTACGATTGGAACACATCTACGTCGTTTACTTTGACGACAGTTGAGGCTTCAGAAGAACATTGTGTAGCGGCCACTTCCAAACCCCGCCAGGCCGGCGTTGTCTTGCGATTCTATGGTATGATTGGCCATGGCGTCGATGTGTATGGGTTGATTCGTACCGTATTCTGTATTGAGCAGTGGCCATCGATGGACGGCTCATTTAACACTCCGAGACTTGACTGCTTGTAAAGCCATCAGTCTCTACTGTTGTGTTGCTTGAGCCGCTAGGCGCCGCTTCAGTTGCTTGTGGCACCACGAAACTGCGCTTCCAAGCCCACATCGGCGAATAATTGCACCATGCTGCCCCAGCGTTTCTGGTCAGGGTGGTTGGTCATGTCAGGAAGGTCAACTAGGATTCGCCGGTTGGTCATCCGTTTGCTCGTCCATTGGCGTTATGGACCTTCACTCCCAAGACCGCTGCTAAGACAATGCAGAGAAGCAAGAAGCCCGTCGAGGAGAGCCATTCGAGGCTGCTGGGGTTTCACAAAGACAGGACAAGCAGCCCAAAGTATAAGTACACATGAAGGTAACAAGGTCAGTGATGTAGACCACAATACTACCCATAGCCACGTAACTATCGAACGGACAGTGTACGTTTTTTGTTAGGTCGACGCCTAGGGAGGAAGCAGTTCCACACAGTTCCATTGCGTTGTTGTGGCTGACCTGGTTTTAGCCTATACATATGTAGTGTATCGGCATTTGGATCCTGAGATGAGATCAATCGTCGACGCTGGGGAAGCACCGCGAAGATCAAGCGGGGGTATGACGCAGCAGGCCTGGCATGTAGTATTGAATGGAGACAAAGAAAGTCGGAGACGTTGCCGATTGCTTCAAAGTTACAAGCTACGCACCTTGACAACATATATAGACGGACCCCGAAAATAGCCGAGGACCAACAATCGTGTTGATGTCACGATCCCAGCGTACAGCCTTGGACTAGGTTTGTTGAGTCTATGTATAATTGGGAGCCAGGAAGAGTGCGAAAGCAGTATCGAACCGTCAAATCCGAACATCCACCGTACTCTTGCGGTCGGACAATAATGACCAACAGAGGCCCAGGTGCCCACCATATGTTCCCGACGTCGAAAATGCTTCTCATGGTGTGATATTTGGCAGTCATAATTGTGCAGCACGTATTGTATCTCGTGGTATCTGCAAACGACTCACTCATCAGCAATTCTAGTGTGAATTAGCATGCAGAGATCCTCTCCAACTTCCAATAAGGAGCGAAACCGCGCCAAAGATTGACAATCTCAAAGTCCCATGGACGGGTTCGCTCTGTTGAACCAGGCCCATTCCCCTTGCCGCCACAATCTATTCATGGCCCTTACCGCTCGCCCATTTGTCCTCGCCATCCCTCTTTAATATGAATGAATTGCATATTGATGTCTGGCCTTCTGCCCAGGCATGACGTCGTCCATCCGAATTCCAGGGTTAATTTCTTCCTCGCATATAGTAGAATACCAGTATATCAGACGCGAGCACGCTGCCTTCTGTCGCCTCCAGCGTGAACTTGTCAACACCCACGAAATGACCGATACGGGACACCTTCCATGCGGAGCCGTCGCTAGACTGCATCTCGTCTCCGACTCTGACATCGCCGGGCAAAGCGAAACGCATCTCCCCCAGAGGGTCGACGAGGAGCATGCCATGTTGAGAGGTAACCTTCAATGTGGTGATGGTATGATGAGACCGAACCTCGAACTCAAAAAAGTCAAAGCTTCCACTCGACTGGACATTTCGAATAACGCGGGTTGGGACAAGCCGACCTTCTGCCATTGTGAGTACGGAATCACCGTTACGGACAGCAGATATGGGTTTTTCCAGCCTTGTTCCGTCGGGCGCGTCCATGGCAATGGTCGTGTCGTTGGAAAAGCAGGCCGGCGGAACCCATACAAGCGTGGCACAAGCGACCATGCATACGCCAGCGCACCCTGTGACGCCGACTGCAATGCCTAATGGACCGGCAAATGCGGCAGAACCCCCGGCGCATTCGCAGCAGGCGACTGAGCAGGCGGAAAAGCCTGCCATGCCGGCCAAGGCCTACTTGGCTTGATGGAGTAACTGCGTCGACAGCATCACCACGGAGATGGGCACATTTCGTACAAACTTCATCTTGAAGTAGGCAATAATATCGATAGTATTATAATGATATTACGTGATGCTCGAGTGGAGCTGTTGCTAGTAAAGTAAATGGCATGAGAGGATGGAAAGCATGGTAATAGACGGGAAAACCAAGGTTATTATAGGCACACAGCGGGGAACATGATGAGAGAAATTCTACAAAGAGGGCTTCCCTGAATTGGCTGATTGCATTTCTGGTCTAGACTGTTAATGACGCACCTAGGCAGGACACAGCAAAGGGAGGAGCCTGGAAAAACCAGAGACTTCAATGTTGTGACTGGCTCAAGGGCGGTAGCCCGACACCTCGATCGCCAAGCAATCCAGCGATAAAATGTCTGGAACGTTGGGCAGATGAGGGGAAGTTGTCACTCGCATCAGCCTCTGGGTTGTACAGAAGAAATGGCTGCATTGAGAAGGATATATTTCTTCAGGCTGCTTTGCTGTCTGAACCATTTCTTCTGTCACATATCGCACGCTCAAGCAGTGTTTTGAAACACTCGCCAGCCACACCGTGCCTAGTTTCCCTGGACTCGTCCGTCAGGCTTGCCATCCTTGCGCAAACCGCCATGCTCTGTGGGCTTATAATCGCCCCCGGAGCCATCAGCGCCCCCAGAGGATGAACCATTTGGTGAACCGCTACTACCACGTGCGGCCGCCTTGGCGCCTTCCATGCCAGCGAGGTGAGGATCTACTTTGCCGTACGCAAACCCTGCGACATGTTAGACGCGGGGTGTGTACGAATTATGCGTGCCGACATACCTCCTGTGCCGACTCTTTTGTCAGGGTTGCCATCCTTCTTTAGGCCGTTGTGTTCTAAAATAGAGGTTAAATAGTGTTAACATCATCTGCGGCACGTCACCTACCTGTGGGTTTATAGTCAGACATGATGGCAACTTGACTCGACGATCTTGTTGATGGTTTGGAGTTGTAACGATGAAGCCACGATAATTTGTGAGGAATGATGGTCGTATATACATAGACACTTTTAATATGGCACCTCGTAGTTACCCGGCATCATTACGACCGACTACAACTGTCCAACCTTGAACGCAGGGGCGGTATCCGGGGTAAGCCTCTCCCCTGTAAATGACGACTACACTCGAGCCAAATGCGATTCTTCTCCACCGTAATTCGCAACGCTGAATGCCATTGTCTAGTATTTTGTAACGGTGTCACCGCGAAACAGGCTGCAAGTTCCGTGAAGCATCGCAAAATCCAAGAGCTGGCATGTTTTGCTTTTGATGCAGGCCATGAACAGGGGGGTGTCAGAATCGCACGCCGGGCTCTGCATCGGTGGCAGCTGCCAAGCCTGGCGCTTCACCGCTTTTGCAATCCCCGTGGGACTTTGAAATGCGTTAATTTAGATGCCTTGGTTTCAGTCATCCCGGAGCTCATTGAGGCCACTGCTTGGGTATGACATAATTGACTCTTCGATGACGACACCAGAAGCAGATACTATGCCGTAACACTGTCTGCATTAACCCATGCTTGAGGTTGATCCAGGCAGCATATTGGCAGTGAGACAAAGCGAGTTTGCCGATGGCTGCGGGAACTCGCAGAACACGGAGAGGAGCGGGAAGCGCGGACATAAGCGGGGAACCGGGGCTGAAGTGCGGCTTAGGTGACGGGGAGTCAACGGGGTTCAGCAGCTCTGTTGGTAGTAATGGTTCTTGTTTTCTCTCCATCTTTGTGTGCCCAATACGTCTTATTGGTAAAAAGCAGCGAGGACCCCTTACTTCCTGATTCCTGGCGACCGAGGCCTGGAATTAGGTCTTGTGATGAACATCCTCGTGTGATCGTTGCCGGGTTTAAGGGCCGGTCCGTGCCGTAATATTGTGGGGCCCGTGTGGTTACCGTTGTACCGTGTACGAGAGAGCTCCTAGTGCAGAAGCTCAATACAGAGCAAAGGAACTTGTCTAGTTCATCAACCCGTTGTTCGTGGGGACTGTTCAAGAAGCGGTAGCGCAATCGGTCACCAGACTAGTATTCACCAAGCTGCCAAGCGAACGCTCAGGTAGTCCTTTGCCAGTTGCAAAGCCATAGCCGACGGTTGAGATGCAGCTCGTGTAAGCTTCCAATGATCTGCCGTGGCATAGCTAGATCAACAAAATCCAACTCAATACTTTTGTTGTCCGTTTTTGGGTCGCCCTGCAGCAGAAGAGGATGCGGGTATACAAAGAACGACATGCAGGTGCAATATTGGATCAAACAGACCCCAATCGATGATCCCCTCTTCTAGTCTTCTTGCTAATTATTTTGCTGGGCGCTCGTGGTTTTACTGTGAGCCTGAAAAGAACCGAGCGGCGCAATTTACCTCGAAAGAGACAAACAAGCGTCTTTGCCCGAGATATTACTGAACGTCTGGCTCCTGAAAACACGCGGAGGTGCGATGGATGTGTCCATGTATCTGTTACTTTGGACTGAAGGTACACTGGTTGATGGCTTCGCGTAACTGAAAATGGCCTGGGTCAAGAAGGAGATGCTTACCTGGGATACATGGGCTGCACATCAAACTGCCGAACCAATTCGCCGAATGCAATAGAGGTACTTCTCGTATCGGGATCAGCTTATACGGTGTTGCGAGCTAAGAGGAAGTTTACCAGTTTCAGCATCTATTGTGAGAAATATTACTATAACATGTTTATCTTCGCCGCGGTCTCCTTTTCGTCACGTATGTTTCTAGAAATAGAAACCAAGGCTTACCCTGTAGCATAGCCTACACCTCTCGTGACTTATAATATGGCAGAATGTATTAGTCCTTAAGAGTGAAACCGGCCAATCAAGTCCATAATCGGCTAGACTGCTCCGGCATTCAGTGTTAGCGTCTAGGTGTTAGGCTTGGTCATAGGTCGGAGACCTTGACCGGTTTAACTGTTCGAGCGGCTTTAGTACGCCCTCAGCAAACCGGCCTAACATGTGTACACGTGCAGACGCAACGAAAATGCCCCCCATATGCGACTCACGCTGCTTGTGAAAACCTGGTAGATTCTTAAGGAGAGTATATTAAAGTAGCCGAGGAAACATGAAATTCCTTTTATACTTGGACACGGATTACATAAATTAACCACCAAGAATACAAAGAATACACAGAAACCTTCCTTGAGCAAAACTCTAGAGTAATATCTAGAGTTATACGTGGAATATTCGTCCTCAAAAACCAATGACTTTTTCAAGGCGCTCCTGGCAATTCTTGAGGTGCCGGCAGGTTGAGCTGCCGTTCTTGCCATCATCCGCACTTTTTAATACCACCCATCATAATATTCATCATCATATTCAGCTTCAAATACCCGTGGATACGGTCCCTCCAGGTAAACCCTGAGTTCGACGCCGTCCCTGCACGTAACTTGCGGCGTCGCTGGATGTCCAGGCAACCACCTTTCAGGACGGCATTGAAGACGATCAGGCTCAACGCGGACGACTCCGGGAAACCCGCCGCCTTCAATCGGCTTGATGGCGTAGTTATACGTGCCTTGGTTACCACTAGTATAGCTCACTTCCACCTGATTGTGAGTTGCTCCTTTCACACGGAGCTTCAGGTCGGCGGATTGGTCAATGGCCTGAATTTGGAGTGTTTCATGGGCAGGAATGACGGTCTCTTGGTCGCGGGATACTTTGATCCCGTTGGCGAGTGACTTTCCTGTTACTTTATCCAGCTGGACGGGCGTATTCATATTATTCGTGATGGAGATGCGGCCAGGGCTGGATCGGCTCCCCCAGTAGAATTCTGGGAAACCTAGAGAGGTTGCCGCGAGAACGGCTACAGCAGAGAGCATGGAATACTTCATATTGGTGGTAAATAAAGTGTAAATAGTAATGTATCTTGTTTGCAGAGTAGATTAAGTTGCAGAGAGTAGAGCATTCTAGGTCTCGAATACAGCTCCTATTTATATTTTTTGAGTTCTACTGTATAGCTAATTGCCCTCGGTATTGTATATGACTGGCATCAAGTGCCACGATTGACTTTTTTTAATAATTTAATTTTTTGCCAACTTTTTTTTTCTCGTAAATCTTGGAAATTGCTACACAGGCCCAACTTTTTCTGCTTCTCATTTGTCTGTCGACGATGATGCCAAAAATTAATTTATTTCTCCGCAAGTTAATTGCCACGTAGTTACTACACTTTCAATCTAAAGTATGTAGATTTCATACTGCCATGAGCCGAGACTCCCAGAATCGGTACCAACCTAGGTTACAAACGAATGGTGTCGCGGACCGAATTGACGCCTTTGGATGGGCTTGACACGGCGAGCGTCAATTCCGACTTGGACTGACGCGAGTGGCGTCACAAGGTCAATGTTGAAGAAAAGCTAATTGATGTACAATCCGTGCATTCTATAAATGTTAAATCTACTCTTTCATCCGCTAGCTCTGCTCTGTTGTAAGCTGTTCTTGCTACGCGGCTATCTCACTCAAGTGGTGTCAAGTCAAAGTATGCTGCTGTC